>NC_090328.1:134708580-135042747 GCF_035084215.1 Heptranchias perlo | reverse complement strand
AATTTGCAGGGAAATTACAGAGATGTGCAAGAACCACAGAGTCGTGATAATGGGGGACTTCAACTATCCTAATGTAGACCATAAGGGGCAAAGAGGGGAAGGAATTTTTGAAGTGTGTTCAGGAGAACTTTCTCGATCAGTAAGCCCAACAAGGAAGGAGGCATTGCTGGATCTGGTTCTGGGGAATGAGGTGGGTCAAGTGGAGCAAGTGTCAGTGGGGGAACATTTAGGGAACAGTGATCATAGTATCATAAAGTTTAGTTTAGTAATGGAAAAGGACACGGACCACTCTAAAGTAAAAATACTCAATTGGAGGATGGCCAATTTCAGTGGGATGAGAACTGATCTGGCCCGGGTAAATTGGAATCAAAGGTTGACAGGTTCAACTGTAAATGAACAATGGGCTGCCTTTAAGGAGGAGATTGCTCGGGTACAATCTAGATACATTTCCTCGAGGGAGAAAGGTAGAGCAATTAAAACCAGAGCTCCCTGGGTGACAAAAGAGGTAGAGACTAAGATGAAGCAGAAAAAAGGGGCATACGACAGATGTCAGGTTGATAACACAAGTGAGAACCAGGCTGAATATAGAAAGTTCACAGTGGAGGTAGATAAGGAAATAAGAGGGGCAAAGAGAGAGTATGAGAATAGACTGGTGGCCAACATAAAAGGGAATCCAAAAGTCTTCTATAGGCTTGTAAACAGTAAACGGGTAGTAAGAGGAGGGGTGGAACCGATTAGGGACCAAAAAGGAGATCTACTTATGGAGGCAGAGGGGATGGCTGAGGAACTAAATTAGTATTTTGCATCTGCCTTTACAAAGGAAGAAGATGCTGTCAAAGTCATAGTAAGTGAAGAGGTAGTTGAGATACTGGATGGGCTAAAAATTGATAAAGAGAAGGTACTAGAAAGGCTGGCTGTACTTAAATTAGAATAAATCATCCGGTCTGGATGGAATTCATCCTAGGTTGCTGAAGGAAGCAAGGGTGGAAATTGTGGAGTCTTCGAATCATCCGTAGATACGGGGGTGGTGCCAGAGGACTGGAGATTTGCGAATGTTACACCCTTGTTCAAAAAAGGGTGTAAGGATAAACCCAGCAACTACAGGCCAGTCAGTTTAACCTCGGTGGTGGGGAAACTTTTAGAAATGATAAACTGGGAAAAAATTAATAGTCACTTGGACAAGTGTGGATTAATTAAGGAAAACCAGCACCGATTTATAAAAGGCAAATCATGTTTAACTAACTTGATTGAATTTTTTGATGAGGCAACAGAGAGGGTCGATGAGGGCAATGTGGTTAATATAGTCCAGGTGGACTTCCAAAAGACGTTTGATAAAGTGCCTCATAATAGGCTTGTCATCAATATTGAAGCCCATGGAATAAAGGGGGCAGTGGCAGCATAGACATGAAATTGGCGAAGTAACAGGAAACAGAGAGGAGTGGTGAACGTTTGTTTACCAGACTGTGGGAAGATATACAGTGGTGTTCCCCAGGGGTCGGTACTAGGACCACTGCTTTTCTTGATATATATTAATGACTTGGACTTGAATGTGCAGGGCACAATTTTGAAATTTGCAGATGACACAAAATTTTGAATTGTAGTGAACAGTGAGGAGGATAGTGATAGAATTCAAGAGGACATAGGCAGGCTGGTGGAATGGGCGGGCACGTTGCAGATGAAATGTAATGCAGAGAAGTGTGAAGTGATACATTTTGGTAGGAAGAACAAGGCGAGGCAATATAAAGTAAATGGAACAATTCTAAAAGGGGTGCAGGAACTGAGAGATCTGGGGGTATATGTGCACAAATCTTTGAAGGTGGCAGGGCAGGTTGAGAATGCAGTGAAGAAAGAATATGGGATCCTGGGCTTTATAAATGGAGGCATAGAGTACAAAAGCAAGGAGATTATGATGAACCTTTATAAAACACTGGTCTGGCCACAAGTGGAATATTGTGTCCATTTCTGGGCATTGCACTTTAGGATGGGTGTGAAGGCCGTAAAGAGGGTGTAAAAGAGATTTACTGGAATGATTTCAGGGAAGAGGGACTTCAGTTATGTGCATAGACAGGAGAAGCTGGGGTTGTTCTCCTTAGAGCAGAGAAGATTGCGAGGAGATTTGATAGAGGTGTTCAAAATCATGAAGGGTCTGGACAGAGCAGATAGAGAGAAACTGTTCGCATTGGCGGAAGGGTCAAGAACATTGAACAAGCCATCCACTGGCTTGCAGATAAGTAGCGTAGAGGGGATTTTGGGAGGGTAATGCGGGAGGGACGTAGGGGTGGAGTCTGGGACGGAGGTGGCTGCGACTTTCCTTGTGCAGCCCAGAGGAGTAGTTCTGCTCCTCCTGGCCCCATCGAGGAAATGTTTCCATTTATTTGAAAAACCTCTTCATCCTTCTCACCAGCTGCCAACCTGCTTCAGTAACGGAACAGACGCTAGAAGCCATCGACACAGTCTGCATCAGCAGTATTAGAGATTAAATCTGTGCTGTAACCTTTCTATGATTCCATGATTCTGTGATAAATAAGGCATTTGGGTTATAGACAGTGGAATGGAGCACAAATATCAGGAAGTGATTCTGACTTTATACAGAGAGCTTGTCCAACCCAACCTGGAGAACTGTGCACAGTTCTGGACAGCGTATTATGGGAAAGACATCCACGCATTGGTGGGGGTGCAGCAAAAGGCAACTAAATTTATGGCTAGGATTAGTTATGAGCTGCAGAAGTTGGGAATATTTACACTGAAGAAGAGAACGCTCAGTGGTGATCTCACTGAAATACCCAGGATCCTAAAGGACGTTGACAAGATAAGTGTCAATATATTTATCAAGGCGGGATGTTAACCCTACCCAGGGTGAATGGGGCAAGCTAAAATAGCTGTGCAAAGATTTACTGCCCATTCACTCTTAATTCCCGTTCTCTGCCATTTTCACTGGATACTTTTTTAGGTGGCCAAGGTGCCCGCCTGATTCAGGCAGGATCCTCATTAATACATGCTAATCGGGCTCCTATGATGTCCCTAGCAACTCAATGGCATTTTATCGGCCTACTCCGTAGGGTGCCCACGGCAGTAAAACATGGAAGAAGAGGGCTCTAAGACAAGTAAACAGTTTCCTTAGTGAGCCCAGGAGGAGCAGGATACTCCTCTAGGCTCCACAAGGAAAGCTTGGGTCTCCACTGCCCCAGGCACCTCCCCTTCCGACTGGCAAAACAGCCTCGAGTGCCACCTCCCGCGATTGACCCTGGTGTCAGCGGGCAGCCTCTGGGCCCTGTGATTTCGACCTGGCTGAAGCAGGCCAACTGCCTCTTTCTCCCTGTCTTGGGCTGCTAGCAGGCCGGCAGTGGTAAATGAGGCCATTAAAATCGTCCAAAGCCTCCAACAGAGACTCCTGGAAGGTCATCGGTTCCCCCTGACAGCCCACCCAAGAGTTAAAATCCTACGGATTCTCAAACAAGAGGGAAAAGCCTCAAGCTTAAAAGAGAGAGGATGAAAAAGGCGGGTTAGTTTTAACTACTTTATAGACTCATAGAATCATAGAAAGGTTACAGCACGGAAGGAGGCCATTCGGCCCATCGAGTCCGCGCCGGCTCTATGCAAGACCAATCCAGCTAGTCCTTCTCGCCCTTTCCCCGTAGCCCTGCAAATTTTTTCCTTTCAAGTACATATCCGGTTCCCTTTTGAAGGCCATGATTGAATCTGCCTCCACCACCCCCTCGGGCAGTGCATTCCAGATCTTAACCACTCGCTGTGAAAAAAAGTTTTTCCTCATGTCACCTTTGGTTCTTTTGCCAATCACCTTAAATCTATGTCCTCTGGTTCTTGACCCTTCCGCCAATGGGAACAGTTTCTCTCTATCTACTCTGTCTGGACCCTTCATTATTTTGAGTACCTCTATCAAATCTCCTCTCAACCGTCTCCAAGGAGAACAACCCCAGCTTCTCCAGTCTATCCACGTAACTAAAGTCCCTCATCCCTGGAGTCATTCCAGTAATCTACAAGGTTACAAGGCTACGGACCAAATGCTGGAATATGGGATTAGAGTAGACAGGGCTGATGGCCGGCGCAGACACGATAGGCCGAAGGGCCTCTATCCGTGCTGTATAACTCTATGACTCTCTATGACTCTATGACTCTATGACTCTAAATCTTTTCTGCACCCTTTCTGCAGTTCCCAGAACTGGACACAATACTCCGGTTGTGGCCGAACCAGTGTTTTATAAAGGTTCATCATGACTTTCTTGCTTTTGTACTCTACGCCTCTATTTATAAAGCCCAGGATCCCGTATGCTTTTTTAATCACTTTCTCAACCTGCCCTGCCACCTTCAACGATTTGCGCCCCAGATCTCTCTGCTCCTGTACCCTTTTTAGAGTTGTGCCCTCTAGTTTATATTGCTTCTCCTCGTTCTTCCTACCAAAATGTATCACTTCGCATTTTTCTGCCACATGTCCACCCATGCCACCAGCCTGTCGATATCCTCTTGAAGTTTATCACTATCCTCCTCACTGTTTCCTACCTTTCCAAGTTTTGTATCATCTGCAAATTGTGAAATTACACGGAGAATGACAAATGTATGGAATGGGCTGCTAAGGGAAGCAGTGGGAGATGACAGTATCAGAATATTCAATCAAAAGAGAATTAGAATAGCACCTGGAAAAACACTTGATAGAGGGGTATGTAGATTATGGTATTTCCTGGACATTGGGACTGGCCAGATGGACCACAATTATCATGTCATCAATCACATAAAAAGGAGTAGAGAATAAAAAGGAGTATAAAGCAGCTAGTAGAAAAAGAATAGTGTGCAGACTGCCCTGCCATCTCAGACAAGAGCCGTCAAAGAAGTAATAGAAAAATAATCAGTAACGGTGGGAAGGTTATGAAAAAACAAAACTGACCCAAAGCATATAAAAAGTATACAAAACAGTAATCGACTGCAGCATAATATATACTGCAAAGGTTAGCTGCAAAATTCACAGATGCAAATTAAAATAGCAGACTCCATCCCCCCACCTCCTCCCCCCAACACTTACACAGAGAAAAATGGGGTGAATGGCCAAGTTGGACAATTGCTGGCCTTGACTGCCCATCTGAAACCATCACCATGAATAAACACCTTAGTGTTATGATCCATACCTACCGATTTGAGGTTTTATATTGAGTTTTATTGGTTTAACCTGACAACCAGAAAGTCTATGCAAAGATATAAAACTGTACACTGTGCGTACATTTGTTTCATAAAATAAACATGGAGCATTTTGAATTAAATAAGATTCCACAAATGTCATCTTTGCCATCTGTTGTTCTTCAAGAATTATGGTAAGTACTTTTCTTGTGTTGTGTTTTTTTAAACATTGCTGACAGGGTTAAGGAGAATGTATAGTGCTGGTTGAGGCTGCTGCCACATACCTATGCTAAAAAAGGCATTTAGCAGCTTGAATCTCGGGCATCAACCACTGGTCATTTTTAGCGTAGATGAGGTTCTGCTTGGTCAGGTTACAGTACCTCTACGCAGAAAATGTAAGGATTAAAAAACGCACAGGACCTTGAGAGCATTCAATACTTTCTGAACACATCTGAGATACAAGATGCACAAAAATCTTGCAAATGAGCTCCAGCTTTGGTGGGTTACAATTAATGTAAGTACCCCACAATTTCAAAGCCTTTTCTTTCCCCACCCACTTTGTGTTTTGTAAGGTTATTTATATCTGAGATGTGGCTCTCCTCTTCTAAAATACTAGGTCTCCTTTCGGTACATACAACATCCAGATCGAGAAGGGCAGGCAAGTAGGCAGATCCTAGGCCTACTGCACCATGGCTGACTGTTCGGAGAACTGTGAGAGTAGCAGTGTTCTTCACTATGGAGTGCTTGAATAGGTGAGGCAAGACTGGAGGGATTTGAAGGTAAGCACAAAGATTTAAAATTAACTGCTTTGGGGGACAGGGACCCAGTGTAGATCACTGAGGATGGGTGTGATGTGCAAGTGGGATTTAGTGCCGGACAGGATATGGGCAGTTGAGGTTTGGACATTGGAGTTTATGGAGGATGGTGGAAGGGATGTCAGCAGGAAGGACATTAGAGAAACTGATTCTAATAGTTACAAAAGCATGGATTAGGCTTTCAGTGGCATGGAATATGAGCTGCGGGAGAGACAGGCAATGTTACAGAGGTGGAAGTAAGTAGTCCTGGTGATGGGAAGGATATGGGGCTTGAAGCTTAGCTCAGGGTCAAGCAGGGAACCAATGCTTTGCATGGTTTGGTTCAGCCGGGTAGGGGGACAGAGTCAATAGGAAAGGGGTGGAGTTTATTGCAGTTCACGCAAGGTTTGGTTGGGGACATTTTTTACCCATCCATGATTTGATGTTGGACTTGCGTGGAAGTGATCATTGAGTCGCGGGAAGAGGTGGAGCTATGTAGCTGGGCCTCATAAGCATGTGGAAGCTGACCCCATGCGTGTGGATGATGCTGCTGACAGGCAGCACATAGGTGAGGAAGAGGAATGGACCAAAGATAGGTCTTTGGGAGAATTCAGAAGTGACCTACCTTTGTGAAAAGAATTAGGAACATAGGAACAGGAGTAGGCCATTCAGCCCCTCGAGCCTGTTCCACTATTCAATTAGATCATGGCCGATCTGTATCTTAACTCCATTTACCCGCCTTGGTTCCTTAACCCTTAATACCCTTACCTAACAAAAATCTATCAATCTCAGTTTTGACATTTTCAATTGACCCCCAGCCTCAACAGATTTTTGAGGAAGAGAGTTCCAGATTTCCACTACCCTTTGTGTGAAGAAGTGCTTCCTTACATCACCCCTGAATGGCCCAGCTCTAATTTTAAGGCTATGCCCCCTTGTTCTGGACTCCCCCACCAGAGGAAATAGTTCCACTTTATCTACCCTGTCATATCCTTAAATCATCTTGAACACCTGAATTAGATCACCCATTAAACTTCAATATTCAAGGGAGTACAAGCCTAGTCTATGCAGCCTGTTCTCGTAATTTAACCCTTTTAGCCCCGGTAAATCTGCGACGCACCCTCTCCAAGGCCAATATATCCTTCCTGAGATGTGGTGCCCATGATTGAATTCAATACTCCAGAAGCAGTCTCACCAGAGCGTTATACAACTGTAGCATAACGTCCACCTCTTTGTATTCTAGCCCCCTTGAGATGAAGATTAACATTCAATTGGCATTTTAAATTATTTTTTATACCTGTCCACTAGTTTTTGTACATGGATGCCTAAATCTCTCTGCTCCTCCACAGTTCCTAGCTTCTCACCATTTTGAATATACTTTGATATATCTTTCTTAGGTCCAAAGTGGATGCCTTTGCATTGAACTCCATCTACAACTGTTTTGCCGACTCACTTGATCTATCAATGTCCCTTTGCAGCTTTCTGCTTCCATTTACTATACTTACTGTTCCACTTAACTTAGTGTTGTCAGCAAACTTGGATATAACGCTCTCTATTCCTTCATCAAAGTCATTGATAAATGTTGTGAAAAGCTGAGGCCCCAGTATAGATTGGAGTAAATGCCTGTTATCCCTACTCTCCTACCTTTTAACAAATTCCCTACCCATGTCAAAAGGTTGCCTCCAATTCCATGGACTTCCATTTTTGCGAGTATTCTCTTGTGTGGAACCTTATCAAATGCCTACTGGAAATCCATTTAAATAGCATCAATAGACACTCCCTTATTTATTACATTAGTGACCTCCTCAGAATATTCAACTAGTTTAGTTAGACAAGACTTGTCCTTTATAAACTCATGCTGGCTCTCTCTGATCAGTTCATATTTGTCCAAATGCTCAGTCGCTCTGTCCCTAACGATAGATTCTAATAACTTCCGCACAACAGACATATGAGTAACAGGCCTATAATTTCCTGGTTTATTTCTCCCACCCATCTTAAATAATGAAGTGACATTGGCAATTTTCCAATACGAGGGGACAATTCCTGAATCATGAGAATTTTGGAAGGTCATGACTAAAACATCTGCAATTTCCTTACATATTTCTCTTAATACCCTGGGGTAGAAACCATCAGGTCTTGGAGATTTGTCAATCTTCAGTCTCATTATTTTCTCCATTACCATTTTTAAATTTATATTAAATCTCCCCTTGATTTATTTTTAGTTTTCCTCATATCTCTGGAATTGTATCTTCTTCCTGATACAAAGTAATTGTTAGGTAAGACTGCCATTTCTTTATTTTTAATTACATTATCACCTACATTCTGATATATTCCGCTATATCATCAGGAAGTTACAATAAGGAGGAGAAGAAGGGGCCGATTTTCACTGCCTCCACCGGGCAGGAACATGGTAGTAGCGCTCTGATAATCACCACGCTGACTTTACTGCTGCGTTTACACTCCAGATGTGGCCGGCACCATTTCCAACCTGTCCTGGAAATGGGTAGCCAGAGCGCTCGCCTGTTTCGGGGGGGGGGGAAGGGTAGGAGGGGGGCACCTCATTAATGCATGCATATCATGATCCTGTGAGGTACGTAGGACCCCAATGCAATTTTTCCATTGGTACTAGACGTAGAGTGGCCTAACCAGTGGTCCTTAAAGGGACCGCTGCAGGCCACTCCAGAAGCTGCACAGGTAAGTTTGCAGAAGGCTCCTCTCGGCCCGCAAACGGTCCAGCCCACTGCTGGAAATGTCATGCCCTTCCCCCAGTTGCCTCCCCCCTTCTTTAAGTCTTGGCTTGCAACTTGGCTTTGTGGAGGAGCCAACGCATCTCCCACCCTCCCCTATCAGCGAGCTGCCGAAGAGCGCAAGTTCAGTTCTTTACAGATCGCCAGTAAGATGCAAAAAAGGACCAACCATCAAAAAGGTTCACACCTCTTGCTGAGGACATTGCTTGGGTGACACGATCGCTCTGCCCACTGCCTGTCCAATATCCACTGATAATGAAAATCAGCCGTGCAGGATCTGGATTAAAATTCGAGGACCGCTTGGAGAACTTCCAAAATTCCTTAATAGCCATATAGGGTGCATTGGAATTGATGCACCCAACATGGGTACAGTATTGAAGTTATGTGTTCAAGTTAATTTAAACAAGGATGGCAGGCTTACAATCTGCTCCCACTGTTGGCTTTGTTGGATTATGTTCTTCTGTCTTGTCCATGATGTATCCAAAGCAAAAGCACCACAATTATAAAAGATTTCTTAACTCATGTCTCAACAATGTATTTAATTCTGCTATAAATATAACTGAATACTGCATAATTGTGTGAGTGAGGTAGGAGCTATCGTGGAGTCTGGTTTCGACAGAGTCTATAATTGGGAAATTGGTGAGTGAGGGGATTCCGTGCAGTAAGGGGTGAGGGGCATTTGAATAGTCAGCGGGGAGGGTGTACCGAGAGCGGGGAGGGGTGTACCGAGAGCGGGGAGGGGTGTACAAAGAGCGGGGAGGGGTGTACTGAGAGCGGAGAGGGTGTACAGAGAGCGGGGAGGGGTGTACCAAGAGCGGGGAGGGGTGTACTGAGAGCGGAGGAGCGTACCGAGAGCGGGGAGGGGTGTACCGAGAGCGGGGAGGGGCGTACCGAGAGCGGGGAGGGGTGTACAGAGAGCGGGGAGGGGCGTACCGAGGAGCGGGGAGGGGTGTACCGAGAGCGGGGAGGGGCGTACCGAGAGCGGGGAGGGGTGTACAGAGAGCGGGGAGGGGGCGTACCGAGAGCGGGGAGGGGTGTACAGAGAGCGGGGAGGGGCGTACCGAGAGCGGGGAGGGTGTACCGAGAGCGGGGGAGGGGTGTACAGAGAGCGGGGAGGGGCGTACCGAGAGCGGGGAGGGGTGTACCGAGAGCGGGGAGGGGCGTACCGAGAGCGGGGAGGGGTGTACAGAGAGCAGGGGAGGGCGTACAGAGAGCGGGGAGGGGCGTACCGAGAGCGGGGAGGGGTGTACAGAGAAGCGGGGGAGGGTGTACAGAGAGCGGGGAGGGGCGTACCGAGAGCGGGGAGGGGTGTACCAAGAGCGGGGAGGGGTGTACCAAGAGCGGGAGGGGTGTACAGAGAGCGGGAGGAGCGTACCGAGAGCGGGGAGGGGTGTACCAAGAGCGGGGAGGGGTGTACAGAGAGCGGGGAGGGGTGTACAGAGAGCGGAGAGAGGGGAGAGGGGCGGACGAGAGAGGGGAGGGGCGGACCGAGAGGGGGAGAGGGGCGACCGAGAGAGGAGAGGGCGGACCGAGAGGGGAGAGGGGCGGACCGAGAGGGGAGAGGGGCGGACCGAGAGGGGAGGGGGGCGGACCGAGAGGGGAGAGGGGCGGACCGAGAGGGGAGGGGCGGACCGAGAGGGGAGAGGGCGGACCGAGAGGGAGGGGGCGGACCGAGAAGGGGAGAGGGGCGGACCCGAGAGGGGGAGGGGCGGACCGAGAGGGGAGAGGGGCGGACCGAGAGGGGAGAGGGGCGGACCGAGAGAGGGAGAGGGGCGGACCGAGAGGGGGAGGGCGGACCGAGAAGGGGGGAGGGGCGGACCGAGAGGGAGGGGCGGACCGAGAGAGGAGAGGGGGCGGACCGAGAGGGGAGGGGCGGACCGAGAGAGGGGAGAGGGGCGGACCGAGGAGGGGGGAGGGCGGACCGAGAGGTGGGAGGGGCGGACCGAGAGGGGAGAGGGGCGGACCGAGAGGGGAGGGGCGGACCGAGAGAGGGGAGAGGGGCGGACCGAGAGAGGGGAGGGGCGGACCGAGAGGGGAGGGGCGGACCGAGAGGGGAGGGGCGGACCGAGAGGGGAGAGGGGCGGACCGAGAGGGGAGAGGGGCGGACCGAGAGAGGAGAGGGGCGGACCGAGAGGGGAGAGGGCGGACCGAGAGGGGAGGGGGCGGACCGAGAGCGAGAGGGGCGGACCGAGAGGGAGGGGGCGGACCGATGAGGGGAGGGGGCGGACCGAGAGGGGAGAGGGCGGACCGAGAGGGGAGAGGGGCGGACCGAGAGCGGAGAGGGACGGACCGAGAGGGAGAGGGGCGGACCGAGAGGGGAGAGGGCGGACCGAGAGGGGAGAGGGGCGGACCGAGAGGGGAGAGGGGCGGACCGAGAGGGGAGGGGGGCGGACCGAGAGCGGAGAGGGGACGGACCGAGAGGGGAGAGGGGCGGACCGAGAGGGGAGAGGGGGCGGACCGAGAGGGAGAGGGGCGGACCGAGGGGGGAGAGGGCGGACCGAGAGGGGAGAGGGGCGGACCGAGAGGGGAGGGGGCGGACCGAGGGGGAGAGGGGCGGACCGAGAGAGGGGAGGGGCGGACCGAGAGGGGAGAGGGGCGGACCGAGAGGGGAGAGGGGCGGAACGAGAGAGGGAGGGGCGGACCGAGAGAGGGGAGGGGCGGACCGAGAGAGGGGAGAGGGGCGGACAGAGAGCGGGGAGGGGCGGACCGAGAGCGGGGAGGGGCGGACCGAGAGGGGAGTGGGGCGGACCGAGAGGGGGGAGAGGGGACGGACCGAGAGGGGAGAGGGGCGGACCGAGAGGGAGGGGCGGACCGAGAGAGGGAGGGGCGTACCGAGAGGGAGGGGCGGAACGAGAGAGGGAGGGGCGGAGCGAGAGGGGAGAGGGGCGGACCGAGAGGGAGAGGGGCGGACCGAGAGAGGGAGAGGGGCGGACCGAGAGAGGAGAGGGGCGGACCGAGAGGGGAGGGGCGGACCGAGAGAGGGGAGAGGGGCGGACCGAGAGGGGAGAGGGGCGGACCGAGAGAGGAGAGGGGGCGGACCGAGAGGGGAGGGGCGGACCGAGAGAGGGGAGAGGGCGGACCGAGAGGGGAGAGGGCGGACCGAGAGGGGAGAGGGGCGGACCGAGAGAGGAGAGGGGCGGACCGAGAGGGGAGAGGGGCGGACCGAGAGGGGAGGGGCGGGACCGAGAGGGGAGAGGGGCGGACCGAGAGGGGGGAGGAGCGGACCGAGAGGGAGAGGGGGCGGACCGAGAGGGGAGGGGCGGACCGAGAGGGGAGAGGGGCAGACCGAGAGGGGAGGGGCGGACCGAGAGAGGGGGGAGGGGCGGACCGAGAGGGGAGGGGCGGACCGAGAGAGGAGAGGGGCGGACCGAGAGGGGAGAGGGGCGGACCGAGAGAGGGGGGGAGGGCGGACCGAGAGGGGAGGGGCGGACCGAGAGAGGGGAGGGGGCGGACCGAGAGGGGAGGGGCGGACCGAGAGAGGAGAGGGGGCGGACCGAGAGGGGAGGGGCGGACCGAGAGGGGAGAGGGCGGACCGAGAGGGGAGGGCGGACCGAGAGAGGAGAGGGGCGGACCGAGAGGGGAGAGGGACGGACCGAGAGGGGAGAGGGGCGGACCGAGAGGGGGGCGGGGCGACCGAGAGGGGAGGGGCGGACCGAGAGGGGGGAGGGGCGGACCGAGAGGGGAGAGGGGCGGACCGAGAGGGGAGAGGGGCGGACCGAGAGAGGGGAGAGGGGCGGACCGAGAGGGGAGAGGGGCGGACCGAGAGGGGAGAGGGGCGGACCGAGAGGGGGGAGAGGGGCGGACCGAGAGAGGGGAGGGGCGGACCGAGAGAGGGGAGAGGGGCGGACCGAGAGAGGAGAGGGGCGGACCGAGAGAGGAGAGGGGCGGACCGAGAGAGGGGAGAGGGGCGGACCGAGAGGGGAGGGGCGGACCGAGAGAGGGGAGAGGGGCGGACCGAGAGGGGAGGGGCGGACCGAGAGGGGAGAGGGGCGGACCGAGAGGAGAGGGGCGGACCGAGAGAGGGGGGAGGGGCGGACCGAGAGAGGGGGGAGGGGCGGACCGAGAGAGGGGGGAGGGGCGGACCGAGAGAGGAGAGGGGCGGACCGAGAGGGGAGGGGCGGACCGAGAGGGGAGGGGGGCGGACCGAGAGGGGAGAGGGGCGGACCGAGAGGGGAGGGGGGCGGACCGAGAGGGGAGAGGGGCGGACCGAGAGAGGGGAGGGGCGGACCGAGAGAGGAGAGGGGCGGACCGAGAGAGGGGGGAGGGGCGGACCGAGAGAGGAGAGGGGCGGACCGAGAGGGGAGGGGCGGACCGAGAGGGGAGGGGGGCGGACCGAGAGGGGAGGGGCGGACCGAGAGGGGAGGGGCGGACCGAGAGGGGAGGGGGGCGGACCGAGAGGGGAGGGGCGGACCGAGAGGGGAGGGGCGGACCAAGAGGGGGGAGGGGCGGACCGAGAGGGGAGGGGCGGACCGAGAGGGGAGGGGCGGACCGAGAGGGGAGAGGGGGCGGACCGAGAGGGGAGAGGGGCGGACCGAGAGAGGGGAGGGGCGGACCGAGAGGGGGGAGGGGCGGACCGAGAGGGGGGAGAGGGGAGGACCGAGAGAGGGGAGGGGCGGACCGAGAGGGGAGGGGCGGACCGAGAGGGGAGAGGGGCGGACCGAGAGGGGAGAGGGGCGGACCGAGAGGGGAGAGGGGCGGACCGAGAGGGGAGAGGGGCGGACCGAGAGGGGAGAGGGGCGGACCGAGAGGGGAGAGGGCGGACCGAGAGGGGGGAGGGGCGGACCGAGAGGGGAGAGGGGCGGACCGAGAGAGGGGAGGGGCGGACCGAGAGGGGGGAGGGGCGGACCGAGAGAGGGGAGGGGCGGACCGAGAGAGGAGAGGGGCGGACCGAGAGGGGGGAGAGGGGAGGACCGAGAGAGGGGAGGGGCGGACCGAGAGAGGGGAGGGGCGGACCGAGAGGGGGGAGAGGGGAGGACCGAGAGGAGAGGGGCGGACCGAGAGAGGGGAGGGGCGGACCGAGAGAGGGGAGGGGCGGACCGAGAGGGGAGGGGCGGACCGAGAGAGGGGAGGGGCGGACCGAGAGGGGGGAGGGGCGGACCGAGAGAGGGGAGGGGCGGACCGAGAGGGGGGAGGGGCGGACCGAGAGGGGGGAGGGGCGGACCGAGAGAGGAGAGGGGCGGACCGAGAGAGGGGAGAGGGGCGGACCGAGAGAGGGGGGAGGGGCGGACCGAGAGAGGGGGGAGGGGCGGACCGAGAGGGGAGAGGGGCGGACCGAGAGGGGAGAGGGGCGGACCGAGAGGGGAGGGGGGCGGACCGAGAGGGGAGAGGGGCGGACCGAGAGGGGAGAGGGGCGGACCGAGAGGGGAGAGGGGCGGACCGAGAGGGGGGAGGGGCGGACCGAGAGAGGGGAGAGGGGCGGACGGAGAGAGGGGAGAGGGGCGGACCGAGAGGGGAGAGGGGCGGACCGAGAGAGGGGAGAGGGGCGGACCGAGAGAGGGGAGAGGGGCGGACGGAGAGAGGGGAGAGGGGCGGACTGAGAGAGGGGAGAGGGGCGGACGGAGAGAGGGGAGAGGGGCGGACGGAGAGAGGGGAGGGGGGCGGACGGAGAGAGGGGAGAGGGGCGGACGGAGAGAGGGGAGAGGGGCGGACGGAGAGAGGGGAGGGGGGCGGACTGAGAGAGGGGAGAGGGGCGGACTGAGAGAGGGGAGAGGGGCGGACGGAGAGAGGGGAGGGGGGCGGACGGAGAGAGGGGAGAGGGGCGGACGGAGAGAGGGGAGGGTGGCGGACCGAGAGAGGGGAGAGGGGGGCGGACCGAGAGAGGGGAGAGGGGCGGACCGAGAGAGGGGAGAGGGGCGGACCGAGAGAGGGGAGAGGGGCGGACCGAGAGAGGGGAGAGGGGCGGACGGAGAGAGGGGAGAGGGGCGGACGGAGAGAGGGGAGAGGGGCGGACGGAGAGAGGGGAGAGGGGCGGACGGAGAGAGGGGAGAGGGGCGGACGGAGAGAGGGGAGAGGGGCGGACCGAGAGAGGGGAGAGGGGCGGACGGAGAGAGGGGAGAGGGGCGGACGAAGAGAGGGGAGAGGGGCGGACGGAGAGAGGGGAGAGGGGCGGACGGAGAGAGGGGAGAGGGGCGGACCGAGAGAGGGGAGAGGGGCGGACGGAGAGAGGGGAGAGGGGCGGACCGAGAGAGGGGAGAGGGGCGGACTGAGAGAGGGGAGAGGGGCGGACGGAGAGAGGGGAGGGGGGCGGACCGAGAGAGGGGAGAGGGGCGGACGGAGAGAGGGGAGAGGGGCGGACCGAGAGAGGGGAGAGGGGCGGACGGAGAGAGGGGAGAGGGGCGGACGGAGAGAGGGGAGGGGGGCGGACTGAGAGAGGGGAGAGGGGCGGACCGAGAGAGGGGAGAGGGGCGGACGGAGAGAGGGGAGAGGGGCGGACGGAGAGAGGGGAGAGGGGCGGACTGAGAGAGGGGAGAGGGGCGGACCGAGAGAGGGGAGAGGGGCGGACGGAGAGAGGGGAGAGGGGCGGACGGAGAGAGGGGAGAGGGGCGGACGGAGAGAGGGGAGAGGGGCGGACCGAGAGAGGGGAGAGGGGCGGACGGAGAGAGTGGAGAGGGGCGGACGGAGAGAGGGGAGAGGGGCGGACGGAGAGAGGGGAGAGGGGCGGACCGAGAGGGGAGAGGGGGGCGGACTGAGAGAGGGGAGAGGGGCGGACTGAGAGAGGGGAGAGGGGCGGACTGAGAGAGGGGAGAGGGGCGGACTGAGAGAGGGGAGAGGGGCGGACCGAGAGAGGGGAGAGGGGCGGACGGAGAGAGGGGAGAGGGGCGGACGGAGAGAGGGGAGAGGGGCGGACGGAGAGAGGGGAGAGGGGCGGACGGAGAGAGGGGAGAGGGGCGGACGGAGAGAGGGGAGAGGGGCGGACGGAGAGAGGGGAGAGGGGCGGACGGAGAGAGGGGAGAGGGGCGGACCGAGAGAGGGGAGAGGGGCGGACCGAGAGGGGGGGGGGCGGACCGAGAGGGGGGGAGGGGCGGACCGAGAGAGGGGAGAGGGGCGGACGGAGAGAGGGGAGAGGGGCGGACCGAGAGAGGGGAGAGGGGCGGACCGAGAGGGGGGAGAGGGGCGGACGGAGAGAGGGGAGAGGAGCGGACCGAGAGGGGAGAGGGGCGGACCGAGAGAGGGGAGAGGGGCGGACCGAGAGGGGGGAGGGGCGGACCGAGAGGGGGGAGGGGCGGACGGAGAGAGGGGAGAGGGGCGGACCGAGAGGGGGGAGGGGCGGACCGAGAGAGGGGGGAGGGGCGGACCGAGAGAGGGGGGAGGGGCGGACTGAGAGGGGGGAGGGGCGGACCGAGAGAGGGGGGAGGGGCGGACTGAGAGAGGGCAGAGGGGCGGACCGAGAGGGGGGAGGGGCGGACCGAGAGAGGGGGGAGGGGCGGACGGAGAGAGGGGAGAGGGGCGGACCGAGAGAGGGGAGAGGGGCGGACGGAGAGAGGGGAGAGGGGCGGACGGAGAGAGGGGAGAGGGGCGGACGGAGAGAGGGGAGAGGGGCGGACCGAGAGGGGGGAGGGGCGGACCGAGAGAGGGGAGAGGGGCGGACGGAGAGAGGGGAGAGGGGCGGACCGAGAGAGGGGAGAGGGGCGGACGGAGAGAGGGGAGAGGGGCGGACGGAGAGAGGGGAGAGGGGCGGACGGAGAGAGGGGAGAGGGGCGGACCGAGAGAGGGGAGAGGGGCGGACCGAGAGGGGGGAGGGGCGGACCGAGAGAGGGGAGAGGGGCGGACGGAGAGGGGGGAGAGGGGCGGACCGAGAGAGGAGAGAGGGGCGGACCGAGAGAGGGGAGAGGGGCGGACGGAGAGAGGGGAGAGGGGCGGACCGAGAGAGGGGAGAGGGGCGGACGGAGAGAGGGGAGAGGGGCGGACGGAGAGAGGGGAGAGGGGCGGACCGAGAGAGGAGAGGGGAGGACCGAGGGGGGAGAGGGGCGGACCGAGAGAGGAGAGGGGAGGACCGAGAGAGGAGAGGGGCGGACCGAGAGGGGAGGGGGGAGGACCGAGAGGGGAGGGACGGACCGAGAGGGGAGGGGGGAGGACCGAGGTTGGGTCACAACATCCACAAAACAAAACTGCAGTGTGACGTCACAGGTGAAGCAGATCGGTGGTTGGTGGTGAGAATCTCTTCTGTTTTCTTCTTTCTTCGGGTTGTGCACGAAGTAACATAGCATAAAACTACTTTATTAATAAAATAACTAAACTTAATTTAATAAATTAAACAAGGCCAGTCCTTGGTTCAACCTAAAAATAATTTAATTGGATTGTAGTAATCAATTAAATGAATAAAATAGTTATGACAGGGCAGGAGATGTGTTGCAGCTGCAATATGCGGGAGCTACTGGACAGTTTTGTCCAGGGCGACTGCATCTGCGGGAAGTGTCTGCAGCTCGAGGAACTTCGGCTCCGAGTTGAGGAGCTGGAGTCCGAGTTGCAGACATTGCGAGGCATCAGGGAGGGAGAAAGTTACTTGGGCACTTTGATCCAGGAGGCAGTCGTGCCCCTGAGACTAAATACTGTGGAATTGGCACGTGGTCAGGGACAGGAGGGTGTGACTGCGAGTGAGGCAGGTACGGGGATCCAGGAGGGAGCATTGCAGGAGCCTCAGCCTCTGCACTTGTCCAATTGATACGAGGTTCTTGCCACCCTTGTAGACGAGTGCAGGGACTGCAGGGAGGATGAGCAAACTGGCCACGTCACCGTGGTTCAGGGGGCCATTCAAGTGGGGGGAGTAAAAAGGAACGTGGTTGTAGTAGGCGACAGTATAGTTAGGGGGATAGACACTGTTCTCTGCAGCCAGGAGCATGAGTCCCGAAGGCTGTGCTGCCTACCCAGTGCCAGGGTTAAGGACATCTCCTCAGGGCTGGAGAAGAACTTTGAGTGGGAGGAGGAGGATCCAGTTGTTGTGGTCCACGTAGGTACCAACGACATAAGTAGGACTAAGAAAGAGGTTCTGCTGAGGGAGTTTGAGCAGCTAGGGACTAAATTAAAAAGCAGAACCACAAAGGTGATAATCTCCGGATTATTACCTGAGCCACGAGCAAATTGGCACAGGGTAAATCAGATCAGAGAGATGAATGCGTGGCTCAAAGATTGGTGTGGGAGAAGTGAGTTTCGATTCATGGGGCACCGGCACCAGTACTGGGGAAAGAGGGAGCTGTTCCGTTGGGACGGGCTTCACCTGAACCATGCTGGGACCAGTGTTCTGGCAAACCGAATAACTAGGGCGGTAGAGAGGGCTTTAAACTAAATAGAGGGGGGAGAGGGCTCAGATTGGACGAAGTTTGGATTGATAAAGAGAAAAGACAAGGAAGTAGTACAGGAAAGTGATGGGGTAATGATAAACAGAGTGTGTCAGGAAGGGACGGAGCGTACAAACATAAGAGTGCACCAGCAAATGGGGCCGGGGTAGGAAAGAATGGTAAAAAGACAAAATTAAAGGTTCTTTATCTGAATGTGCGCACAAATAGGCGGCACAAATAGAGACAAATGGGTATAATCTCGTGGCCATTACAGAGACATGGTTGCAAGGTGACCAAGGTTGGGAGCTAAATATTCAGGGTTATTTAACATTTCGGAAGGATAGGAAAAAAGGTAAAGGTGGTGGGGTAGCTCTGTTAATAAAGGATGAAATTGGTGTAATAGTGAGAAATGATTTTGGCTCAGAAAATCAAAGATGTCGAATCAATTTGGGTGGAGGTAAGAAATAGCAAGGGAAAGAAATCACTGGTGGGAGTAGTATATAGGCCCCCTAACAGTAGCTACACTGTAGGGCAAAATATTAATCAGGAAATAAGGGGGGCTTGTAAAAAAGGTAATGCAATAATCATGGCCGATTTTAACTTTCACATAGATTGGACAAATCAAATTGGCAAAAATAGCCCTGAGGAGGAGTTCATAGAGTGTATTAGGGACTGTTTCTTAGACCAATACATCGGGGAACCAACCAGGGAACAGGCCATTTTGGATCTGCTCATGGGTAACGAACCAAGATTAATTAATGATCTCAAAGTAAAGGATCTCTTGGGAAACAGTGATCATAACATGAGAGAATTTCACATCCAGTTTGAGAGTTAGGATCTTGGGTCTGAAACTACTGTATTAAACTTAAATAAGGGCAATTATAAAGGAATGAGGGCGGAATTGGCTAAAGTGGACTGGGTAAACAGATTAGATGGTATGATGGTGGATAAGCAGTGGCAAACATTTAAAAAGATATTTTATGACTCGCAACAAAAATATATCCCTGTGAGGAGGAAAGACTTCACAAAAAGGGTGAACCAACCATGGCTAATTAAGGAAGTCAAGGATGGTATCAGGTTAAAAGAAAAAGCATACAACATGGCAAAGATTACTGGTAAGTCCAAAGATTGGGAAAAATTTAAAAACTAGCAAAGGATGACTAAAAGAATAATAAAGAGGGAGAAAATAAATTATGAGAGTAAACTAACAAGAAATATAAAAACTGACAGTAAAAGCTTCTACAAGTATATAAAAAGGAAAAGGGTAGCTAACGTAAACATTGGTCCCTTAGCGGATGAGACTGGGGAAATAATAATGGAAAACAAGGAAATGGCAGAGGAATTGAACAGATATTTTGTATCTGTCTTCACAGTAGAAGATACTAATAATATACCAATAATCGAAGAAAATCAAGGGGCAAAGGGGAGGGAGGAACTAAAAACAATCACTATAACCAAAGAAAAAGTACTGGGTAAACTAATGGGTATAAAGGCTGACAAGTCCCCTGGACCTGATGACTTGCATCCGAGGATCTTACAGAGATAGTGGATGCAGACGTAGTGGAAGCATTGGTTGTAATCTTCCAGAATTCCAGATTTTGAAAAGGTCCCAGCGGATTGGAAAACCACAAACGTAACATCCCTATTCAAGAAGGGAGTGAGACAGAAAGCAGGTAACTATAGACCAGTTAGCCTAACATCTGTCATTGGGAAAATGCTAGAATCCATTATTAAGGAAGTAGTAGTCGGACATTTGGAGAATCATAATAAAATCAAGGAGAGTCAACGTGGTTTTATGAAGGGGAAATCATGTCTGACAAATTTATTAGAGTTTTTTGAGGAAGTAACGGGCAGGGTGGATAAAGGGGAACCAATGGATGCAGTATATTTGGATTTCCAAAAGGCATTCGATAAGGTGCCACATAAAAGATTACTACACAAGATAAGAGCCCATAGTGTTGGGGGGTAATATACTGGCATGGATAGAGGATTAACTAACTAACAGAAAACAAAGAGTTGGGATAAAAGGATCATTTTCAAAATGGCAATCTGTAACTAGTGGGGTGCCGCAGGGCTCAGTGCTGGGGCCTCAACTATTTACAATATATATCAATGACTTGGATGAAGGAACAGAGTGTCTTGTGGACAAATTTGCAGATGATACAAAGATAGGTGGAAAAGCAAGTTGCGATGAGGACACAAAGGGCTCGATTTTTGCACCCCCGAGCGGGTGCGTTCATGGCGGGGGGGGCTGTGAAAATCGGGGATTCCCGGGGCAGGTCCGGAGCCCGGCTCCAACCCGCCCACTTCCGGGTTCCCCAGTGATGCGCTGACATGCGCGCGCAGCCCCCGCATGTGGGACTCCCGCCGGCAATTAAAGCCAGCGGGGTGCCACTTAATGGAATTATTTAGGTATTTCAGGTCATTTAGAGACCTGATTAACATGATATTTTAGGAGGGGTGGGATTTTCCAAACAACTGGGACTGTTTCCCGTACTGGGGGATACACTCCCAATTCAAATGGACGTGTTGCAGCCATCAGCCTGTGGCAGCTGCAAAGGTCCATTTGACAGGTGGGGGGACGGAGAGACCCTCACTCATTGCAGGAGGCCACTCTGTCACTTTGAACAAAGTTTGGCCTCCACCTCCCTCCTCCTAACAATAAAATTCACCAACTTGCACACTTACCCCGGGGTCCAGAGACATGTACCTCCCTTACGGACCCCCTCAGATGTACATCTTGTGGATGGGGGCCGCCGTAGCTGCAGTCATGACCTCCTCGGAGGGTGAACAGCATCACCAGCCTCGCCGGCCACGCCGTCTACCTCTGACACGTGGAGCCCCACAACACAGTGCTGTGATACATCCACGTGCACAGCAGGAGGGAGGGCAACTGTAGAGAGAGATGTGTTGCAGAAGGCACTACCCTCGCCACAGGGTCCACAGACCGAGGCTCAGATTCCTGGATCTTTCTGAGCAGCAGTGCACACGGAGGCTCAGACTCACTCGACATGTAGTCGTGGACATCTGCAGCCTCCTTCATGCCGAGCTGCTCCCGGCTGGCCCGAGCACCATTTTCTTACCTGTCGCTGCCAAAGTCACCACTGCCCTCAACAACTTCTCCTCCGCATCCTTCCAGGGTGCCACCGGGGACATCGCCAACGTCTCTCAGTCGTCTGCACAAAAGAGCCCTGCAAATACACCTACACCCACTCTGCAGTGACACAATGGGTGGCATCAGTTGTGGATCTTCATGGTAATCCTCAGGAAAGGGCATTATTGCACAAACCAGACAAGATTCGCAAAGACGTGGCAGTAGTGGTGACAATATAATATGTAATGTGAGTTGATCAGAAATTAAATAAAAGTAAAAACCATGACAAACCCTCAAACACCCTTGTGCATCCCCTTCATGCTCACGACACGTTTGCCTTACGCTGCCTACTGCACATATGTGATGCATGCCCTGTGGCTGCAGCACAGGTAGTGGCAGGTTGAGTGAGGCTGACCGTAAAAGAGATGCAGGAGAGTGTGAGTATGAGATAGAGCCATGAGATTGTATGAGGATTGGGTTGAGTGGTAGTGGTGGGATGAGTACTGGTGAGGTGAGTAAGTGTAGGTAAGATGAGGATGAGCTTTGAGTGGGTGTGAGGGGTGATGTGACAGAGTAGTGTTGGCAGTGCAGAAGGAGATGTGGGGTGGGGGCGGTGATGTGGCAGACGGAGTGTAGGGGAATGAGTAAGTGTAGTCACTTTGGCTGACCTACATAGGTCATTGCAGCGCCTCCTGCACTGTATGCAGGTGGGCGATATGCTGGTGGTGCAGGTGACCTCCTCTGCCACCTCGAGCCAGGCCTTCTTGATGGAAGAGGCAGGCCGCTTCCTCCCGCCCGCCGGGGGGAAGATCTCTGTCCTCCCCCTCCTCCTCACCCCATCCAATAATACCTGGAGTGAGGCATCATTAAACCTGGGAGCAGCCTTCCCCTGGGCTGCTCCATGCTGTAATTTTTCCTATTTTCTGTAGCATCAGTCAGTGGAGGACTGCCCCTTTAAATAGAGCTCCTCCAGCTGACAGATCTTACTGCGCATGCTCAGTCCGCCCGCTGCGCAGCTTTCCAGTGCGAAACCCGGAAGCCAAGGTAAGTGGCTGCAATTAGCCTGCGATTGCATGCGGAGCACCCCGATTTCACTGGGCGTGTTACCCACGCACCCAGTTGACCCCCCGCTGCAAACCCGCCGCCCTCCTAATATCAGGCCCAAAGTGTCTGCAAAGGGATATCGACAGGTCAAACGAATGGGCAAAAATTTGGCAGATGGAATATAATGTGGGAAAATGTGAAGTCATCCACTTTGGGAGGAAAAATAAAAAAGTAAAATATTATTTGAATGGAGAAATATTAAAAATGCTGCGGTCCAGAGGGATCTGGGTGTCATTGTACATGAAACACAATAAGTCAACATACAGGTGCAGCAGGTAATCCGGAAGGCAAACAGAATATTGGCCTTTATTTCTAGGGGGATGGCGTATAAAAGCAGGGAAGTCATGCTACAACTGTACAGGGTGCTGGTGAGACCACACCTGGAGTACTGCGTACAGTTCTGGTGCCCTTATTTAAGGAAGGACATACTTGCATTGGAGGCAGTTCAGAGAAGGTTCACTAGGTTGATTCTGGGTATGGAAGGGTTATCTTATGAGGAAAGATTGAACAGGTTGGGTCTATACTCATTGGAGTTTAGAAGAATGAGAGGAGATTTTGTTGAAATATACAAGATTCTGAGGGGACTCGATTGGGTCGATGTTGAGAGGATGTTATCCCTCATGGGGGAATCTAAAACTAGGGGGCATAGTCTCAAAATAAGGGGTCACCCATTGAAGACGGAAATGAGGAGGAATTTCTTCTCCCAGAGGGTTGTGAATCTTTGGAATTCTTTACCCCAAAAAGCTGTGGAGGCTGAGTCATTGAATACATTCAAAGCTGAGTTAGACAAATTTTTGATCAGCGAGGGAGTCAAAGGATATGGGGAAAGGGAGGGAAAGTGGAGTTGAGGTAAAAATCAGATCAGCCATGATCTCATTGAATGGCAGAGCAGGCTCGAGGGGCCTACTCCTGCTCGTATCTCTTATGGTCTCTTATGGTCTAATTAATTCAAAGTTACTTTATAAGGGCATAATCCTTTTCTTACTTATTTTAGTCACATCACTACAGTAACTGATTTAGACAATAAGTAATATTTCAAGTCTGTAAGGGGTTTCTTTTTTTACTGTTTCTCGGGCTTATTATAGGTCAGCCAGTTATGTTTTCCTGAGCTGCCCTGCCCGCAGTGCGGTTGCGAATCGCTTACCCCTTCCTGATTCTGAGCTGAGGACTTATCGAGTGGTAACAAAGACAGACAAACAGACCAGTGGATTGGTACAAGGAAAACCAATGTTTATTAATAAGAAAACTAAAACTACAAGGTAAACAGTATAATACAGAAGATAAAGAAATCGCTATGGATGTAATACAGTCTTACACTTATCGGGTTGAAAGAAACGGACACATCGAGGGAAAATTCTAAAATCACAAGTTTAGCAATATCCCTTAACCCCCACCCTTACACTTATGCTAGGTTGTCTTGTGGCGGCCAGAAAATTAATGCTCACCGGTGAAAACAGATGAAAAGGCCTGGCCCCTGTACCTGCTGTTGCCGTCGACATGTGGTTGCGAGGTTTACTGAATGGCTTCCTTCTTAGTTGCTAGCAGACAGACAGGATAGGGCCAAGAGGCGAAGAGAGAAGAGCAGCAGAGAGTGAGATACTGGGCAGCCCCAGTTATACCCTCTTGGTAACAGGTTTTTTCATACCTTATCAGCTTGCTTCATTGTTTGATTTAAGCACGAAAGGACCCCATCTCTGGCCCATTTACATTAATGGCCATTTCCTGTATCGATCTGTTCGCTAACTGCTTTACCATTGTTCCGAATGTACCTTGATGGTTCACCTGTTGTCCTGCGATCACTTCCTGCTCGAATTTTGATGTGTTGGCCGGCCATGTTGATAGCTTGCCTCAGGGCTAGAATGCAGCTGCATTGTTTAAAGAAACCTGTCTGAGACACGAAGCCTGCCGAGTTGTTGAGAATGCAATTTCAAATCTGCCGGTCCTCGGCCATGTGTCTGACTGCAGCCATTTTGAGAGACCTTGGATTTTTTAAAACAGTCACACCAGGGTTTCTTTAATAACTCCAATAAATCTTCGGGGTGGGGGGAACATGTGAAATTTTGCGAATCCCTTCAAGAGATAATGGTTAATCATAAAATAACGACTGTAAGGACTACTGGCTATTGAATTCTCCCATATTCAACAGCAAATATACATTGAAATACACCCTACAGACGACAAATTACTGTTTTGATCTCATCTTGCTTTTACCTACGCATGTGATCAACCAAGAGCTGGCACAATTGCTTTGGATGTACCTTCACTTGTCTTCAGTCATTTTTTCCAATTGTTGAAGGGATACTAATTTTACAAAGTACTTACAGGCCATGCCACACTGATTCCATTGGATTTAAGTAAGAGACCAGGCCCTTTGCCATGAGCCCAAAGAAGCTCTTTATACAAGCAGTGATTTATATTTTGGGCTCCTGTTACGCCAATACCCTGCAGGGGTTGTGAAATTCTGTCGAAGGACATTTTAAAAGAGTCTGTCCATACATTGTTCTTAAAGTGTAGGGTCCTGGCATGCAACTCCTGAAATTCGAGACTATCTGCTGACTTCATGAATGCTAACAGTTACTGGTTACAATTACATGTCCGTCAGAGAACAGCGGGTGTTTTTTTTTACAGTGGTGCAGAGGGTTCATCAAAGCTTTGGGTATTAAGACATCTATGGACTTTCACAAGTATTTTATGAATACAAGTCTCTTTTACATTTCTAGCATTGCTCTGTGCTATTCAATTACACATGACCCTGCAGGTTTTCTCTTACTATCAGGCACTAAAGCCAGCTTCACCACAACTGCTGGGTAACCTTGGGTGCTGTAGATACTCGGAGCAATTTATTACTCAGTCAGCAAGCACAGAATTTCGGATGTAGAAGTGATACAACAACGTACTATTTCTGGATGTCAAAGTCCATGGAAGACATCTTCAGTTTAAATTAGGAGGCTTTTGTATGGTGAGGCAGTTCCTGACTGACCATTGCCACCACTGATTTATTTTGAGCTCATGCTGAAGAAACACTAAAACATATTGCACTAAGTTGATTTATATGTTTCTAACAAGCATTATTAGAAATTGAGAATTAACTTACTCACACCATATGGTTGAAATATTAAGAAAATCCGATCGCACTATTCCAATCGTTGTGTCATTGCTCTCACTATTCCATCTGTACAGTATGATGTTTGAGTAGAACTGTAATATAAAAAAACTAATGATGGAAATATTGTTAGTCTAACATGTTACAAATTCCACAGAACAAATAAAGATAAAGTTATTATCAGAAGAGGGGGTCTGTGTCATCACGGAAATGTTAGAATGGTTAACTACAGCTAAATAAAATATTTGTGTTCTTTCCAAACACTTACTGATTTTAGCTCTGCTTTGCATCCATCACTGAGGTCGTGTGCCACCTGACAGTAAATGCCACAACCCTGACTGAGACAGCTGGTGATAGAAAACAACACCCCTCATCAGTGTCTGATTAACAATCTGTCAGCTCAACATAATGTGCACAAAAATAACTTGCTTTTCAACATTTTAAAAAAATAAGTTAGTCTTTGCATTTCTATAGCACACGTAGGAGCAAAACTATAATTTTGCATGCAAAGTTTTTAAACAGCATTGCCTCGACTTTCCTTTCAAGAATTCATTCTTGCCCAGGCCTGTACCCTCCTTTCCTGCAGATCCACCACGGCAATGGGGGTCACATGATGGAGGAACATGATGATGATGCTGAAGAGGATGATGAGGACCAAGCACCCAGGAATTGGAGCTGCATGAGACGGCCACCTCTTAGCACAGCAACACGTGCTAGGCCTCCAGCCAGCCCCAGTGGAATGTGGAAGGTGGCACCAAAATGCGCAGGAGCAAGCCAACATGAGACGAGAGCTGCCTCAGCCCCATCACCCTCCAGTGCAGCATGAGGAGCCAGTCAGCTCATGGCCCTCAGGTCGTACTTAGAAAGAGCACAATAATGGGTGATAGAAAGCCTCGTGTAGGCAAAAAGGGAAAGCATAATGTTAGGAAAGATTAATGTGATTGTTTGTTTGTATTTTGCAATTATTGAATTAAAATTCGCTGCACGACATGGCACTTTGTTATTCATGGAGGTTACAGTCAAAGAGGAAACGCTGCTGATTTATTCACCCAGGTGATGATTATTGGCATGTTTATGTCGCGGCAAAGACGGCTGAAGTGTTGTCATGTAGGATGGGTAATGGTTTGAGGGAATGTCGCATTATTTGCAAGTGGGGAGAAAGAGGTCATGCTGTGGTGTCAAAGGTGAACTGTATTACACAGAAGAGAAGACTTCAGAGCTGACCTGTGTTTTGATGCTCCTTGGAGCGGTCATTGAGGATTCCTCTGAGTGTTGGTCATCATGATGGTCTGCTCCAAGTAGTTGTGGTTCCAATTGAGCAAGGGCCTTCTCCTTAGCTATGTCAAAGTCCCATCTTTCCTGAAGTGCCAAAGTTGAGAAGGGCACAGCAGGATATAATTATTCTTGACACTGATCTGGAACATACTGCAGATCCCTTCCCGATGTGGCCAGGCAGTGAACGCATGCTTTTAACATCCCGATTGTCCTCTCAATGACCAGTCTAGTAGAGGCATGTGCCTTGTAGTGGCCCTCTTCTGCTATTCGGACTACTCTTATTGGAAATCATTAGCCATGGGAGCAGGGAGTAGGCTTTGTCACCTAGAAGCTATTCATTAATTTGACTCTTCCCTGAGTTACAAAAGAAAATGGTAACACTCTCTGCATATCGGGTGTTGACATGGAGGATCTTCTGATTGTTGTCACACACAACCTGGAGATTGAAGGAGCGGAAAGCCTTCCTGTTGATGTTGTTGACTGGGTGTTCTGTGGGTGCTCTCCAAGCAATATGGGTGCCAGCAATTGCACCATGGAGCTTGGGGAAACCAACAGCCCCATTAAACTGCATGGCGCTATCATGCTGTTGCCTTGCTTTGATCAAAGGTGATAAATTAGCCCACTGTCCTATAAAGGGCATCAGTGACCTAATGAATGCATGCCCATATTACAGTCTGGCTGATGTTACAAAGATCCCCCATGGCTGCCTGAAATGGCCTTGTGCCATAGCAGCTGATGGTGGTGGCCACCTTCATAGACACTAAGAGAGCAGTTTGGGCAGCTGAGTGTGGCTCGAGCTCGTCCTGCAGCAGGTAACAGCAGGTGTTTTCTGAAGTGTGCAACTCCTCAGAAAGGTCCTCCCAAGACCTGTGCTGTCTGTACATTCTATGGGAGGGCTGCATCATCTTTAAATGCTGTCTGACTCTCCTTAGCTCCACCCTGTGCTGCTCCTCCTCCTCCCCCATGATAATGATATGCCCACAGGGAATGCTGTACCTCCACCTGATAAGCCCTGACCACGTGGGGAAGGAGGATCTGAAAATATGCTGGTGTGACGACCTTGTCAGACGCAGTCAGAAGCAAGTGCAGGTATTTATAGTCAGAAATCCAAAACTATGCTTAAAAAAGCATTTTGCAGCTGTAGAAATCAATGTTTAAACTCTCCTGACTTTTTGGGTTCATTTCTATCTTGATTAGATGATCCATGCAACTATTGTGTCCAGGATTGGAGGCATTCCTGGAGGTTTGAACACGTGACATTCTGACCATGTGACATCTGGTCACATGACATTCTGATCACGTGACACCTGACCATTTGATATGTGATCACATGACATTCTGACCATGTGACACCTGACCATGTGATACCTGATCATGTGACTTTCTGACCACGTCACATCTGATCGCATGACTTCTACAAATGTTACTACATTTACCTTATTAAGGTGAGTCCCCTGTAGTTGAATATTTTTGCTCATAGTTTCACACCAGCAGTTGTTGTGCGACAAGTTCCAAGAAGCAGAAGGCCACCCATGAGCAGGGGAAGAGGGGAACTCGAGGAACTCCCTCATTTCAGAGACCCCCCCATTTCAGAGACCCCCCCATTTCAGAGCCCCCCCCCCATTTCAGAACTCTCCAATTTTAGAACCCACCCATTTTAGAGCACCCTCCCCCATTTCAGAGCCTTCCCTCCATTTGCCAAGATTCCCCAAATTCTGAGACTCCAGATTCCCGACTCTCCAGCCCCCTCCTGACATCACACCAGCCGGTCGTGGCTCTCTGCGGCGGTGGCCAGATGACGTCACCGAGCCGGAGGCTTCTCCAACAGCAGCCAGTGATGTCATGGAGTGGGGTGGGTGGGTGCACTGCGGTGGGAAATTTAAATCACTGATTTCCCGGGGTTCAGCACTTGGGGGAGGAGCCCCCGATTCCGGGAAATTCCCGGTCATTCTGTTCGGGTTGGGAACCCTAGTTGCGCCTTATATATCAAAGTCTAACTTACCCAGAGCGTATTAGCAGTGCAAATCCAGGAAATCTTCAGCTGCAATGCTACTGACATATGCAATACACAATAAATGGGAGGATGTTGAGAGGTGTGGAGGAAGTGAGGGACCTTGGAGTTGATGTCCACAGATCCTTGAAGGTAGCAGGACAGGTAGATAAGGTAGCTAAGAAGGCATACGGGATAGTTTCCTTTATTAGCCAATGAATAGAATATAACAGCAGGGAGGTTATACTAGAACTGTATAAAACACTAGTTAGGCCACAGCTTGAGTACTGCGTACAGTTCTGGTGACCACATTACAGGAAATATGTGATTGCACTAGAGAGGGTGCAGAGGAGATTTACAAGGATGTTGCCAGGGCTGGAGAATTTTAGCTATAAGGAAAGATTGGATAGGCTGGGGTTGTTTTCTCTGGAACAGAGGAGGCTGAGGGGAGATTTAATTGAGGTGTATAAAATTATGAGGGGCCGAGATAGAGTGGACAGAGTGGACAGGAAGGACCTAGTTCCCTTAGTAGAGAGGTCAATAACCAGGGGGCATAGATTTAAAGTAATTGGTGGAAGGATTAGAGGGGAGCTGAGGAAAAATGTTTTCACCCAGAGGGTGGAGGGGGTCTGGAACTCACTGCCTGAGAGGGTGGTAGAGGCAGAAACCCTCAACTCATTTAAGAAGTACTTGGATGTGCATTTGTAGTGCCGTAACCTACAGGGCTACGGACCAAGTGCTGGAAAGTGGGATTCGGCTGGGTAGCTCTTTTTTGATCGGCACGGACATGATGGGCCGAATGGCCTCCTTCTGTACCATAAATTTTCTATATTACTATGTTTCTATGCAATGAGGTAAGCGGGGATTCGGCAGATGGAATGCAGGAAGGCTTGAAAAGCATGAGGCAACCAAGTGAAGCATTTTAACGGTGCAAAACGGTTGGAAATTATTTCCACCTGATTTTCCTGCCTAAGAAAGTTTCCTGTGCCATTTAAACAACACTAATGCCCTAAAAGTGGTGAGCAAAGTCCCGTCATTCCCCGTCTTACACTGCCCAGTTCATAGATCCATTCTCCTCCAACTCCTCCCAATTCACAGAAGTACTCTCCCACTCCAATTCCCCCTCTCCCCCACCCATTCCGTTAAAGAGACATTCTAACCTGTATTTTCCTCCAGTTGGGAAGTTTGTGGTGGAATAGTCCTAAACTGTGACTAATCCATCGTAATTTCATCTCAGAATCCTCATTAGCCATGCAGAGCAGTGTAGAAGCCAGAAAACTGCCCTTCATTGACTTACCGCTACTGGAAGGGAGGCAAATACAATTCTCCTTTAGCATCTGCATTTTTTTAACTGTACTTACCTGATCAGTAGGTAAGAAATAAAGATAAACCCATTAAGGGGAACTTTTTCTTTGTGCGACAGTATAAAACAGGTAAAGTATAAAATGGGGACAGATGTAAGATGTGTTTCCGACTCACTATCACCCATTTTATCCTATTGCACAAAAACAAAATTACCCCCCACTGCGTATTTCGGTGAATTACAGCTCTTTCACTAACATCAATAATGTAGAAATGCATTTGTCAATAAAGTGCTGTTACACAAATAGACATTTGAGCAAATAAGCTGTCAGAAGTAGACTAAACCATTGCCTGTAGCGTTACACATTATTAATATTACAAATGCTTCCTCAAGCTTTGAACACATTCATATTGGAGTAAAGTTTCCGCTCGATCGTGCTGTTTTTTTTCAGCGCAATCCGACCGGATCAGCTGGGCGTAAATTTCATTCAGCGTAATTCGAGTTTCCGCGATCTTTTTGCACTGGTTCAAAAATCATCACGCTGATTCGTCCCCGCCCTCAAAGCTGGCCATGCCCCCAAATGAAATAACGAGGTCAGCGAATTTCCACCAATGGCGTCGGCCAGCGGCTGTTCGAGAAGGGTCTTCAAATTGAGCTCGTTTTCTCAGGCACACAGGCACTAGTGGGCACGTTATTAAAAAATATTTAATTTACTAAGAAACCGGCTAGTGTACACCAATGAAAGTAGTAAGTGCTTCAGCATACTTTTTTTTACATCATTTTCAGTGATTTAAAGTCAGGTTACTCACAAGTGGAGTACTGGACACACTTGTTAACAATGCTTATTGTTTGTGATAAACCCATTTTCAGGTTACTACTCTTAAATACATCAATGAATATTTTTTATTGCAAAAAAAATAAGCAATTACACTCTACTAAACTGCCGGATTGTGCTGATTCACAGAAAATTCTACATTTGTGATTATGTTAATGCATTTTAGCAGAAACTCGGAATGAAAACCAGCCAGCGCAATTTTTGAACTCAATTTGGGCCCAGTTGCTGATTGTGCTCAAAGCAGAAACTCTACTCCAAAGTGTTTATCTGCCATCCCAAACTTCCACACTTTTGGTAATTAGTTACAGTTACAAGAGAGGCTTAAAAATTGAAATGTCCCAGGATTACTTTATTAAATAAAATTAATATCTCACAATAAAATGTCATTTTCTCATTCCACAGAAATTGAAAATTAATGCATATGCAGGTGTATCTGAAAATGATGATACTACTGAGTAAGGCATCAATCTAAATTTCTGTCATAATCAATAGTTTGTAAAGCACTGCTGAGAGTTTTATACTCCTCACCTCATTAGATTGCTGTTAGTTGTGAAATAATGGAGGAAGCTGTGATGTTTAGCTTTCTTTACGCATCAAAATCCATGGAGCAATTTATTTTGAGATGGAATATTTTAATATTGCACTCTTTATTTAAGCCTTCATACGATGAATGAAAGGCTGGAGAATGCCTCTTTCCTTGTATAAAGCATGCTACATTGGATGCTAATGAAGTAGAACTTCTTAGATGATATTTTGATAAATTAAAGAGATGCCATGTCAAATTTCTATTTATTTCATCACTGCCTCAGTAGCCAACATCAGAAAAATGATCAGTTTCATGCCTCATTACTGACAGGTGATAGACATCATTGCCGTTGTCTTGTCTAATATTCCTGTGCTGTCTTTTACATATACTACTTACGAGAATTGATGTTTGCTTGGAAAATAAAAAGCTAGAAGGTAACCAGACCATAACAAAAGATGAGAACATTGTAAATTAAGCTCGCTATTATCTTGAGAAGTTATGTGGACTAAACAGAGAAGTAGGATCTGGGATTACTGATGGATTCTCATTAAGACCATCAGCTCAGTGTGTGATAGCGACATAGGCAAATGAGATCTTATGGTGTATAGTCAGAGGGATAGATCATAAGTCTCAGTGGTAAATATGGGATATTCTAGAGTCACATACCATGTACAATATGGGACTATCATGGTTTTGGATAGGGTACAAAAGTAGGCCAAATAAGCTAATACTGGAGAAAAGAAGGACCAGTAAGACCTCAGTGAAGTATTCAACATCCTAAGGGGTATAGAAAAACAAAACCCCAAAACATTGTTTAACACAGACAATTTTGAAACAGATATGGCACCAATATTAATGCAAAGGCGTGATCCGATCTGGTGTTGGGGGGGGTGGGGGAGGTGGTGGAATTGCAAGTGCGAAGCCCGGAAGAAAATTTAGCAGGTCGGAATGTCCGATTTCAACTTGATTTCCTCATTAAATTTTCCAATCCGGGTTTCGCATCTCAAAGCTGCGACAGCGGGCATGATGCACACCTGCATGACACAATCTCAACTCGACTATTTATAGGGCCAAGGCCAAAATGGAATTTGGAGGAGCTAGGAGGTTTTGGAAGGAAATGGTAAGAGTTTAGAGGACGAGTTCATGGAATGATTCGAGATGGTTTTCTAGAACAATATATCGAGGAACCAAGTAGGGAACAGGCTATTTTAGGTCTAGTATTGTGTAATGAGACAGGGTTAATCAGTTATCTTACTGTTAAGAATCCTCTGGGTCAGAGTGTTCATAATATGATAGAATTTCATATTGAGTTTGAGAGTCATGTAGTTAAGTCCAGGGTGTTAAATTTAAACCAAGGTATGAGCGGTGTGTTAGCTAAGGTAGATTGGGAAATTAGATTAAAAGATATGACCATAGGCAGATAAACAATGACGAACATTTAAAGATATAATTCATAATTCTCAAAGAATATACATTCCCTTGAGGAATAAAACCTCCACAGGTATAGTGATCCAACTGTGGCTAACTAGAGAAGTTAAGGATAGTGTTAGATTAAAAGAAGAGGCTTACAATGTTGCCAAGAAGAGTAGTACACCTGAGGATTGCGAGGGTTTTAGAAATCAGCAAAGGATGACCAAGAAATTGATAAAGAGGGAGAAGATTGAGTAAACCAGCAAGAAATATAAAAACAGATTGTAAGAGCTTCTGAAAATATGTAAAAAGGAAGAGATTAGCGAAAATAAACGTGGGTCCCTTAGAGGCAAAGACAGGAGAAATTATAATGGGGAATAAGGAAATGGCAGAGACTTTGAACAGATATTTTGGGAGTGATTTTAAAATGGAGCGGGGAAGGGGCCGGGGGGGTCAATTTTAGTACGGGTTTCCCAGATGTCCTTACAATTTTGATGTAAGGACGTCCTTTATTTTTTTTTGTCGGTCTCTCGTCCGACTGACTGGCTGATTGACAGACTGGTCTCAGTCGGACGGGAGACCAGCCAGGGAGAGGACGTACGCAGGTAAGTCTGCAGGTGAGTCTTTGTTTGTATGGATGGGGGGGGTGGCACGGGGGTGCATGTGTGCGTCGGAGGGGGATGATCGGGGTTGGAAGTCGGAGGGGGAGGATCGAAGTCGGGGGGGTCGGGGGTCAGAGTGGGAGAATTGGGGTTGGGGTTTGAGGGGTTGGGGGTTGGACGAGGAGGGTCGGGGTCGGGGGATCGGGGATCGGAGGGGGAGAATCGGGGTCGGGGTGGGGGGTCTGCGATCGGGGGTCAGGGGTCTGTGATCGGGGGAGGGGGGTCCGTGATCGGGGAGGGCAGAGTCGGTGCAGGTAGGCTTGTTGAGCCTGGGGGAAGCACTCCTGCTTCTCCAGGTCCCAAACTGTGCCTTTCTAGCTTTCTAGGCACCTATCTGTTAGTCTCGGGCCTTCTCGTCTACTTTCACGAGGCGTAAAACAGAAGGCCCAGGAATCCCGGCCCCCCAGGGTTGAAATCGGGAATTATTGAAAAATGGAGGCCTGAAGCCTCCTTGAAAGGTTTTAAGGCCCGACCCGCCTCCTGGGAGCGGGTTGGTCGCCCGCTCCTCGTCCTGCCCCCATGAAAACCAGAAATGGGCGTGTTGGGGACGGGTCAGAAATGGTGGCAATTTTCAATGCTCCCCCAGCCCCCAACCAACTCATTTTCTATTTTTAAAATCGAGCCCTTTGTGTCTGTTTTCACAGTAGAAGACACAAAAAACACAGCGGAAATAGTGAGGAACTTAAAGTAATTAATATCAATAAAGAAAAAGTATTGGAGAAATTAATGGGACTAAAAGCTGACAAATCCCCTGGACCTGATGGTCTACATTCTGGGGTTTTAAAAGAGGTGGATGCAGGGATAGTGGATGCATTGGTTTTGTTCTTCCAGAATTCCCTAGATTCTAGAGCAGTCCCCATGGATTGGGAGGTAGCAAATGTAACCCCGCTATTCAAGAAAAGAGGGAGAGAGAAAACAGGGAACTATAGGCCTGACATCAGTGGTAGGGAAAATTTTAGAATTTATTATTAAAGGATGTAATAACATGGCACTTAGAAAATCATAATATGATTAGGCAGAGTCAGCACGGCTTTATGAAAGGGAAATCGTGTTTGATGAATCTATTAGAGTTCTTTGAGGATGTAACTAGCAAGGTAGATAAGGGGGATGTCGTATATTTGGATTTTCAAAAGGCATTCGATAAGGTGCTACACAAGAGGTTGTTACACAAGGTATGGGCTCTTGGGATTGGGGGTAATATATTAGCATGGATTAAGAATTGGTTAACGGACAGAAAACGGAGAGTAGGAATAAACGGGTCATTTTCGGGTTGGCAGGTTGTAACTAGTGGGTTGCTGCAAGGATCAGTGCTTGGGCCTTAGCTGTTTACAATATATATCAATGACTTAGAAGAGGGGACCGAGTGTAATGTATCCAAGTTTGCTGATGATACAAAGCTAAGTGGGAAAGTAAGCTGTGAGGAGGATGCTAAGGGATAGAGACAGATTAAGTGAGTGGGCAAGAAGGTGACAGATGGAGTATAATGTGGGGAAATGTGAAATTATCCACTTTGGTTGGAAGAATAGAAAAGCAGAATATTTTTTAAGAAGTGAGAGACTAAGAAATGTTGATAGTCAGAGGGATTTGGGTGTCCTTGTACATGAATCACAGAAAATTAACATGCAGATACAGCAATCAATTAGGAAGGCAAATGGTATGGTGAGCCTTTATTGCTTGGGGGCTGGAGTATATGAATAAGATGCTGCAATTATATGGGGCTCTGGTGAGTCCACACCTAGAGTACTGTGTATAGTTTTGGTCTCATTACCTAATGAAGGATATTCTTGCCAGAGGAGGTGCAACAAAGGTTCACTAGATTGATTCCTGGGATGAGAGGGTTGTCCTATGAGGAGAGGTTGAGTAGAATGGGTCTATATTCTCTGGAGTTTAGAAGAATGAGAGGTGATCTCATTGAAATTTGTAAAATTCTTAGAGGGCTTAATGGGGTAGATGCTGAAAGGTTGTTTCCCCTGGCTGAAGTTTCAAGATAAGGCGCCAGCTATTTAAGACTGAGATCAGGAAAAATTTCTTCTCTCAGAAGGTAGTGAATCTTTGGAATTCTCTACCCCAGAGGGTTGTGGATGCTCAGTCGGTGAACATAGTCAAGACAGAGATCGACTGATTTTTGGACACTAAGGGAGTCAAGGGATATGGAGATAGGGCGGGAAAGTAGAGTTGAGCTGGAAGATCAGCCATAATCTTATTGAATGGCAGAGCAGGCTCGAGGGGCCGTATGGCCTACTCCTGCTCCTATTTCTTATTTTCTTATATTCTTAGTGAACATGGGTTCAGGACGAGCAAGGTCAGCACCCAGGTTTAATGATGCTTCCCTTGACCTATTGCTAGGTGCAGTCAGGAGCAGGAGGGAGATCATTTTCCTCAACAATGGGAGGGAGAAACCTGCTGCTCTCACCAAGAAGCCATGGTTGGAGGTGGCTGAGGAGGTGAGCAGCAGGAGCATTGTGCAGTGCAGGAAGTAGTTTAATGACCTAATCAGGTCAGCAAAAGTAAGTACAGTTGCTGATTCACCTACATCCTGTGGTGTACATTACCCCCCTCTCACTCTGTCTTGCCAAGTGTAATAACATGGCACTTAGAAAATCATAATATGATTAGGCAGAGTCAGCACGGCTTTATGAAAGGGAAATCGTGTTTGATGAATCTATTAGAGTTCTTTGAGGATGTAACTAGCAAGGTAGATAAGGGGGATGTCGTATATTTGGATTTTCAAAAGGCATTCGATAAGGTGCTACACAAGAGGTTGTTACACAAGGTATGGGCTCTTGGGATTGGGGGTAATATATTAGCATGGATTAAGAATTGGTTAACGGACAGAAAACGGAGAGTAGGAATAAACGGGTCATTTTCGGGTTGGCAGGTTGTAACTAGTGGGTTGCGGAATTGATTAAAGTGGACTGGGAAAATAGATTAAAGGGTAAGACGGTACATGAGCAGTGGTGTTCATTTAGGGAGTTATTTTACAACTTTCAAAATAAATATATTCCACTGAGGAAAAAAGGGTGTAAAAGAAATGACAGCCACCCGTGGCTAAGTAAAGAAATCAAGGATAGTATCCGACTAAAAACAAGGACATATAAGGTAGCCAAACTTAGTGGGAGGATAGAAGATTGGGAATTCTTCAAAAGACAGCAAAAAGTAACTAAAGGATTGATTAAGAAAGGGAAGTTAGATTATGAAAAGAAATTAGCAAAAAATATAAAAACAGATAGCAAGAGTTTCTATAGTTATATAAAAAGAAAAAGGGTGGCTAAGGCAAACATAGGTCCCTTAGAGGATGAGACCGGGAAATTAATGGTGGGAAACATGGAGATGGCAAAAATGCTGAACAAATATTTTGTTTCAGTCTTTACAGTAGAGGACACTAAGAATATCCCAACACTGGACAAACAGGGGACTCTCGGGGGGGAGGAGCTAAATACGATTAAAATCACTCAGGAGATGGTACTCAGTAAAATAATGGGACTCAAGGCGGATAAATCCCCTGGACCTGATGGCTTCCATCCTAGGGTCTTGAGGGAAGTGGCAGTAGGGATTGTGGATGCTTTGGTGATAGTTTTCCAAAATTCCCTGGACTCAGGAGAGGTCCCGGCAGATTGGAAAACTGCTAATGTAACACCGTTATTTAAAAAGGGTAGTAGGCAGAAGGCTGGAAATTATAGGCCAGTTAGCTTAACATCTGTGGTGGGTAAAATTTTGGAGTCTATTATTAAGGAGACAGTAACGGAACATTTAGATAAGCATAATTTAATAGGACAAAGTCAGCATGGCTTCATGAAGGGGAAGTCATGTCTGACAAATTTGCTTGAGTTCTTCGAGGATATAACGTATAGGGTGGATAAAGGGGAACCAGTGGACGTAGTGTATTTAGACTTCCAGAAGGCATTCGACAAGGTGCCACATAAAAGATTATTACTTAAGATAAAAAATCACGGGATTGGGGGTAATATTCTGGCATGGGTGGAGGATTGGTTATCAAACAGGAAGCAGAGAGTTGGGATAAATGGTTCATTTTCGGACTGGCAACCAGTAACCAGTGGTGTTCCACAGGGGTCGGTGCTGGGTCCCCAACTCTTTACAATCTATATTAACGATTTGGAGGAGGGGATCGAGTGCAACATATCAAAATTTGCAGATGATACAAAGATGGGAGGGAAAGTAGAGAGTGAGGAGGACATAAAAAACCTGCAAGGGGATATAGACAGGCTGGGTGAGTGGGCGGAGATTTGGCAGATGCAATATAATATTGGAAAATGTGAGGTTATGCACTTTGGCAGGAAAAATCAGAGAGTAAGTTATTTTCTTAATGGCGAGAGACTGGAAAGTACTGCAGTACAAAGGGATCTGGGGGTCCTAGTGCAAGAAAATCAAAAAGTTGGTATGCAGGTGCAGCAGGTGATCAAGAAAGCCAACGGAATGTTGGCTTTTATTGCTAGGGGGATAGAATATAAAAACAAGGAGGTATTGCTGCAGTTATATAAGGTATTGGTGAGACCGCACCTGGAATACTGCATACAGTTTTGGTCTCCATACTTAAGAAAAGACATACTTGCTCTCGAGGCAGTACAAAGAAGGTTCACTCGGTTAATCCCGGGGATGAGGGGGCGGACATATGAGGAGAGGTTGAGTAGATTGGGACTCTACTCATTGGAGTTCAGAAGAATGAGAGGCGATCTTATTGAAACATATAAGATTGTGAAGGGTCTTGATCGGGTGGATGCAGTAAGGATGTTCCCAAAGATGGGTGAAACTAGAACTAGGGGGCATAATCTTAGAATAAGGGGCTGCTCTTTCAAAACTGAGATGAGGAGAAACTTCTTCACTCAGAGGGTGGTAGGTCTGTGGAATATGCTGCCCCAGGAAGCTGTGGAAGCTACATCATTAGATAAATTTAAAACAGAAATAGACAGTTTCCTAGAAGTAAAGGGAATTAGGGGTTATGGGGAGCGGGCAGGAAATTGGACATGAAGCTGAGTTCGGATCGGTCAATGCCCTGTGGGTGGCGGAGAGGGCCCAGGGGCTATGTGGCCGGGTCCTGCTCCGACTTCTTGTGTTCTTTAGATTTGTGGTTGGGATCAGATCAGCCATGATCTTATTGAATGGCGGAGCAGGCTCGAGGGGCCGATTGGCCTACTCCTGCTCCAATTTCTTATGTTCTTATGTTCTTATCACTCCTCACACCCACTTAAGTTTCAACTGCACCCATCCTTCACTTTCTATGCACTTCCTCGCTTCCTCATTTATCCATCCACCGCTGCCACTCACACCAATCCTTGTGCTATGTGAAGCATCTGTCTGATAGTCACCCTCACCAAATGCACTGCATCCATCAGGTGAATACGTGACCTTCAGTCACTCACAGGCCTGTTCTTTTGCCCCTTGTAAGAGAAGAAAGCGCAAACGCAAGGTAGAGGGAGGTGACTGGAGGTGGCCCGCCACAAACAGTGCAGCTCACTGATGCAGAGGAGGACACTATGGAGATAAGTGGCACCTTTGCATCCCTGTCAATCTGATGGAGAGACTGGGAACTCGCAGATGCCTGATTACAGAATTAAAAATATCTCTGACACACATGCTGACTTTATTTCATCAATGACAGATCTATGTGAAGCCTGAGAATGGTGATTGTCAAGATTGCCAGAACTAATTCACATCGCTTTCTTTTGTCTTGCGGGGTCTTCACGTATAGAACAACTGTCTGTGGACATGCCTGACGACAGTTCCTCAGAGGAGCTCATTGCTTCTGGGGATGCACTGTCACAGGAAGTAGAGCCATGCACCAGAGCAAATACTAGCACTTCAGTGGGTCCAGTTAGATAGTTAGTTGGGTTTTCACCTGGTGATTCACAATTCACAAGTGAGCATGAGCAGACACTGTATGCAGGGGCAGCTGTGGATGGTCCACATCGGGGGGGCACACTCATTTCCAAGCTCTGCTTAGCTGGACACAGATGCTGAACCTCAGCAGCCACTGTTGAGAAGGAGAATGATAGAGGGACAGCAGTGTGTGTGGAGTGTGCCACACACACTCTCCACAATAACGGAAAGGATGGCAGAGCCCAACGGCAACAGCAGAGGATCGGTGTCGCAGGTAATTGCGAGAATGTCTGCCACGGAGAGAGTGGCCGCCTCTGTGCAGCTTCAAGCACGACTCTCAAATGAGTCTATCCAGGCCATGACCACAGCCGTGCAGGAGATGTCTGCCCCCTTAAACAGGATGACAGATACCTTATCCGTGGCCTTACAATGCACCAGTGATCTGCTCCAAGCTGTTCACCAGCAGAGTGGTAGGAGTGATGTGGCGCTGGTCCTGGAGAGGGATGATGGTCAAAGGGGACATGGAATTGGGAACTATATTCAAAGCGCTCCCACATCTCACCCATTGCGTCCCCTCTTCAGCGAGTACCCAAAATGCTGCCTCGTCTCCCCATGGCCGGGTCTGCCCCGGCACAAGTGCAGGTGGAGCAGTCTTTAGCGGGACCCTCAGGGGCTCCGAAACCTAGAGGTCTTAGGCCAAAAGCATCTCAGCAGTCAGACCAGGGATCTGAGCAGCCTGCCTCTACCCCTGCTGAAGCCACAGGTGATGCACCACGTAGAAATGGTCGGAAGTGTAAGAGAAAGCTATTGTAATTCACCAATGGTATGCACGTGGGTGTTTGAGAAAATGTTATGTTGTTCAGTATCCTTTTGTTATAATGGCCAATAAAATTTTATGTTTTGCACCACTTCCCCGTCTTGCCCATTATTGTGTCCCAAGTGCCAACTCGCCCTTTCAGTTGCTTCATGATGAATGTCAATACATGACGGGACCCATTGGCCGGATGTGCAATGGGTGTATTTTTTTAAAATTCATTCATGGGACATGGGTGTCACTGACAAGGCCAGCATTTATTGCCCATCCCTAATTGCCCTTGAGAAGGTGGTGGTGAGCCGCCTTCTTGAACCGCTGCAGTCCGTGTGGTGAAGGTTCTCCCACAGAGCTGTTAGGAAGGGAGTTCCAGGATTTTGACCCAGCGACGATGAAGGAACGGCGATATATTTCCAAGTCGGGGATGGTGTGTGACTTGGAGGGGAACGTGCAGGTGGTGCTGTTCCCATGTGCCTGCTGCCCTTATCCTTCGAGGTGGTAGAGGTCCCGGGTTTGGGAGGTGCTGTCAAAGAAGCCTTGGCGAGTTGCTGCAGTGCATCCTGTGGATGGTACACACTGCAGCCACAGTGCGCTGGTAGTGAAGGGAGTGAATGATTATGGTGATGGATGGGGTGCTTGGTTGATGGGCTGTTTTGTGCAAAAGGTTGGGTGGGAGAGATGGTTGTGGTGTGAGCGGGATTTCATTTTTATTTTTTCCAGTGTGAGTCACTAGCTGAACCTTCGAGCTATTAGGGCAACCCTGGCAGCAGTCTACACGGCGCTGGTGTGGCGATGGGGGCCCCATCTTCATATTCCTCCATATCCTTGTCTTCAATGTTCTCATCATCAGAAGATGATTGATGAGCGCCTTGGTCGTCCTCCACATCTAATCCTCTCTGCTGTGCTATGTTGTGCAGGACGCAGCACACCACCGTCATTCTGGAGACCCTCGCTGGCGAGTACTGAAGGGCACCTCCAGGCCTATCCAGGCACCTGAAGCGCATCTTCAACATGCCGATGGCTTGCTCGATGACACACCTGGTGGTCGTGTGGCTCTGGTTGTAGCACTCTTGTGCCTCGTTGGTGGGTTCTCACAGGTGTTTTGAGTTTGAAGGGGGGATCCCTGGTCTCCTATGAGCCAACGTTTAAGTCTGTTTCCTGGTCGGAAGAGGTTTGAAATGTTGGACTGCCGCAGTATAAAAGCATCATGACAGCTCCCAGGGAATCTGGCGCACACCTGCATGAACCTCTTCCTGTCGTTGCACACATTGTTGGAACATTGATGGAATGAAATCCATTGCGGTCGAAAGAAACTCCTGGTTCATCTGGTGGGCCTCAGATTGCAATCGATGGCACCTGTGCCTGTGAGCAGCCAGCCGGAGATGCAAATCCAACTGCTCGCTCATTCTGGCTATTGTCGTGCCAGGGGAAGTTTACATCAGTGGAAGCCCTGGTAAACAACCCATCTGTTACCTGCCTTATACATTTATGTGCAGCTGACTGAGAGACTCTCAAGATGTCTCCGGTGGCAATTTAGAAGGAGCCAGAGGCAAAGAAATTGAGGGCAGAGTTGTGACTTTCACTGCGACGGGCAGTGCGTGGCCACCAGGTCCATCAGGGAGCATCTCTTCTTGAAGGAGGCTGCAAACGTCAATGGCCACCTGCTGTGTCAATCTGAGCCTGTGGAAGCACTGTTCTTCAGATAGGTCAAAAAAGCTGAGCCTCTGCCTATAGATCCTCTCATGTGGGTAGTGTTCCTGCGATCTCGACCCCTCTGTTTCTCTTTTCTCTGTTGTTGCCCACTCTCTTCTCCTCTCTGCTGTTGCCCACTCTCTTCTCCTCTCTGCTGTTCTCCACTCTCTTCTCCTCTCTGCTGTTCTCCACTCTCTTCTCCTCTCTGCTGTTGTTCACTCTCTTCTCCTCTCTGCTGTTGCCCACTCTCTTCTCCTCTCTGCTGTTGTCCACTCTCTTCTCCTCTCTGCTGTTCTCCACTCTCTTCTCCTCTCTGCTGTTGTTCACTCTCTTCTCCTCTCTGCTGTTGCCCACTCTCTTCTCCTCTCTGCTGTTGTCCACTCTCTTCTCCTCTCTGCTGTTCTCCACTCTCTTCTCCTCTCTCCTGTTCTCCACTCTCTTCTCCTCTCTGCTGTTGCCCACTCTCTTCTTCTCTCTCCTGTTCTCCACTCTCTTCTCCTCTCTGCTGTTCTCCACTCTCTTCTCCTCTCCGCTGTTCTCCACTCTCTTCTCCTCTCTGCTGTTCTCCACTCTCTTCTCCTCTCCGCTGTTCTCCACTCTCTTCTCCTCTCTGCTGTTGCCCACTCTCTTCTCCTCTCTGCTGTTGCCCACTCTCTTCTCCTCTCCGCTGTTCTCCACTCTCTTCTCCTCTCCGCTGTTCTCCACTCTCTTCTCCTCTCTGCTGTTCTCCACTCTCTTCTCCTCTCTGCTGTTCTCCACTCTCTTCTCCTCTCTGCTGTTGCCCACTCTCTTCTCCTCTCTGCTGTTCTCCACTCTCTTCTCCTTTCTGCTGTTCTCCACTCTCTTCTCCTCTCTGCTGTTCTCCACTCTCTTCTCCTCTCTGCTGTTCTCCACTCTCTTCTCCTCTCTGCTGTTGCCCACTCTCTTCTCCTCTCTCCTGTTGCCCACTCTCTTCTCCTCTCCGCTGTTCTCCACTCTCTTCTCCTCTCCGCTGTTCTCCACTCTCTTCTCCTCTCTCCTGTTCTCCACTCTCTTCTCCTCTCCGCTGTTCTCCACTCTCTTCTCCTCTCCGCTGTTCTCCACTCTCTTCTCCTCTCTCCTGTTCTCCACTCTCTTCTCCTCTCTGCTGTTCTCCACTCTCTTCTCCTCTCCGCTGTTCTCCACTCTCTTCTCCTCTCTCCTGTTCTCCACTCTCTTCTCCTCTCTGCTGTTCTTCACTCTCTTCTCCTCTCTGCTGTTCTCCACTCTCTACTCCTCTCTCCTGTTCTCCACTCTCTTCTCCTCTCTGCTGTTGCCCACTCTCTTCTCCTCTCTCCTGTTCTCCACTCTCTTCTCCTCTCCGCTGTTCTCCACTCTCTTCTCCTCTCTGCTGTTCTCCACTCTCTTCTCCTCTCCGCTGTTCTCCACTCTCTTCTCCTCTCTGCTGTTGTCCACTCTCTTCTCCTCTCTGCTGTTCTCCACTCTCTTCTCCTCTCTGCTGTTGCCCACTCTCTTCTTCTCTCTCCTGTTCTCCACTCTCTTCTCCTCTCTGCTGTTCTCCACTCTCTTCTCCTCTCTCCTGTTCTCCACTCTCTTCTCCTCTCCGCTGTTCTCCACTCTCTTCTCCTCTCCGCTGTTCTCCACTCTCTTCTCCTCTCTCCTGTTCTCCACTCTCTTCTCCTCTCTGCTGTTCTCCACTCTCTTCTCCTCTCTGCTGTTCTCCACTCTCTTCTCCTCTCTCCTGTTCTCCACTCTCTTCTCCTCTCTGCTGTTGCCCACTCTCTTCTTCTCTCTCCTGTTCTCCACTCTCTTCTCCTCTCTCCTGTTCTCCACTCTCTTCTCCTCTCTCCTGTTCTCCACTCTCTTCTCCTCTCTGCTGTTGTTCACTCTCTTCTCCTCTCTCCTGTTCTCCACTCTCTTCTCCTCTCTCCTGTTCTCCACTCTCTTCTCCTCTCTCCTGTTCTCCACTCTCTTCTCCTCTCTGCTGTTCTCCACTCTCTTCTCCTCTCCGCTGTTCTCCACTCTCTTCTCCTCTCTCCTGTTCTCCACTCTCTTCTCCTCTCTCCTGTTCTCCACTCTCTTCTCCTCTCTGCTGTTGTTCACTCTCTTCTCCTCTCTCCTGTTCTCCACTCTCTTCTCCTCTCCGCTGTTGCCCACTCTCTTCTCCTCTCTGCTGTTCTCCACTCTCTTCTCCTCTCCGCTGTTCTCCACTCTCTTCTCCTCTCTGCTGTTGTTCACTCTCTTCTCCTCTCTCCTGTTCTCCACTCTCTTCTCCTCTCTCCTGTTCTCCACTCTCTTCTCCTCTCTCCTGTTCTTCACTCTCTTCTCCTCTCTGCTGTTGCTCACTCTCTTCTCCTCTCTGCTGTTCTCCACTCTCTTCTCCTCTCTCCTGTTCTCCACTCTCTTCTCCTCTCTCCTGTTCTCCACTCTCTTCTCCTCTCTGCTGTTCTCCACTCTCTTCTCCTCTCTGCTGTTCTCCACTCTCTTCTCCTCTCTCCTGTTCTCCACTCTCTTCTCCTCTCTCCTGTTCTTCACTCTCTTCTCCTCTCTGCTGTTGCTCACTCTCTTCTCCTCTCTGCTGTTCTCCACTCTCTTCTCCTCTCTCCTGTTCTCCACTCTCTTCTCCTCTCTCCTGTTCTCCACTCTCTTCTCCTCTCTGCTGTTCTCCACTCTCTTCTCCTCTCTGCTGTTCTCCACTCTCTTCTCCTCTCTCCTGTTCTCCACTCTCTTCTCCTCTCTCCTGTTCTTCACTCTCTTCTCCTCTCTGCTGTTCTCCACTCTCTTCTCCTCTCTGCTGTTCTCCACTCTCTTCTCCTCTCTCCTGTTCTCCACTCTCTTCTCCTCTCTCCTGTTGTCCACTCTCTTCTCCTCTCCGCTGTTCTCCACTCTCTTCTCCTCTCTGCTGTTGCCCACTCTCTTCTCCTCTCTCCTGTTCTCCACTCTCTTCTCCTCTCTGCTGTTCTCTACTCTCTTCTCCTCTCTGCTGTTGCCCACTCTCTTCTCCTCTCTGCTGTTCTCCACTCTCTTCTCCTCTCTCCTGTTCTCCACTCTCTTCTCCTCTCTGCTTTTCTCCACTCTCTTCTCCTCTCTGCTGTTCTCCACTCTCTTCTCCTCTCTCCTGTTCTCTACTCTCTTCTCCTCTCTGCTGTTGCCCACTCTCTTCTCCTCTCCGCTGTTCTCCACTCTCCTCTCCTCTCTGCTGTTCTCCACTCTCTTCTCCTCTCTGCTGTTCTCCACTCTCTTCTCCTCTCTCCTGTTCTCTACTCTCTTCTCCTCTCTGCTGTTGCCCACTCTCTTCTCCTCTCCGCTGTTCTCCACTCTCTTCTCCTCTCTCCTGTTCTCCACTCTCTTCTCCTCTCTGCTGTTCTCCACTCTCTTCTCCTCTCTGCTGTTCTCCACTCTCTTCTCCTCTCTCCTGTTCTCTACTCTCTTCTCCTCTCTGCTGTTGCCCACTCTCTTCTCCTCTCTGCTGTTGCCCACTCTCTTCTCCTCTCCGCTGTTCTCCACTCTCTTCTCCTCTCTGCTGTTCTCCACTCTCTTCTCCTCTCTCCTGTTCTCCACTCTCTTCTCCTCTCTGCTGTTCTCCACTCTCTTCTCCTCTCTGCTGTTCTCCACTCTCTTCTCCTCTCTCCTGTTCTCCACTCTCTTCTCCTCTCTGCTGTTCTCCACTCTCTTCTCCTCTCTCCTGTTCTCTACTCTCTTCTCCTCTCTGCTGTTCTCCACTCTCTTCTCCTCTCCGCTGTTCTCCACTCTCTTCTCCTCTCTCCTGTTCTCCACTCTCTTCTCCTCTCTGCTGTTCTCCACTCTCTTCTCCTCTCTGCTGTTCTCCACTCTCTTCTCCTCTCTCCTGTTCTCTACTCTCTTCTCCTCTCTGCTGTTGCCCACTCTCTTCTCCTCTCTGCTGTTGCCCACTCTCTTCTCCTCTCCGCTGTTCTCCACTCTCTTCTCCGCTCTGCTGTTCTCCACTCTCTTCTCCTCTCTCCTGTTCTCCACTCTCTTCTCCTCTCTGCTGTTCTCCACTCTCTTCTCCTCTCTGCTGTTGCCCACTCTCTTCTCCTCTCCGCTGTTCTCCACTCTCTTCTCCTCTCTGCTGTTCTCCACTCTCTTCTCCTCTCTCCTGTTCTCCACTCTCTTCTCCTCTCTGCTGTTCTCCACTCTCTTCTCCTCTCTCCTGTTCTCCACTCTCTTCTCCTCTCTGCTGTTCTCCACTCTCTTCTCCTCTCTGCTGTTCTCCACTCTCTTCTCCTCTCCGCTGTTCTCCACTCTCTTCTCCTCTCCGCTGTTCTCCACTCTCTTCTCCTCTCCGCTGTTCTCCACTCTCTTCTCCTCTCTGCTGTTGCCCACTCTCTTCTCCTCTCTTCTGTTCTCCACTCTCTTCTCCTCTCTGCTGTTCTCCACTCTCTTCTCCTCTCCGCTGTTCTCCACTCTCTTCTCCTCTCCGCTGTTGTCCACTCTCTTCTCCTCTCTGCTGTTCTCCACTCTCTTCTCCTCGCCGCTGTTCTCCACTCTCTTCTCCTCTCTGCTGTTCTCCACTCTCTTCTCCTCTCTGCTGTTCTCCACTCTCTTCTCCTCTCCGCTGTTCTCCACTCTCTTCTCCTCTCTGCTGTTCTCCACTCTCTTCTCCTCTCCGCTGTTCTCCACTCTCTTCTCCTCTCTCCTGTTCTCCACTCTCTTCTCCTCTCTGCTGTTCTCCACTCTCTTCTCCTCTCTGCTGTTGCCCACTCTCTTCTCCTCTCTCCTGTTCTCCACTCTCTTCTCCTCTCTGCTGTTCTCCACTCTCTTCTCCTCTCCGCTGTTCTCCACTCTCTTCTCCTCTCTGCTGTTCTCCACTCTCTTCTCCTCTCTCCTGTTCTCCACTCTCTTCTCCTCTCTGCTGTTCTCCACTCTCTTCTCCTCTCTGCTGTTCTCCACTCTCTTCTCCTCTCTGCTGTTCTCCACTCTCTTCTCCTCTCTCCTGTTCTCCACTCTCTTCTCCTCTCTGCTGTTCTTCACTCTCTTCTCCTCTCTGCTGTTCTCCACTCTCTTCTCCTCTCTGCTGTTGCCCACTCTCTTCTCCTCTCTGCTGTTCTCCACTCTCTTCTCCTCTCTGCTGTTCTCCACTCTCTTCTCCTCTCTGCTGTTCTCCACTCTCTTCTCCTCTCTGCTGTTCTCCACTCTCTTCTACTCTCTGCTGTTCTCCACTCTCTTCTCCTCTCCGCTGTTCTCCACTCTCTTCTCCTCTCTGCTGTTGCCCACTCTCTTCTCCTCTCCGCTGTTCTCCACTATCTTCTCCTCTCCGCTGTTCTCCACTCTCTTCTCCTCTCTGCTGTTCTCCACTCTCTTCTCCTCTCCGCTGTTCTCCACTCTCTTCTCCTCTCTCCTGTTGCCCACTCTCTTCTCCTCTCCGCTGTTCTCCACTCTCTTCTCCTCTCTCCTGTTGCCCACTCTCTTCTCCTCTCCGCTGTTCTCCACTCTCTTCTCCTCTCTGCTGTTCTCCACTCTCTTCTCCTCTCTGCTGTTCTCCACTCTCTTCTCCTCTCTGCTGTTCTCCACTCTCTTCTCCTCTCTGCTGTTGCCCACTCTCTTCTCCTCTCTGCTGTTCTCCACTCTCTTCTCCTCTCTGCTGTTCTCCACTCTCTTCTCCTCTCTGCTGTTCTCCACTCTCTTCTCCTCTCCGCTGTTCTCCACTCTCTTCTCCTCTCTGCTGTTCTCCACTCTCTTCTCCTCTCTCCTGTTCTCCACTCTCTTCTCCTCTCCGCTGTTCTCCACTCTCTTCTCCTCTCCGCTGTTCTCCACTCTCTTCTCCTCTCCGCTGTTCTCCACTCTCTTCTCCTCTCTGCTGTTCTCCACTCTCTTCTCCTCTCTGCTGTTCTCCACTCTCTTCTCCTCTCCGCTGTTCTCCACTCTCTTCTCCTCTCTCCTGTTCTCCACTCTCTTCTCCTCTCTGCTGTTCTCCACTCTCTTCTCCTCTCCGCTGTTCTCCACTCTCTTCTCCTCTCTGCTGTTCTCCACTCTCTTCTCCTCTCTGCTGTTCTCCACTCTCTTCTCCTCTCTCCTGTTCTCCACTCTCTTCTCCTCTCTGCTGTTCTCCACTCTCTTCTCCTCTCCGCTGTTCTCCACTCTCTTCTCCTCTCTGCTGTTCTCCACTCTCTTCTCCTCTCCGCTGTTCTCCACTCTCTTCTCCTCTCCGCTGTTCTCCACTCTCTTCTCCTCTCTGCTGTTCTCCACTCTCTTCTCCTCTCTCCTGTTCTCCACTCTCTTCTCCTCTCTGCTGTTCTCCACTCTCTTCTCCTCTCCGCTGTTCTCCACTCTCTTCTCCTCTCCGCTGTTCTCCACTCTCTTCTCCTCTCCGCTGTTCTCCACTCTCTTCTCCTCTCTGCTGTTCTCCACTCTCTTCTCCTCTCTGCTGTTCTCCACTCTCTTCTCCTCTCTGCTGTTCTCCACTCTCTTCTCCTCTCTGCTGTTGCCCACTCTCTTCTCCTCTCTGCTGTTCTCCACTCTCTTCTCCTCTCTCCTGTTCTCCACTCTCTTCTCCTCTCTCCTGTTCTCCACTCTCTTCTCCTCTCTCCTGTTCTCCACTCTCTTCTCCTCTCTGCTGTTGTTCACTCTCTTCTCCTCTCTGCTGTTGCCCACTCTCTTCTCCTCTCCGCTGTTCTCCACTCTCTTCTCCTCTCTGCTGTTCTCCACTCTCTTCTCCTCTCTGCTGTTCTCCACTCTCTTCTCCTCTCCGCTGTTCTCCACTCTCTTCTCCTCTCTCCTGTTCTCCACTCTCTTCTCCTCTCTCCTGTTCTCCACTCTCTTCTCCTCTCTGCTGTTGCCCACTCTCTTCTCCTCTCTGCTGTTCTCCACTCTCTTCTCCTCTCTGCTGTTCTCCACTCTCTTCTCCTCTCTCCTGTTCTCCACTCTCTTCTCCTCTCTGCTGTTCTCCACTCTCTTCTCCTCTCTCCTGTTCTCCACTCTCTTCTCCTCTCTGCTGTTCTGCACTCTCTTCTCCTCTCTCCTGTTCTCCACTCTCTTCTCCTCTCTGCTGTTCTCCACTCTCTTCTCCTCTCTCCTGTTCTCCACTCTCTTCTCCTCTCTCCTGTTCTTCACTCTCTTCTCCTCTCTGCTGTTGCTCACTCTCTTCTCCTCTCTGCTGTTCTCCACTCTCTTCTCCTCTCTCCTGTTCTCCACTCTCTTCTCCTCTCTCCTGTTCTCCACTCTCTTCTCCTCTCTGCTGTTCTCCACTCTCTTCTCCTCTCTGCTGTTCTCCACTCTCTTCTCCTCTCTCCTGTTCTCCACTCTCTTCTCCTCTCTCCTGTTCTTCACTCTCTTCTCCTCTCTGCTGTTCTCCACTCTCTTCTCCTCTCTGCTGTTCTCCACTCTCTTCTCCTCTCTCCTGTTCTCCACTCTCTTCTCCTCTCTCCTGTTGTCCACTCTCTTCTCCTCTCCGCTGTTCTCCACTCTCTTCTCCTCTCTGCTGTTGCCCACTCTCTTCTCCTCTCTCCTGTTCTCCACTCTCTTCTCCTCTCTGCTGTTCTCTACTCTCTTCTCCTCTCTGCTGTTGCCCACTCTCTTCTCCTCTCTGCTGTTCTCCACTCTCTTCTCCTCTCTCCTGTTCTCCACTCTCTTCTCCTCTCTGCTGTTCTCCACTCTCTTCTCCTCTCTGCTGTTCTCCACTCTCTTCTCCTCTCTCCTGTTCTCTACTCTCTTCTCCTCTCTGCTGTTGCCCACTCTCTTCTCCTCTCCGCTGTTCTCCACTCTCTTCTCCTCTCTGCTGTTCTCCACTCTCTTCTCCTCTCTGCTGTTCTCCACTCTCTTCTCCTCTCTCCTGTTCTCTACTCTCTTCTCCTCTCTGCTGTTGCCCACTCTCTTCTCCTCTCCGCTGTTCTCCACTCTCTTCTCCTCTCTCCTGTTCTCCACTCTCTTCTCCTCTCTGCTGTTCTCCACTCTCTTCTCCTCTCTGCTGTTCTCCACTCTCTTCTCCTCTCTCCTGTTCTCTACTCTCTTCTCCTCTCTGCTGTTGCCCACTCTCTTCTCCTCTCTGCTGTTGCCCACTCTCTTCTCCTCTCCGCTGTTCTCCACTCTCTTCTCCTCTCTGCTGTTCTCCACTCTCTTCTCCTCTCTCCTGTTCTCCACTCTCTTCTCCTCTCTGCTGTTCTCCACTCTCTTCTCCTCTCTGCTGTTCTCCACTCTCTTCTCCTCTCTCCTGTTCTCCACTCTCTTCTCCTCTCTGCTGTTCTCCACTCTCTTCTCCTCTCTCCTGTTCTCTACTCTCTTCTCCTCTCTGCTGTTCTCCACTCTCTTCTCCTCTCCGCTGTTCTCCACTCTCTTCTCCTCTCTCCTGTTCTCCACTCTCTTCTCCTCTCTGCTGTTCTCCACTCTCTTCTCCTCTCTGCTGTTCTCCACTCTCTTCTCCTCTCTCCTGTTCTCTACTCTCTTCTCCTCTCTGCTGTTGCCCACTCTCTTCTCCTCTCTGCTGTTGCCCACTCTCTTCTCCTCTCCGCTGTTCTCCACTCTCTTCTCCGCTCTGCTGTTCTCCACTCTCTTCTCCTCTCTCCTGTTCTCCACTCTCTTCTCCTCTCTGCTGTTCTCCACTCTCTTCTCCTCTCTGCTGTTGCCCACTCTCTTCTCCTCTCCGCTGTTCTCCACTCTCTTCTCCTCTCTGCTGTTCTCCACTCTCTTCTCCTCTCTCCTGTTCTCCACTCTCTTCTCCTCTCTGCTGTTCTCCACTCTCTTCTCCTCTCTCCTGTTCTCCACTCTCTTCTCCTCTCTGCTGTTCTCCACTCTCTTCTCCTCTCTGCTGTTCTCCACTCTCTTCTCCTCTCTGCTGTTCTCCACTCTCTTCTCCTCTCCGCTGTTCTCCACTCTCTTCTCCTCTCCGCTGTTCTCCACTCTCTTCTCCTCTCTGCTGTTGCCCACTCTCTTCTCCTCTCTTCTGTTCTCCACTCTCTTCTCCTCTCTGCTGTTCTCCACTCTCTTCTCCTCTCCGCTGTTCTCCACTCTCTTCTCCTCTCCGCTGTTGTCCACTCTCTTCTCCTCTCTGCTGTTCTCCACTCTCTTCTCCTCGCCGCTGTTCTCCACTCTCTTCTCCTCTCTGCTGTTCTCCACTCTCTTCTCCTCTCTGCTGTTCTCCACTCTCTTCTCCTCTCCGCTGTTCTCCACTCTCTTCTCCTCTCTGCTGTTCTCCACTCTCTTCTCCTCTCCGCTGTTCTCCACTCTCTTCTCCTCTCTCCTGTTCTCCACTCTCTTCTCCTCTCTGCTGTTCTCCACTCTCTTCTCCTCTCTGCTGTTGCCCACTCTCTTCTCCTCTCTCCTGTTCTCCACTCTCTTCTCCTCTCTGCTGTTCTCCACTCTCTTCTCCTCTCCGCTGTTCTCCACTCTCTTCTCCTCTCTGCTGTTCTCCACTCTCTTCTCCTCTCTCCTGTTCTCCACTCTCTTCTCCTCTCTGCTGTTCTCCACTCTCTTCTCCTCTCTGCTGTTCTCCACTCTCTTCTCCTCTCTGCTGTTCTCCACTCTCTTCTCCTCTCTCCTGTTCTCCACTCTCTTCTCCTCTCTGCTGTTCTTCACTCTCTTCTCCTCTCTGCTGTTCTCCACTCTCTTCTCCTCTCTGCTGTTGCCCACTCTCTTCTCCTCTCTGCTGTTCTCCACTCTCTTCTCCTCTCTGCTGTTCTCCACTCTCTTCTCCTCTCTGCTGTTCTCCACTCTCTTCTCCTCTCTGCTGTTCTCCACTCTCTTCTCCTCTCTGCTGTTCTCCACTCTCTTCTCCTCTCCGCTGTTCTCCACTCTCTTCTCCTCTCTGCTGTTGCCCACTCTCTTCTCCTCTCCGCTGTTCTCCACTATCTTCTCCTCTCCGCTGTTCTCCACTCTCTTCTCCTCTCTGCTGTTCTCCACTCTCTTCTCCTCTCCGCTGTTCTCCACTCTCTTCTCCTCTCTCCTGTTGCCCACTCTCTTCTCCTCTCCGCTGTTCTCCACTCTCTTCTCCTCTCTCCTGTTGCCCACTCTCTTCTCCTCTCCGCTGTTCTCCACTCTCTTCTCCTCTCTGCTGTTCTCCACTCTCTTCTCCTCTCTGCTGTTCTCCACTCTCTTCTCCTCTCTGCTGTTCTCCACTCTCTTCTCCTCTCTGCTGTTGCCCACTCTCTTCTCCTCTCTGCTGTTCTCCACTCTCTTCTCCTCTCTGCTGTTCTCCACTCTCTTCTCCTCTCTGCTGTTCTCCACTCTCTTCTCCTCTCCGCTGTTCTCCACTCTCTTCTCCTCTCTGCTGTTCTCCACTCTCTTCTCCTCTCTCCTGTTCTCCACTCTCTTCTCCTCTCCGCTGTTCTCCACTCTCTTCTCCTCTCCGCTGTTCTCCACTCTCTTCTCCTCTCCGCTGTTCTCCACTCTCTTCTCCTCTCTGCTGTTCTCCACTCTCTTCTCCTCTCTCCTGTTCTCCACTCTCTTCTCCTCTCTTCTGTTCTCCACTCTCTTCTCCTCTCTGCTGTTCTCCACTCTCTTCTCCTCTCCGCTGTTCTCCACTCTCTTCTCCTCTCTCCTGTTCTCCACTCTCTTCTCCTCTCTGCTGTTCTCCACTCTCTTCTCCTCTCCGCTGTTCTCCACTCTCTTCTCCTCTCTGCTGTTCTCCACTCTCTTCTCCTCTCTGCTGTTCTCCACTCTCTTCTCCTCTCTCCTGTTCTCCACTCTCTTCTCCTCTCTGCTGTTCTCCACTCTCTTCTCCTCTCCGCTGTTCTCCACTCTCTTCTCCTCTCTGCTGTTCTCCACTCTCTTCTCCTCTCTGCTGTTCTCCACTCTCTTCTCCTCTCTGCTGTTCTCCACTCTCTTCTCCTCTCTGCTGTTGCCCACTCTCTTCTCCTCTCCGCTGTTCTCCACTCTCTTCTCCTCTCTGCTGTTCTCCACTCTCTTCTCCTCTCTCCTGTTCTCCACTCTCTTCTCCTCTCTGCTGTTCTCCACTCTCTTCTCCTCTCTCCTGTTCTCCACTCTCTTCTCCTCTCTGCTGTTCTCCACTCTCTTCTCCTCTCTGCTGTTCTCCACTCTCTTCTCCTCTCTGCTGTTCTCCACTCTCTTCTCCTCTCCGCTGTTCTCCACTCTCTTCTCCTCTCCGCTGTTCTCCACTCTCTTCTCCTCTCTGCTGTTGCCCACTCTCTTCTCCTCTCTTCTGTTCTCCACTCTCTTCTCCTCTCTGCTGTTCTCCACTCTCTTCTCCTCTCCGCTGTTCTCCACTCTCTTCTCCTCTCCGCTGTTGTCCACTCTCTTCTCCTCTCTGCTGTTCTCCACTCTCTTCTCCTCGCCGCTGTTCTCCACTCTCTTCTCCTCTCTGCTGTTCTCCACTCTCTTCTCCTCTCTGCTGTTCTCCACTCTCTTCTCCTCTCCGCTGTTCTCCACTCTCTTCTCCTCTCTGCTGTTCTCCACTCTCTTCTCCTCTCCGCTGTTCTCCACTCTCTTCTCCTCTCTCCTGTTCTCCACTCTCTTCTCCTCTCTGCTGTTCTCCACTCTCTTCTCCTCTCTGCTGTTGCCCACTCTCTTCTCCTCTCTCCTGTTCTCCACTCTCTTCTCCTCTCTGCTGTTCTCCACTCTCTTCTCCTCTCCGCTGTTCTCCACTCTCTTCTCCTCTCTGCTGTTCTCCACTCTCTTCTCCTCTCTCCTGTTCTCCACTCTCTTCTCCTCTCTGCTGTTCTCCACTCTCTTCTCCTCTCTGCTGTTCTCCACTCTCTTCTCCTCTCTGCTGTTCTCCACTCTCTTCTCCTCTCTCCTGTTCTCCACTCTCTTCTCCTCTCTGCTGTTCTTCACTCTCTTCTCCTCTCTGCTGTTCTCCACTCTCTTCTCCTCTCTGCTGTTGCCCACTCTCTTCTCCTCTCTGCTGTTCTCCACTCTCTTCTCCTCTCTGCTGTTCTCCACTCTCTTCTCCTCTCTGCTGTTCTCCACTCTCTTCTCCTCTCTGCTGTTCTCCACTCTCTTCTCCTCTCTGCTGTTCTCCACTCTCTTCTCCTCTCCGCTGTTCTCCACTCTCTTCTCCTCTCTGCTGTTGCCCACTCTCTTCTCCTCTCCGCTGTTCTCCACTATCTTCTCCTCTCCGCTGTTCTCCACTCTCTTCTCCTCTCTGCTGTTCTCCACTCTCTTCTCCTCTCCGCTGTTCTCCACTCTCTTCTCCTCTCTCCTGTTGCCCACTCTCTTCTCCTCTCCGCTGTTCTCCACTCTCTTCTCCTCTCTCCTGTTGCCCACTCTCTTCTCCTCTCCGCTGTTCTCCACTCTCTTCTCCTCTCTGCTGTTCTCCACTCTCTTCTCCTCTCTGCTGTTCTCCACTCTCTTCTCCTCTCTGCTGTTCTCCACTCTCTTCTCCTCTCTGCTGTTGCCCACTCTCTTCTCCTCTCTGCTGTTCTCCACTCTCTTCTCCTCTCTGCTGTTCTCCACTCTCTTCTCCTCTCTGCTGTTCTCCACTCTCTTCTCCTCTCCGCTGTTCTCCACTCTCTTCTCCTCTCTGCTGTTCTCCACTCTCTTCTCCTCTCTCCTGTTCTCCACTCTCTTCTCCTCTCCGCTGTTCTCCACTCTCTTCTCCTCTCCGCTGTTCTCCACTCTCTTCTCCTCTCCGCTGTTCTCCACTCTCTTCTCCTCTCTGCTGTTCTCCACTCTCTTCTCCTCTCTCCTGTTCTCCACTCTCTTCTCCTCTCTTCTGTTCTCCACTCTCTTCTCCTCTCTGCTGTTCTCCACTCTCTTCTCCTCTCCGCTGTTCTCCACTCTCTTCTCCTCTCTCCTGTTCTCCACTCTCTTCTCCTCTCTGCTGTTCTCCACTCTCTTCTCCTCTCCGCTGTTCTCCACTCTCTTCTCCTCTCTGCTGTTCTCCACTCTCTTCTCCTCTCTGCTGTTCTCCACTCTCTTCTCCTCTCTCCTGTTCTCCACTCTCTTCTCCTCTCTGCTGTTCTCCACTCTCTTCTCCTCTCCGCTGTTCTCCACTCTCTTCTCCTCTCTGCTGTTCTCCACTCTCTTCTCCTCTCCGCTGTTCTCCACTCTCTTCTCCTCTCCGCTGTTCTCCACTCTCTTCTCCTCTCTGCTGTTCTCCACTCTCTTCTCCTCTCTCCTGTTCTCCACTCTCTTCTCCTCTCTGCTGTTCTCCACTCTCTTCTCCTCTCCGCTGTTCTCCACTCTCTTCTCCTCTCCGCTGTTCTCCACTCTCTTCTCCTCTCCGCTGTTCTCCACTCTCTTCTCCTCTCTGCTGTTCTCCACTCTCTTCTCCTCTCTGCTGTTCTCCACTCTCTTCTCCTCTCTGCTGTTCTCCACTCTCTTCTCCTCTCTGCTGTTGCCCACTCTCTTCTCCTCTCTGCTGTTCTCCACTCTCTTCTCCTCTCTCCTGTTCTCCACTCTCTTCTCCTCTCTCCTGTTCTCCACTCTCTTCTCCTCTCTCCTGTTCTCCACTCTCTTCTCCTCTCTGCTGTTGTTCACTCTCTTCTCCTCTCTGCTGTTGCCCACTCTCTTCTCCTCTCCGCTGTTCTCCACTCTCTTCTCCTCTCTGCTGTTCTCCACTCTCTTCTCCTCTCTTCTGTTCTCCACTCTCTTCTCCTCTCTGCTGTTGTCCACTCTCTTCTCCTCTCTGCTGTTTCCCACTCTCTTCTCCTCTCTCCTGTTCTCCACTCTCTTCTCCTCTCTGCTGTTCTCCACTCTCTTCTCCTCTCTGCTGTTCTCCACTCTCTTCTCCTCTCTCCTGTTCTCCACTCTCTTCTCCTCTCTGCTGTTCTCCACTCTCTTCTCCTCTCTGCTGTTCTCCACTCTCTTCTCCTCTCTCCTGTTCTCCACTCTCTTCTCCTCTCTGCTGTTCTGCACTCTCTTCTCCTCTCTCCTGTTCTCCACTCTCTTCTCCTCTCTGCTGTTCTCCACTCTCTTCTCCTCTCTGCTGTTCTCCACTCTCTTCTCCTCTCCGCTGTTCTCCACTCTCTTCTCCTCTCTGCTGTTGTCCACTCTCTTCTCCTCTCTGCTGTTGTCCACTCTCTTCTCCTCTCTACTGTTGTCCACACTGTTCTCCAGATCTGTGTTGTGCACCTCTCTCTTGGGCACCTGTAGATCCCACCACAGCATGACGCGGCTGCCGTGAATGGTGTTTGTCTTCCTCATCTGATATCCTATCAAAAACATCCATGGCTTTCCCCCCCCCCCACCCTCCCATCCTGATGTTGTCCGTTTGAAAGCCTCCAAACTTTTGAAACACGTCTATGATCACAAGAACTCTCTGCAAAACGTTTACAGGAGTGAACTGAGACAGCAGCTGAGCCTTTATTCATATCGGACAATCAGAACTTTAAAGACCCCCATGAAGTGCCAATCAATCTCGCCTCCGTTACCCTGGCGAGTTTCCTGAGCCGGCGGAAACTCATGCTGGAGGCGTTAAATTTAAATCCCTGTTGGAATCGCTTCAAATGTGCCTCATTAGCATGTGATAATGATCGACCCGCATGTGATAATGATCGACCTGCCTCCGGCAAGCAGGTTACTTGCACGCAGCCAAACACCACTCTGTTAAAAAAGGAAGTAAGCGTGTTGGAGGCAGGTTGGGGTCAGGTTTGAGAATTAAAATATTTTTTACCTTCCCACCCGTCCCCAACCCACCCATCCTTGGGGGTTAAAATACCCCCCATTATATTTAAACATGTCACGTGTAACGTAGTGAATGTGTGCCCAGGGAAACACTGGAAAGAGATGTTGGCAAATTCAAGAGGAAGCTGGATAGTTTTTGGTAAAAGAAGCGATTGAGGAATGCATGGGATAGAGGCAGATATTCCACAATGATTCCATGTGACAGCGGGGTGGTCAGGGCAAGGAGATGGGTGGGGATATTCCCTCATGTCCCTGATATCCGCAGCCACTTCCAGTATTCTGCAGGAAGTGACAGCAGATGTTAAACACATCCGGGTATATTCAAGTTAAACATTAACGATGGGAATATATCCCCCCAACAAATTTTCTGTTATTAACACCTTTGCAGCGGTGGGCATCAGGAATACTGATGCATTCCAGCAGTGTTAAGAGTAGAGGATAATTGATTAAACTAGGCAAGTAATGAAGACATTATATCTGATTTTGTTCAGCAGGAGCCACCAGCAGAAGCTGCGGCCACTTCCTCTGTTTCTCCCCCACTCCCCTACAAGCTGGCAAACCAACAATTATCACCAGGGCCCCACCAGCAACACGTAGGTGGTCCTGATCCCACTCGATATGCCAGGGTCAACAATCGCCAGGACAAGTGGGCACCAAGTCCTCTCTGCCACTGATCCAGTGGAATTGCAGCCAGATTGGAAAATTTAGCCCAGTGTGGTATTTTTCTGAATGTGGTACAGACTAGATTAAGCGCAATGGTCTTTTCTGGTCTTGTACATTGCTTTGTTTCTTTTTCTTATGTGGGTTATATTATTGGTCTAGGCCAAGGCAGTGACACGGGTGGACAAAATTGTGAAGGTGGAATCTCTGCTATCTAAATGGAATGGGACTAATGGGATAGCTCTTTCGAAGAGCCGGCACAGACACGAAGGCCCGAATGGCCTCCTCCTAGGCTGTACCTACTACGATTCTATGATAAAAGAAATATTTCCATGCAGTAGGATCTTTCCTTAAAGGCTCATCTGTAAAATATGAGTCTAATTTTCTGGTTCCAGAATGCTGCATAAAGACCAACTTCGGGTAATCTTCCAGGATCGGCCTTATTATTTATAGGCATAGATTGGGTTTAATTCTGGGACGTGCCATAATGTGAAGGCTGAGATTCTCTGTGCTGCTGTTAAAGGTAATTTTTGTTGGGTAGACAGAAAATTCTGGAGACAGAATCTTTGTAGAGCCTCATGGATTAATGATATTGCCAAAAAAACGGGCATTCACTGATGCAGCACTGGAGAAACTGGAGCAATTGGAATAAAGGAGAGTTCACCTACATGGATTAGAGGAGGAACCTTCAACATAAAAGAGCTGTCTGTACTGCATGGGAGAAGATGGCTGAAAGCCTGAACACAGTATCTAGTGTGTAGAGTTACTGGCAGCAAATGAGGAAAATGTTTGCCAGCCTAAGGAAAATTGCCAATGTAAGGCTCCCAACGTCTACCTGGACAAAGTAAATCGGCAAAGTACGCATACCACAAACACCTTCCTCTAAAGAGCGTGACTGAGATCATGTGCAAAGTATACAGAAAATCTTTCAACTCTTTCAGAGGTTCACATGAATTTCATAATGAAATGAAATCTGGAATGATTATTTCTTTTATATCGATAAATTTATGCCGATAAAGCAAGCTTCCAACAAAATCTAGGTGCATGATGTCTCTTCATTTACTGACACACAAGTTGGGATGCAGGGTGGGTCACTTGGGTGTCAACGTTGACGTACTTCAAACTTCCATTATCTCATCACTACTTCTCTGCTTTACAGGAGAAGACGGCATATAAGAGGGAGTGAAGGTACACGATGAGAGAGCAAAAGCACGTAGGAGGAAGACCCTGCAACTACAGGCCCAAAGCCTTTCCACCATCTACAAGGCACAAGTCAGGAGTGTGATGGAATACTCTCCACTTGCCTGGATGAGTGCAGCTCCAACAACACTCAAGAAGCTTGACACCATCCAGGACAAAGCAGCTCGCTTGATTGGCACCCCATCCACCACACTAAACATTCACTCCCTTTACCACCGGCGCACCGTGGCTGCAGTGTGTACCATCCACAGGATGCACTGCAGCAACTCTCCAAGGCTTCTTCGACAGCACCTCCCAAAACCGCAACCTCTATCACCTAGAAGGACAAGGGCAGCTGACACTTTGGAACAACACCACCTGCACGTTCCCCTCCAAGTCACACACCATCCCGACTTGGAAATATATCGCCATTCCTTCATCGTCGCTGGGTCAAAATCCTGAAACTCCCTACCTAACAGCACTGTGGGACAACCTTCACCACACAGACTGCAGCGGTTCAAGAAGGCGGCTCACCACCACCTTCTCAAGGGCAATTAGGGATGGGCATTAAATGCTGACCTTGCCAGCGATGTCCACATCCCATGAATGAATTAAAAAAAAGCCAATTTACTTAGAATTAGAATTTTACAGCACAGAAACAGGGCATTCGGCCCAACAGGTCTATGCCGGTGTTTATGTTCCAAGCAAGCATTCTCCCACCCTACTTCATCCAACCCTATCAGCATTACCTTCTATTCCTTTCTCCCGCATGTACTTAAATGCATCAATACTATTCACCACAGCTACTCCTTGTGGTAGTGGGTTCCACATTCTCACCATTCTCTGAGAAAAGAAGTTTCTCCTGAATCCCTTACTGGATTTATTCCTGACGATCTTATATTTATGGCCCCTAGTTTTGGACTCCCCCACAAGTGGAAACATCTCTACATCTACTCTATCGAACCCCTTCATAATTTTAAAGAGCTCTATCAGGTCATCTCTCAGTCCTAGAGAAAAGTGCCCCAGTCTGTTCAGTCTTTTGCTAATAAGTATAACCTCTCAGTTTTGGTGCCATCCTTGTAAATCTTTTTTGCATCTTCTCCAGCGTTTCTATAACCTTTTTATAATTTGGAGACCAGAACGGTACACAGTATTCCAAGTGTGGTCTAACCAAGGTTCTATATAAGTTTAACATAACTTTTCTGCTTTTGAATTCTATTCCTCTAGAAATGAACCCCAGTGCTTTGTTTGTTCTTTTTATGGCTTTGTTAACAAGCTTTGCTACTTTTAATGATTTGTGAATCTGTACTCCTAGATCACTTTGCCATTTAGACTTTTATTTTCCCAGCAGTAGGTGACCTCCTTATTCCTCCTACCAAAATGTAACACCTCACACTTATCTATATTGAAATTAATTTGCCATTTGCAAGCCCATTCTTCCCATTTATTAATGTCTTCTTGTATTTTGTCATAATCTTCCCTGATTTGGTGTCATAAGAACATAAGAAATAGGAGCAGGAGTAGGCCATACAGCCCTTCTAGCCTGCTCCGCCATTCAATAAGATCATGGCTGATCTGCAACCTCAACTCCACTTTCCCACCCGATCCCCATATCCCTTGATTTCCCTAGAGTCCAAAAATCTATCGATCTCAGCCTTGAACATATTCAATGACTCAGCATCCGCAGTCCTCTGGGGTAGAGAATTCCAAAGATTCACAACCCTCTGAGTGAGTCATCTGCAAATTTTGGTATTGTAGCTCTGATTCCCGAGTCCAAATCATTTATGTGAATGGTGAACAACAGTGGTCCCAGCACTGATCTTTGTGGAACATCACTTCTCACCTTCCATCAGTCTGAGTAACTATCTTTAACCCCTACTCTCTGTTTTATAGCCAGTTTGCTATCCATTTTGCTACTTGTCCCCTGTCTCCACATGCTCTGACCTTAATTATGAGTCCACCTTTTCGAAAGCCTTTTTAAAATCCAATTTGAAGACTTAATGCTCCAAATCCTGGGGCTAGAGGTCACAGAAGGAGTTTGGGATGGTGAAGCTGGTGGCCTCCTCAACTCAGGGCTAAAATCATTCTTTTACCTTCTGTTTATTCACTCACTCACTACTGCATAAGCATGCACTGCAGCATGGCATTATGATATAGAGTGTATGGCAATATCAGCTTTGTTTGACAGTGTGCCTTTCAGCTTGCATTCTAACATATGTTTCTTTACTGTTTCTCCCAAGACCTAGGTACAGCTCCCAGTGATGTAGAAGAAGCCAGCACCTCACAGGACCCTGTTGCAAGCACCCTGGTCGATTTACCAGATAGTCTGCAGCACTTAGCACAAGTGAGCAGGGCAGGTGAAGGCAGCATTAGAGGGACAGGAACCTACTAAATGAGTCCTTCTTTGCTGTTAAACATCGGGATTTGGTGCAAGCAATTCCAGGGCCATTTCATGACCCAGTACAAGGAAGTATAGGCCGTCTTCATTCCATGAGGCTACACTGACGCCAAGTAACCAGCTACCTCACTTATTCCTCCCATTGGGGAAACATCTAGAAGGAGCATTGGATAGGTATGAAAAGACACACACCCTGAACTTGGGGCTTGTTTTGCTTTTTTTTTGTCTATCACTTCTCAAGCCCCTGTCCCTTCAGCCTTAACACAGAGTACTAATGAGTTGAGAAGGCTTTTGTGCCTTTCTAAAGGCTTTTAGAATTGTTGACCTAACATTGTGATATTCCTCTTTAATTGTTCTCATTCCTTTAATTTTCACTTACACAGAAATATCCTCCCCTACCACGAGAGCACAACCAAAGGAAGATGGTAGTGGTTGTTGGAGGCCAATCATCTCAGCCCCAGGACATTGATGCAAGAGTTCCTTAGGGCAGTGTCCTAGGCCCAACCATCTTCAGCTGCTTCATCAATAACCTTTTCTCCATCATAAGGTCAGAAATGAGGGTGTTCGCTGATGATTGCACAGTGTTCGGTTCCATTCGCAACCCCTCAGATAATAAAGCAGTCCGTGCCTGCATGCAGCAAGACCTGGACAACATCCAGGCTTGGGCTCATAAGTGACAAGTAACATTCGTGCCAGACAAGTGCCAGGCAATAACCATCTCCAACAAGAGAGAGTCTAACCACTTCCCCTTGACATTCAACAGCATTACCATCGCCGAATCCCCCACCATCAACATCCTGGGGGTCACCATTGACCATAAACTTAACTGGAAAAGCCACATAAATACTGTGGCTACAAGAGCAGGTCAGAGGCTGGGTATTCTGCGATGAGTGACTCACCTTGTGACTGCCCAAAGCCTTTCCACAATCAACAAGGCACAAGTCAGGAGCGTGATGGAATATTCTCCACTTGTCTGAATGAGTGCAGCTCCAACAACACTCAAGAAGCTCGACACCATCCAGGACAAAGCAGCCCGCTTGATTGGCACCCCATCCGCCACCCTAAACATTCACTCCCTTCACCACCGGCGCACTGTGGCTGCAGTGTGTACCATCCACAGGATGCACTGCAGCAACTCGTCAAGGCTTCTTCGACAGCATCTCCCAAACCCGCGACCTCTACCACCTAGAAGGACAAGAGCAGCAGGTACATGGGAACAACACCACCTGCACGTTGCCCTCCAAGTCACACACCATCCCGACTTGGAAATATATCGCCATTCCTTCATCGTCGCTGGGTCAAAATCCTGGAACTCCCTTCCTAACAGCACTGTGGGAGAACCTTCACCACACGGACTGCAGCGGTTCAAGAAGGTGGCTCACCACCACCTTCTCAAGGGCAATTAGGGATGGGCAATAAATGCTGTCGTTGCCAGCGACGCCCACAACTCTTACTCGTTGGGTTACAGTTCCACGGGGTCTTCGTGGCTTCACCCAAGTGACCATTCTTCATCCGTGAGTCAGTGAGTGGCAGCGAGTTATATGGCTTTTCGAAGACATCAGAATTATTTTAAAAAGAATAGAATTACACAGAATTTACAGCACAGAAACAGGCCATTCGCCCTAACTGGTCTATGCCGGTGTTTATGCTCCACACGAGCCTCCTCCCTCCCCTCTTCATCTCACCCTACCAGCATATCCTTCTATTCCTTTCTCTATCAAGTGCTTATCGAGCTTTCCCTTAAATGCATCAATGCTATTTGCCAACTATTCCTTGTAGTAGTGAGTTCCACATTCTAACCACTCATTGGACAAAGAAGTTTATCCTGAATTCCCTATTGAATTTGTTGGTGACTATCTTATATTTATGGTCCCTAGTTTTAGTCTCCCCCACAGTGGAAACATCATCTCTATGTCTACTCCATCAAATCCCTTTTAATTTTAAAGACCTCTATTCGGTCACTCCTCAGCTTTCTCGAGAAAAAAGCTCCAGCCTGTTCAGCTTTTCCTGATAAGTATAACCTCTCAGTTCTGGTTTCATCCTTGTAAATCTCTTTTGCACCCTCTGCAGTGCCTCTAAATCCTTTTTTATAATATGGAGACCAGAACTGTGCACAGTATTAAGCTACAAAAATGTTACAGCCGAGAGAACCAGCATTCTCTTCATTTGCATCTGCAAGGAATCTGCGAGTAATAAGAAGCTGAAAGTGAATGGTTATCATAGAGTATTATCCACTATAATTAATTCATGTTAAGAGTTGGTAATAAAATTCTCTTTTACTTTATTGTTATATAACTGTTCCTACAGGAATTACATGGATTATTTAATGATAGAAAATGACAGGGAATTGTTATTAAATGTGCAGCAATGGGATCATTTGATTCAGTTATTGGTTGTTAAGCTAAATAATGTCTGGCATCAATATATTTTTCATAGCCATCTGGACCTTTAGGAACATTGCATTTGTAAATAGTGGCCTCCCACATTTTAAAAAAATAGAAAATTATTCTGAGTAAAATACATATTTTCTTTTTTATTATGACTGTGTCCTCAGTAAATTGTTTTGGCTTGTTCAGTGTGAAAGTTCCACTTATTGCGAACATAAACATCTATTTAATGAACCAACTGACTACAGTGGACAAAGCAGCCCATGTTTCAGTGTTGATCTCTTGATATTGGACACAGGTACTATAGGTGGGTGGAGTATTCACTCTCACTCTGTGAAAGTACTTACTACTCTCAACTTTCTTGAAAAATCTTGCACAGTAACATATTTTAAATCTCTGATAACAAGATGAATAATTAAAAGGACACAGTCTTCAGCAAAAGTGTTTTGAAATTCTCTTTCACTTGCTTAAAGACACACAACATAATAACGGAAATCTGTTTGAAACATCATTGCATCATTTCCATCTAGTGCCATTGTAGCAAAAATAATGCAAAGGTCTTCCTGTTGTTTTTTCCTCCTCAAACAATAAGGATTTGCAATTTTTCATGAAACCGTTCCTCTATGAAGATATCAAGCATCAATTTTACGAGGCTCCACTTGTGGCATGGAGCCTTGCTAATAGCAAGTGCAGATCACCAAAGTAGGTCACACCCCCAATGTACTATGAGTTGCATTCTGTAGCCAACACCATGGGCAGCTTTCAGGAAGTTGCCCATAAGACCAGCACAAGCCTCTGTGAGCCAGGATATGCTGGGAATTCGCCTCATTAGAATGAAACATTAACAGCGCTCATCATTATTAATTCGTTAAAAATCCAGGAATTCGCAGAGTAAAAGAGATACACATTACTTCCGATTGCCCCCAAATTGCTGGCCGATTTACGTTGCTCCACTGTTAGCCTTGCCAAAACCGATAAAAGTTTGTTCTCGCCGTAAGGCTCCCCAGTGAAGTTAATGGCGATTGTGAAATTGCTGGATTTACGACATTATTACGAATTATTCCCGCTGCCGCCATTCAGGGCTGATAATGTTGTAGAGGACCCTGTTAATGGCGTGATTAATGATTCTCATATGATACTCTATCTTGGAGGCCCAGAAAGGGACCAATGAAGCTGTGGGGTCTCACTCCAGCGGGGAGTGTATTGTTCCTAGAAGTTTTTTATGCTTTTTATCTGTCTTCGCAGTATTTTTATGGCAATCTTTCCAGCCACACTCCTATTAGTGTTGGAAGGCAATAATTTTCAGACCACAAAGCTGTTTCAACACTCAGAAGAGGGTTCCTCATTCAAATGCAAATTAAATAGATTTGTTTCAGAAAATAAAATTTTGGGATTCAGTATATGAGTAATTTGGGACATGACATATGGTAACTGGAGCAAGCTTGAGAGGAAAAAGGTGACTTTGGATCTATGGTGCCCAAAGCTCTCCATCACTGGAATTTTCCTCGTGTCTGGGTCTATTGCAGTCTAATTGATTGCTATGATTAGTGAACAACCCCATTATCATTGTATCATGTGAATACCAGGATGGTAGAAGGCAATCTGGATGGACCTTGGTCTTTTTTCGTCTAGTAATTCTAATGTTCCTATGACCCTCTGAAAGCAGTGCAATGGCATAGCTACTGGGTGTCCCACTGTTGCTGATCATGATCATCATTGGTTCCATTCTTCTCAGGTCAAAAAGGTTTGCACATTTCATACACTAATCCTGCCATTCACTCATTAACTTTTCAAGGACCAATACAGCAATTCCCAAACACAACTGTGTTACAATGTCCTCTTCTCCTGCTTGTTCTATTTAATTTTTTTCTCACATTCCCCTTCTGTCTCTTTTTTCCATCTCTCTTAATCCACTCTTTGCTTTTCATTTCTTTATTTCTCTTTCTGTCTCTAATTTGACTCAAACTCAGCCTATTTTTATTTCCATCTTTTGCTCAGTTTCTTTCTCTATCACTTTCTTTCATTGGTTAAGGAGATAATCTATTGGACATGACATTCGCGAGATTCAAGATGCGACATTGACATCATTGCGCCATTATCATATCGTCGTTCGAGCAATTTGCTGCGCAAGTATGGAACAATGTCAATGGTGAGCATAAAAGCCCAATTAACATTGTTCGCCACCAAACCCGCCATTGCAGCAATTTCTGGCCGAATATCGTTGCACAATTTTTGTTAATTGGTCCCACACTGGATTGCATGTTATCATTGCCAGCTCCTCCCCTGTAACAGAGCTGGCCCATTTAAAATGGGCGCGTAAGTGTTTGGCTGACCTGGCCTGTAGAAGCAGGCTTTATAAAGCTGTATGGCAGTGTTTCGTTGTTGGTTGCAAAGTTTATTCTTTTTTACAGCGAAATCATAGTTTATTCTGCATTTTCTATTGTGCATTAATTTATGTTGTCATCGCACATTTTTGCATTGCAAGACTTTTAGTTACCAACTCTTTTCTTGGTGTGTTTTGCTTGCCGCTGCAATTTCACTTGCAGCAAACAAAGTTCTTGGAATGGGAATTCCTGTGAGGCTGCATAGTTTAGAGGAGGAAGATGAATTTGTGTAAGGACAAGAAAGCCTGGTGCAATTTTATGTTATTCGTTCATGGGATGTGGGCATCGCTGGCAACGACAGCATTTATTGCCCATCCCTAATTGCCCTTGAGAAGGTGGTGGTGAGCCGCCTTCTTGAACTGCTGCAGTCCATGTGGTGAAGGTTCTCCCACAGTGCTGTTAGGAAGGGAGTTCCAGGATTTTGACCCAGCGATGATGAAGGAACGGCGATATATTTCCAAGTTGGGATGGTGTGAGCCTTGGAGGGGAACATGCAGGTGGTGTTGTTCCCATGTGCCTGCTGCCCTTGTCCTTCTAGGTGATAGAGGTCGCGGGTTTGGGAGGTGCTGTCGAAGAAGCCTTGGCGAGTTGCTGCAGTGCATCTTGTAGATGGTACACACTGCAGCCAGAGTGCACCGGTGGTGAAGGGAGTGAATGTTTAGGGTGGTGGATGGGGTGCCAATCGAGCAGGCTGCTTTGTCCTGGATGGTGTCGAGCTTCTTGAGTGTTGTTGGAGCTGCACTCATCCAGGCAAGTGGAGAGTATTCCATCACACTCCTGACTTGTGCCTTGTAGATGGTGGAAAGGCTTTGGGGAGTCAGGAGGTGAGTCACTCGCCACAGAATACCCAGCCTCTGACCTGCTCTTGTAGCCACAGTATTTATATGGCTGGTCCAGTTAAGTTTCTGGTCAATGGTGACCCCCAGGATGTTGATAGTGGGGGATTCGGCGATGGTAATGCTGTTGAATGTCATGGGGAGGTGGTTAGACTCTCTCTTGTTGGAGATTGTCATTGCCTGGAACTTGCCTGGCACTTGTGTGCACCTAACATCTGAGGTGTTAGGTGCACACCCACCTTTATCTCCTGACCCATGCTTACAGGCACGGCAGGCTTATCTGGGCATCTTAAAGCTGATCTGTATTGAGCATCTCAACTCCACAAGGGAGGCTGTCGCAAAGCTGTGCCGTCTGCCGCAAGAAAACCTGCAAATAACTTTGAGAACAGGGATGGCTATTCCTGTAGCTCTGAAGGTCACCAGCGCATTAAGTTCTAATGCAATTGAGTCCTTCCAAGTTATCACAGGGGGCATGAGCCAAATGAAGAATCTGATGTCCATAGAAGCATCCAGCAATTGTCAGACACCATATGCCATAGTTGGAAAGGACAACCGCTTCACTTTCCCTGTGGAAAGGAGGCATCAGCTGCACAAGGCACAGATCTTTTACCAGGTGCCAAAATTTCCAAGCATGCATGACACCCTTGTTGTCAGCCTACAGCAGTCCTTCTTACAAGATATATGTGTGACTGTGCCTGCTATTCCAATACAGCAAGGGTACCCTAAAACTTTATTGGCATGAGAGACTGTGAAAAAGGTGAAAGGTTGTCCTCATGCTTCACTGCATTCTTCCATGAAAATGCTCCAGGTTACAAATTCTGGTTATGCCATGCAAACTATGCATCAATAGTAATAAGCTGTCCAAACATGGTGTAAACTTACCCTTGCACCAGAGAACCAGATACTGAAAACATCTTGCACCTATCCCTTCAGGTCCTACAGACCTGGGAAACTTCATTATCTCTTTCCACCACCTCCATCCAGGCTGCTTGCACCTCTGCTTTAACAACAAGGTGCCTTTCTGTATCAAAAGTAGCTCCTTTGTTGAACCTACTGCATCGTTATGAAAAGAAGAAATTCTCCCCACATCTTTGCTTCCAGATATTATTTGGCCTGGTGTAGTTATCCAAAGTTTTCAAATAGCAATCACGACCTATCACAATGCAAAAAGGATTTTGCCTCATCAAAATCCCTTCTCTTTTAAAGGTGAACAGCAGCATTTTAATCACTGGATGTTTTCTCCTACCCCTGTCAATAATGCGCTTTGATGGGGTCCTTGCACTTGTTACACACGAGCAGGGACCCTCTTAAAATTAGTAAGGGGCAGACGTTGAGAATTTCAGCAAGGCGATCCTCTGCTCTCCCGGCCTCGGCCTGCCCGTGTTTGCAGTGCCTCTGGCCCTAATTATACTGGAACCCCAAAATTGGACCTGTTGTGTACAGCACTGGGAAAAAAAAAAACATTTTGGGGTTTCCATAGTTAATGAATTAAGGACAGGCAGGTCATGTTGAAATACAATGGGTGATATACAGATATAGCAAGAGAAACATAGACACAGGAGACAGTCGCTTCATTTTCTAGAGCTGCTGCCAGCAGTGAGTTTGAGCGAACATTAAAGTTCTGATTTTTCACTTCCCAATTTCCTAATACTGGCACTGCTTGGATGTGTCTCTGAGTCAAACACCCAAGTTAAAATTTCCAATTAAGAACGAAGCTACAGTCCCCTTTATGGCTGAGAGGGTAAATGCACAGAGCTGTACACAATAATGTAAGAAAGCAAGAAATGTAAAAAGTCTGTTCAGCCAATCAATCCCACTCCTTCCACAGACCATGTACAATACATTCTATCATAGACTCAACCCTACATCGTTACTCTCAGAGAACATACTCTGTGTAAATATTTTCTGATCCTCAAATGTAATGAAGTATAGCTTCAGAATAGTAATCCTTCTCACCCACCTTCACTCAGCCGGTTAGCCTCTACAGACAATATTCCCCCATCTTCTTGACCTATTGGGGGTCATTTTCACCTTCACCGCCTAGGGGGTAATCTGGAGGAGGGGATCGCTTGCCCATTGTAGAACCTGCCCGATTTTAATCCCACTGATTGCAACCTGATGAAAATCGGGTGCGTTCTGTAATGGGCAGACCCACATTGTGCCCTATCACATTTGGTCACCTCAGTCCGTAAATTTCCATATAACCTCCAGTTCTATTCCCAGTCAGATATTTATCAAGTTCCATTTGATGGAATTGTGTGACACAGCCTGAACAGCTTTCCAAGTGTCTGTTCAAAGCTCTATGGGGGGGGATGGGTGGGGGCGCAGGGGAGAGAGAATTTTTTTTCTAATCTCTGGTCTCACTTCTTAATTTTACACCTATGCCCACTAGTTCTGTGCTTACAGATGTAGTCAAACAGTCTGCTTACATCCACAATATCTGTACTTCTTGGTATTTTAAAGATTAGGATTGTGTATCTGCTAAATTTTCTTTTCTCCATTAGAAACGTGGTCAGCCCTGCAAGTGGGATCCCATCTAAATAATACAAATGATCTTGTCCTTGGTAAATTCACCAGGGTGAGGAATGCATCCTTATGTCAGGCAGAACTCACCCCATTGAAGATGCACTGGGATTTCACAAAAGCAGAGAACCCCAGCTGTGAGATCAAATAATTACACTGAAAGTGCAGTGGGACACACGTTAGCAACTTAAGTTGTAGGTACACCCAAGACTCCTTCATTCGTATTGGAGTAATAAACCATATACACATGCAAGTCTGAAGGGGAAGCAAGTGATGAAGGCACAAGACTCATTTTCTAATGGTTTCTTTGGTACCCCCTTCAGGAAATGTCTATTCTGGTTAAACATTTTTATATTTCACAATTGCTAGATTATTAATATAAAAATTAGGACAAAGAAGCAACATTTCAATGTTCAATAGATCAACTTCTCCAAAAATTACCTCCACGTTTACTCTGACCACCACCCCCCGCAAACTTTCAGAGAGACATTCGCCCCCCCCCCCCCCCGCCCCCTTGCAGGATCTTCTCAGTTTGTGTTGCTACTGTCCATCCCCCCTCTCCAGTTCATACTGGAACACTCCGGCTCTCCTGGCTTCCTCGTCAATAATGCTCTCCAGCTTCGACCCCTACACCCTTCTTGAGCTTCCAACTCCAACTCGACACAGCTCCCAATCTCTTACCTTCTGTCGCTGCTGTAAGTGATTGAACAGCATTGCACACTGTTAGCATGAATTGTGAGAATACCCCTATCCACAGTGTGTGATATTCAATCTCTCATAGCAGCAATAGGAGCCTGGGAACGGAGCCAATTGACAAAAGAGAAGCTTGAGAGTGACTCTGAGGTGGGGAGGAGCTCGGAAACGATGATAATTTTTCTCTGCAAACAGATCCGGGCGGGCATTGCCCCAAAACTGCTGACTGTTGGCATGTATTCAACAGCTGTTGTTAGAAAATGAACTGCAACTTGGAGTTAGATTTTTTTTTATAGCCAGAGTGACAAGAACTTTAAATCAATTTGGATCCTTTGGGGAGCTGGAGGGTAAAAGTGAAATCCAGCTATTCTGCGGTTTTAATCAAAAATGATTATTTTGGTGCCATTGTTTCAGTGATATTAATAAACTGATTTCCATAAGGTACATGTTTATAATGCTCTTGTACTCTCTCTACCTCTCAGTCTGACACACCCTTTGTACCAAGACATTATCAAACCAGAATTAATGGAATGAAAATCTGACAGGTTCTACAATTACCAGCCAGGCAGTGAAGAGGAAAATTTACCCCATGATTTGTTAAGAATTCATTTCTGGAAATGTCATTATTCAAAGAAGCTTTTCTGATGACTATGATCCATCCAACAATATTTAAATTAATTTATGCTACATACATGTTAAAGGCATTTTTACCACAAGGAATCTAATTTACATGAATGTAGTGTGATGGTTTTCAGCCAAGTGCATCATGATTTATATGAATACGTATTTTCACTCAGTAGACTTTTAAAAGATAAATCATAAAATAAGTTGTATCTTGGCTAACAGTTTAAGATGATTAAAACAGAGTATGCGCATGCTGCAGTGACCTCACAGAGTGCTGCAAGGAGGTGAGAAGTGGCCTGAATTGAAGCACATGCACTTATATTTATGCATCTAGACATTCCCTGGAGCTCCATATTAAAGAGTACATAAATCATTCATCTCTTCCATTCCTCAAGCCGCAATATCATCTTAAATTTTACAACATGCCCAGTATCAGCACGCATGCCAAGTGCGTAGTTAAGGAAGTGTTACTCTTTCTTTAAATAGTCTGCCTTTCTGGATAGCCCTCTTTCTTTGACCCAAATTCTGCCCCCTTCTTCACCATCCCCTTTTCTTCTCTTGGACAATTTCCTTTCTCTGCTCATGGAAAATCAATCTCTCGTCTTCCAGATGCTGTTTGTGCTTCTGCTGTCTTTTAGGTAGATGTATGATCTATTTTATTATTTTTCAAGGTTCCATGCTTGACATTTGGTTGCTTTGGATTTGACTGGTCCTTACATCACTGCATAATGAAAATCAGGATTTTGTTTTTCGTTTTGGTTTTATGTGATTTTAAAATAACTAGGGTTAAAATTGATGCTGTTTTCTCTTCACTAGATACAAAATGGAAAATGCAGTCTGTAGGAAACAGCTAATGAACTTTCATGGCTGAGGCAACAGGTTTAAAAGTGTTAAGGGACGGAGTTTGATACATGGAATTAACCACTGGATGCAGATAGCCCTTTGTTTCATGATTGCTAAATAAATGAACACCTATTGTAAAATGTGGTTCAAATGATGTTGTTCTGGAGTAAGACAGCACTGTTGCTTTGATGTCCAATGAAATCAAAGCTATTTGGAAATGCCACCTTCAAGAAATCTGCTTGAATATGAAAGGAAAAATATATCAATCCACCATATAAATCCAATATCCAAAAGCCAATATTTTTCAGTTCTATTCAAAGAGATAATTGAAAATAAACAGCCAATATCCAGAACAATATTGAGAACATCTCCTACCTGGAACCTTCTTATTGACACACAAGAACAATTAAAGGAGCCAACTGTCCCTGAAACTCAGGAATGCAGGAAACCAAAAAGAATTAGAGCTACTCAAGAGAGGAAACTTGACTACAAGGGCCAATTTTATGAGTTTGCGATGTTATTGGAGAACTTTGGCCGCTGGCCACGCATATCAGGAAATTGACAGGCAGCACCAACACTGTTTCCCATTAAGTATGGCTTTTTTAAAATTCATTCACGGGATGTGGGAGTCGCTGGCGAGGCCGGCATTTATTGCCCATCCCTAATTGCCCTCGAGAAGGTGGTGGTGAGCCGCCTTCTTGAACCGCTGCAGTCCGTGTGGTGACGGTTCTCCCACAGTGCTGTTAGGAAGGGAGTTCCAGGATTTTGACCCAGCGACAATGAAGGAACGGCGATATATTTCCAAGTCGGGATGGTGTGTGACTTGGAGGGGAACGTGCAGGTGGTGTTGCTCCCATGTGCCTGCAGCTCTTGTCCTTCTAGGTGGTAGAGGTCGCGGGTTTGGGAGGTGCTGTCGAAGAAGCCTTGGCGAGTTGCTGCAGTGCATCCTGTGGATGGTGCACACTGCAGCCACAGTGCGCCGGTGGTGAAGGGAGTGAATGTTTAGTCTGGTGGATGGGGTGCCAATCAAGCGGGCTGCTTGGTGTCGAGCTTCTTGAGTGTTGTTGGAGCTGCACTCATCCAAGCAAGTGGAGAGTATTCCATCACACTCCTGACTTGTGCCTTGTAGATGGTGGAAAGGCTTTGGGGAGTCAGGAGGTGAGTCACTCGCCGCAGAATACCCAGCCTCTGACCTGCTCTCGTAGCCACAGTATTTATGTGGCTGGTCCAGTTAAGTTTCTGGTCAATGATGACCCCCAGGATGTTGATGGTGGGGGATTCGGTGATGGTAATGCCGTTGAATGTCAGGGGGAGGTGGTTAGACTCTCTCTTGTTGGAGATGGTCATTGCCTGGCACTTATCTGGCGCGAATGTTACTTGCCACTTATGAGCCCAAGCCTGGATGTTGTCCAGGTCTTGCTGCATGCGGGCTCGGACTGCTTCATTACTTGAGGGGTTGCGAATGGAACTGAACACTGTGCAGTCATCAGCGAACATCCCCATTTCTGACCTTATGTTGGAGGGAAGGTCATTGATGAAGCAGCTGAAGAAAGTTGGGCCAAGGACACTGCCCTGAGGAACTCCTGCAGCAATGCCCTGGGGCTGAGCTGATTGGCCTCCAACAACCACTACCATCTTCCTTTGTGCAAGGTATGACTCCAGCCACTGGAGAGTTTTCCCCCTGATTCCCATTGACTTCAATTTTACCAGGGCTCCTTGGTGCCACACTCGGTCAAATGCTGCCTTGATGTCAAGGGCAGTCACTCTCACCTCACCTACGGCTCCCCGCTGGCAGTGTGAACTCAGAAAAATCAACCTTATAGTACTCCGAAAGGGAACTACAAAAAGAAGCTTAATTTTCACAAGGCGAAGCACTGGCATTCGTTAAAAACTATGATTTTTCATTTTATTTTAATGTAATGTAATATCCTGATTGAAAATTTATCTTGCCTACCAAGCAAAATTCTGTGAAGTTACGTACATAATTCCAAAATACAGGCAGTTCATCCATGGTGGTATCAACCTACCCATATATACCCACGGACAGAAATATAATAGAGCTTTCTATTTGCAGTATAATTACATAAACTAAACTAATATGAAATCACAATGTAACTATGTGCAGCACCAATAAATCCACTTGTTACTTGAACAAGTCCAGCAAAAAATATATATTCGTTGGGTATTTGACCTGAATTCTCTTGTTTTCTCCTGAATATTGGACAGCTTGCTTGTGTTGCCTTGTGTTCCATGGTACTTTGTTTTGCATTTATTTTGAGACGATTTTGAACTGAGAATCGACATTATTAAAAAGGTACAGTAGGTGTCACTGTTATCTGTAAATGAGCTCCTCATCCCTCTGTCTCTCACTCTTTTTTCTAGTGTGCAGGTGGTGAAAGATGATGAATCTGATTTAATTTACAAATTATATTGTTGCCCTTGGGCTTTCATGATAATAGCCGCAAAACAGTATCAGCCTCTGTTCCTTCATCCCTTATTGCTTCATCCTGCTAATTAAAGCTAAAATAGCTTCAATTTTTTGTTGGTTAAATATATTTTAATTTAATCAGTTACCAGAACTGGTATATAATTTGTAAGAAAAACATTTTACGTTACACATAGCTGAGATGTAAGTCTGAAAACTGAAATCCTAGACTGAAATATCAATGAAGTATTTAATCATTTTTGAGATTGAGAGAACTAATTTCTGATGTTTGCTAGTGTGATGGTTGGTAATGCTTAAGAATAAAATGCCCCGCACTTTGGATCAAATAACAGTTTTAATCACCTTGGATCAAATGAAGCCATTATAGCGTGTTGGAAATGATGACAACCCTGTTGACTCCCACAACCCTCCCAATACATACACACATATTTACACTGGGGGTAATTTTCATTACCCTCCCTGGTCACTGCCTCAGGCTGAACTGGACTTTTCACAACCTTCGTGTGCTATTTGACCCTGAGTTGATTCCGACCCCATATCCTCTCCATCACAAAGATCGCCTATTTCCAACTCTGTAATATCGTCTGTTTCCGCTCCTGCCTTAGCCCATCTGCTGCTGAAACCCTCATTCATGCTTTTGTTACCTCCAGACTCGAATATTCCAATGCTCTCCTGGCTGGCCTCCCCTCTTCCATCCTCCATAAACTTGAGCTTATTCAAAACTCTGCTGCCCTTATCCTAACTCCCATTCACCCACCATCCCCGTGTTCGCTGACCCACATTGCTCCTGGTCCACCAATGCCTTAATTTTAAAATTCTCATCCTCATGTTCAAATCCTTCTATGTCTTCGCCCATCCCTATCTATGTAACCTCCTCCAGCCCAACCACCCTCTGTGAGCTCTACGTTCCTCCAGCTCTGGCCTCTTGAGCTTCCCCACTTCCTTCGCCCCACCATTGGCTGCCTGGCCTTCAGCCATCTAGGTCCTAAACTCTGGAATTCTCTCCCCTACCCTCTTCGTCTCTCTACCTCTCTCTCCTCCTTTAAGACTCTGCTTAAAACCTACCACTTTGACCAAGCCTTTGCTCACCTGTCCCAATGTTTCCTTCTTTTGCTCATTGTCAATTTTTGTCTAATTACGCTCCTGTAAAGCATTCTATGGGACGTTTTACTATGTTAACGGCACTATATAAATACAAGTTGTTATCGTTGTTGTAATTTTGACTTGAATGGAAATGAAAATCAGGAGAGATGTATAATGGGCGGCTCGATGCCCCCTGTTTTAAACTATCACCCAAATTCTAAACTGCTCCACTATCTTTTCATATAACCCTTCTTATACAATTTCCACTTCAATATCTAAAGAGCATTAGTTGCTGTGGTAAGTGCCATTTCCAGTATAGTGACACCTCAGATCTGAACCTCAGACAATTTTGAGCTGAGAGATTATCGTAACTTTGAACAGTTATTTTGTTACTGAAGTGGGAATTTAAATGTAAAGCAGAATCATACTGTGATGTGCAGATCATTGTCTCGATATGCTCAGTAATATTGTAATAACAAAATAATATTAACAAATACATATAATAAACTGTTACCTATATTTTTGCTACAACAAAAACCTGGTATTATAACACCCATCAATGCGATGCTCTTATCTATGTTACCTATCACCTACCTCATTCACAAACTTCACTCGCCAATCACAAGGTCAACGTTCTTGATATAATGGCAGAGAAATAGAACAAGCAGAAATGAGAGTGTATTGGAGCTTGGTTTCAATGAATCTTTGAATCCAACTTATGGACTCTTGGAGAGATTGAGTAAGATTCAGTTGTCGGCTGAAAGTGAGTATCATGGTGGAACCAATACACACGATGGTCATCTATCATCCCACCATCTTTTTCTTATTACAGTGGATGTATGTATGTAAGTGCTGCTGGTAATGGATGACATTGAAGTAAATGTGAAATGAGCAGATTTGATTTATATAATGCATAACATAATGTCTTTTACCAGTTGCCTAGGACTATTTTCACGAATGATGTCACCCTGTAAATATCAAAGCCAAACTCATCGATATAGAAATGCGATTTAGAGACTGAACCAAAGACACGTATGGTGAATTATACCACGAGAGCCAGCAACTCAAGATTTTACTGGGATTCCTGTCCGTCTTACCTCAGAAGCATTGACCCTGTTATAAATTGAATGATGTGGTTGAGCTGTGAGGATGTCTCTTAATGGGAGCTCATCAAGTTTGGCACTGCTACTGCATGAGATAAACTCTGGCAGCAGCCTAAAGGGCCATCTATCCTCACAACATTTTTGGCTGCACAGGAGAAATAGCTGCCTGTGAAAATGTCTGAAAAGACTGCTGCAAAGCAGGGAGACACTGTTCTGTGGAGCGCTCCTGCAGGAGGTTAGGGACATGAGGGAGGTACTGTTCAGGATGGACAAATGGAGATCTGCGCAGACCCAGTAGAGGGAGGTGGCCAACATCGTCTGTGCCAACTCAATGACCCATGCACTATCATTCAGTGTAGAAAGAGGCCTGACAAAGTAAGAGGCCTGCCACATCTTCTCAGAATGCCTTCGATAAAGCCTCTGACAATAACCTCCCCCTGATACCGGGGGATGTGATAGTTAATTTGGTCCAGTATGAGTGACTAACTGAACCTTCGAGCTATTAGGGCATACCTGGCATCCCGAGCAGCAATGTGATCAGCTGGTCTGGCATAGGGTGCCCCATCTTCATCTTCCTCCTATGCCTCCTCTTCTTCATCGAAATCATCATCAGATGATGAGTGATGAGCGCCTTTGTCATCCTCCACCTCTAAACCTGACTCCTGCACAACGTTGTGCAGAATGCAACACACCACAATCATTCTGGAGACTCTCGCTGGTGAGTACTGAAGGGAGCCTCCAGTCTTGTCCAGGCACCTGAAGCACATCTTCAGCATGCTGATGACTTGCTCGATGACACATCTGGTGGTGATATGGCACTCGTTGTACCATTCTTGGGCTTCATTGTTGGGTTTCCTCACAGGTGTCATTAGCCAAGTTTGAAGGCGATATCCTTTGTCATCTAACAGCCATTCCTTAAGTCTGCTTCCAGGTACGAAGAGGTCGGGGTTGTTGGACTGCCGCAAGATGAAAGCATCATGGCAACTGCCAGGGAATCTGCATGAACCTTTTCTTGTGGTTGCACACCAGCTGCACATTAATGGAATGAAATCCCTTGTGGTTGATGAATACTCCAGGTTGATCTGGTGGTCTTCGGATTGTCAAATCGACGACACCCTGTACCTGTGGGAAACCAGCCAGAGATATGAATCTGAGTGCCCGCTCATTCTGCCTATTGTCGTCACAGGGGAAGTTGACATAAGTGGACGCCTGGCAAACAACCCATCTGTCACCTGCCTTATATACTTATGTGCAGTCAACTGGGAGACCCTCGATATGTCTCCGGTGGCATTCTGGAAGGAGCCAGAGACAAAGAAATTGAGGGCAGTGATGACTTTCACAGCGTCACAGCGACTGGTAATGCACGGCAACCAGGTCCAGCAGGGAGCAGGTCTTCTTCTAGGAGGCTGCTTGTCTGTGACCACCTGACGTGTCAATCTGAGCCTCCAGAAGCACAGCTGTTCAGAGAGTTCAAGGAGGCAAAGCATCTATCTGTACACCCCGTTAAGTGGGTGGTGCCTCATGCGAACTTAGCCCCTCTGTTGGCCTCCTCTCTTTTGCTCCCCCCCACCCCCTGTTGCTCTTCCCTCTGTTGGTCTCCTCTCTGTTGTCCATCTCGCTGTAGTCCACCTCGCTGTTGTCCACCTGCAGCAAGACCTTGCTACCATGGATGGTGATTGTCTTCCTCGTCTGAAGTCCAATCTAAAGCAGCCATGGTGTCACCCATCCTGATGCTTTCTGTTTGAAAACCTCTAAAGTTCTCCAATACCTCTGTCACCACATGAACTCTCAGTGAACTGTTCAGTCGAGGGATCTGAGAAAGCAGCTGCAAACACTGAGCCTTTATTCATATCTGGTCACCTGATCTTTAACTAGCCCCATGTAGTGCCACTAGATCGCGCTTCCGTTTTACTGCTGAGTTCCCCTGGAAAACCCAGCGGCAGCCGTTAATTTCAGATTGCTGCCAAAATCTCATGAAAGTACCCTCATTAACATATTATAATGACAGACTTGCCTCTCGAGAGCGGGTTACTCGGTCGCATCCAAACCCGCCTCCGTTAAAACGGGAAGTGGGCGCATTGGAGGCGGGCTGGAGGTGGGTTGGGGTCGGGTTCCTATTTTTGAAATTTTAACCCTCCCCTCCCACCAGGCCAGGAGGGTTAAAATTACACCCTGTGTGTCAGTGGGCCATTCAGCTTGGAAACAACAACAACAACAACAACAACAACTCGTGTCCCTATAGTGCCTTTAGCAAAGTAAAATGTCCCAAAGTACTTCACAGGAGAGATTTTTAAACAAAATTTCACACCAAGCCACATAAGGAGATCTTAGGACAGGTGACCAAAAGCTCCGCCAAACAAGTAGGTTATAAGGAGATCTGAAAGGAGGAGAGAGGTAGAGAGGCAGAGGGTTTTAGGAAAGGGAATTCCAGAGCTTAGGGCCTAGGCAGCTGAAGGCACAGCCACCAATGGTGGAGCGATTAAAATCGAGGACGCGCAAGAGGCCATAATTGGAGGAGCGCCGAGATCTCGGGTGGCTGTGTGGCTGTAGGAGGTTACAAAGATGAGAATTTTAAAATCGAGGCGTTCCCATACCGGAAGCTAATGTAGGTCATCGAGCACAGAAAGTAATTCTATCTTTACCTGGTATCCATACACATGCGCTGGATAACAATTAAGAGTGGGAACCCTAGCATTTACCCCTGCCCTTTCCAAAGATCCAGAGAGGTGAAGATTCACTGTGGTCCTACTGCCACTCAGGTTGAAAACAATTAGCTCAGTACTGACCAGAGACTGAACATGGGCTTTCCTGACTTTCAAAGCTAAACCAGGCAGTGTATTTACCTGTTAAACCAGGCAGTGTACTCACTTGCTAAACCAGGCAGTGTACTCACTTGTTAAACCAGGCAGTGTATTTACTTGTTAAACCAGGCAGTGTACTCACTTGTTAAACCAGGCAGTGTATTTACCTGTTAAACCAGGCAGTGTACTCACTTGTTAAACCAGGCAGTGTATTTACCTGTTAAACCAGGCAGTCTACTCACTTGTTAAACCAGGCAGTGTACTCACTTGTTAAACCAGGCAGTGTATTTACTTGCTAAACCAGGCAGTGTATTTACCTGTTAAACCAGGCAGTCTACTCACTTGTTAAACCAGGCAGTGTACTCACTTGCTAAACCAGGCAGTGTATTTACTTGTTAAACCAGGCAGTGTACTCACTTGCTAAACCAGGCAGTGTATTTACTTGTTAAACCAGGCAGTGTACTCACTTGCTAAACCAGGCAGTGTATTTACCTGTTAAACCAGGCAGTGTACTCACTTGCTAAACCAGGCAGTGTATTTACTTGCTAAACCAGGCAGTGTACTCACTTGCTAAACCAGGCAGTGTATTTACTTGTTAAACCAGGCAGTGTACTCACTTGCTAAACCAGGCAGTGTATTTACTTGTTAAACCAGGCAGTGTACTCACTTGCTAAACCAGGCAGTGTATTTACCTGTTAAACCAGGCAGTGTATTTACTTGTTAAACCAGGCAGTGTATTTACTTGTTAAACCATTGGGAAACACAATGGAAAATCTGTTATTTATTAAAAGTCACATGGTGTATTCAGTTTTCAGGGTTCCTAATTAACCAGCTATGACTGGGATTGGCAATTAATAACATCGAGACCAGCCATTTTTTAAAAAGATCACAAATTAAAATATGCAAAATTAACGAAATAATTATGAAGATGCACAAAATGTTTTGCTGCATCTAGGGGTCATCCATGGTGAGGGATGTTAATACTGAATAATGGAACATTTTCTAGTTATGCAGCTAGTGCAAGCATCATACCAGGTGGGCAGCTTAGGTTTGGGAATGGGGCAAGGTATTTTGTGGGTTGAAGCAATCCATTTTAGGGCCTAGCCAGGCAGGGAATGTGTGGAGGCTGGAAAGGAGTATGAGTCAGAATGCATAGCTTTGAAACTTCTACGCGAATGGGTAAAATTTCCTGAAAAATAAAGAACTCGCTCATTGGCCTCATGATGGGAGTGTGAACAACTTCTAAAGGTTACAGGGCAGGGTCAAAGTTTTCAGTGCATGACCAGACATTATGGACAAAGTCAAGCATTTGCAGAGGCAAGACCAAAAGTGCACGAGCGGGAGGTGTTGAGTACAAATTCTGAACAAATTCGACTTTCACCACTGGATCAGAGGCAAGATCATAAACAGGCTGGGAGGCAGAGTCATAGATGTGGAGCACAGAACTACAGAATCAGGGAAATTTACAGCCCAGAAGGAGGGCCAGCACCCCTTCATGTCTGTATCAGTTTCTTTGCTACTGCAATCCAAAATGATTCCCACTCCCCACTTTCTCTCCATAGCTTTGTATCTTCCTCTGCTTCAGATATTTTTCATTTACAAGAAGTAATGGTCTCTGCCTCTACGACTCCCTGTTGCAAAGCATTCCAGGCTCCAACAACCTGCTGCGTAAAGAAATTTCTCCTATCTTCTCTCCTCACTCTCTTAGTGACAGTTTTATATTGATGACTCTTTATAAGTCCCCAAGCAGAGGAAATGATCGTTCCCTATTGACTCTATCAAAGCGCTTTGTAATATTAAAAACTTCCATTAAATCTTCTCAGCTTTCTCTGCTAGAGTGGAAATAGTCCCAGAATCTCAACTCTTGCCTAATAACAATAGTTCCCATTCATGATGTCATCCTGCTGATCCATGCAATACACTCTCTATTGCTTTAATGTCCTTTGTATACTGGGATGCTCAAGCTACAAACAGAATAAGCCTTGCCTCAGTGGTAGTATTCTCACTTCTGAGTCAAAAGATTGTGGGCCCAAGCCCCACTCCAGACCTTGAGCACATAATCTACACTGACACTTCAGTGCAGTACTGAGGGAGAACTACACTGTCAGAGGTGTCATCTTTTGGATGAGGCGTTAAACATCTGCCCTCTTAGGTGGATGCAAAAGATCCCATGGCATTATTCAAAAAAGAGCAAGGAAGTTCTCCCAGTGTCCTGGCCAATATTTATCCCTCAACCAACACCACCAATAACAGTTTAATTAGCTATTCAACTCATTGCTGTTTGTGAAACCTTAATGTACACAAATGGTTGCTGTATTTGTCTACAAAGTAACATTCACAAAAGTAACTTATTGGCTGTAAAATGCTTTGGGATGTTCTGAGGGTTTGAAAGATGCTATATAAATGCGAGTTCTTTCTTTCATTACTCAAACTGTGGTCTAACTAATGTTTGGTGCAACTTACCATTACCTCTTTACTCTTCTATTCTATGCCCCATTTATAAAAGCCAAAATGCTTTTGCATTTTTATAGCTTTATCTACCTGCACTCACACTTTCATGGAATTATGTATTTGAACCCCGAGGTGCTTTTTTTCATACTCCCGTTCAGCATCTTTCCATTTAGTCATCGATGACGACGAACACCTCGCTAAGGCCATCCCCACACCTCCACTACTCGCCTTCAAACAGCCCCCCAACCTCAAACAGACCATCGTTAGCAGCAAATTACCCAGCTTTCAGGAGAACAGTGTCCACGACACCACATAACCCTGCCACGGCAACCTCTGCAAGACATGCCAGATCATCGACACAGATACCACCATCACACGAGAGGACACCACCCACCAGGTACATGGTTCATACTCCTGTGACTCGGCCAACGTTGTCTACCTCATACATTGCAGGAAAGGATGCCCCGGAACATGGTACATTGGCAAGACCATGCAGACACTGCGACAACGTATGAACGGACACCGCGCAACAATCGCCAGACAGGAGGGTTCCCTCCCAGTCGGGGAACACTTCAGCAGTCAAGAACATTCAGCCACCGATCTTCGGGTAAGCGTTCTCCAAGGCGGCCTTCGAGACACACGACAACGCAATATCGTCGAGCAGAAATTGATAGCCAAGTTCCGCACCCATGAGGACGGCCTCAACCGGGATCTTGGGTTCATGTCACGCTACACGTAACCCCACTAGCGAAAAAAAGTTATCTGTTTTTAATACAACGGGTCATACTCTGTCTTTCTCTTCCTTTCAGATGTTTCTTTCTCCCTCTCTCTCTCTGTCTGTCTTTTGTTCTGGCCGTTTGTGTATTCGGTGGTCCTGTAGGTAACATCTCTCTGTCTGAACACTTTGATTGCCTTGACAACGGGCAGTTGGAAAGATTATCTGTAATCACCAGGTATTGTTCTCTGACTATAAATGCGGCAACCTTCCATGGAATCCGAATCCCACACTCACCTGACGAAGGAGAAAGCCTCCGAAAGCTTGTGATTTTCAAATAAAACTGTTGGACTATAACCTGGTGTTGTAAGATTCCTTCCATTTAGTGTACACCTGGCTGTTTGCCAAACCTGGCTACTTTTGTGTTGTCAGCAAATTCCAAGATTGTGCTCCCTATGCCCAAGTCCAAATCATTTATATATAGTGAGAACAAAAGTGGACCTCACACTGACCCCTGGGGTACACAATTCCCAATCTAAGAAACACCCACTTACCCAAACTCTTTGTTTCCTGTCTATCAACCAACTATCCAGCCATGCAGCTACATTTCTTCTTGTACCATACGTTTAAATTATCCTAACCAACCTCCTGTGAGAGACCATATTGAACACCTTCCGAAAATCCATGTACACTATATCTGTCCAATCAGTCACCTCTTTAAATATTAAGAGTTTTTCTACAACTGGCATTGCCCCACTTCATTTCCCAGAACTACATCAAACAATGCTTCTTTCCTTGTTGGAACATACTGACCTCGGAAGCAGCCTTGGATGCATTCTAGAAAATATTCCCCACTTTGACTTCACCTTTATTCCAGTCTACATTGGGATAGTAAAAATCACCCAATATCATTGTCCTGTTGTTTTTACCTATCTCTCTGAGCTGTCTGTATATCTTCCCATATATCTCTCTCCACCTGTTTGGTGGCCTATAATGCACACTGAGAATTGTACCATTAGCTTGCCTATTTCTTAACTCTACCCATATAGATTCTGCCTTAACACAGCCTTCTAAGACATCCTTATGTTCGGACACTGTAATAGAATCCTTCACTAAAGCTGCTACTTCACCCCTCCTTTTTCTCTCTCTATCTCTGCTGAAAATGTTATTAACGGGAATATTAAGTTGTTGGGCCTATCTAAAACTAAGTTATATCTTTATTATAATTACTATTAATTACTCCAATTTTGTTTTGAATGCATTGTGCATTTACATACATGCCAATCAATCCTGACTCCAGTTTTTCTAATGTTTTTCTATTCCCGACCATAGAATCCCTCATTACTACCACTCTCTTATTCTCATAGTCTAACTGCCTCCCACCCCCCAGGTAATCCAGCGCAAGTTGGAGAGAGGATGAATCACAGCAACATGGAGTTTGAGAAGGATTCAGAGATATGGAGGGGAGAGGCAGGGTCCTTGGAGATGGAGAGGAGTATCCTAAATACATGGAAGGGACACGGACAAGACTCTCTCAGAGACAAATGCAGTTGAGAAACAGATGTTATGGGCAAGAAGCATACACAATGAAAGGTCCCAGCACAGAAAAGCCAAGTTGGGGGGCATCAAGTGAGAAGGGGAAAAATAGCCCCTATGTCAGCCAACACCAGTTTGAAAATTGTGAAAATGTTGTCCTAGAAAAGATAATATGGTACAAATTAGTTTTTGATGTTGTCATACTATACGCTTAATGCGCATTTAAAATATAATGCACATTGTTGATAATAATTTCTACCTAGTGCTTTCTGACGAAAGTTATTTACTATCTGTAATCTTGGTCACATACGTTTCTATACTCCTGTTAAATTTTCAGTGCATGTAAGAGGGTCAGCATGTGAAGTATAGATAATGTATGACTAATCTGGTTGAATTTTTGAAGAATGTAAGGTTTATAATACAGTAGAGAACCAGGCTGAATACAGAAAGTACAGAGGAGATCTAAAAACGGGAATAATAGGGTCAAAGAGAGTATGAGAATAGATTAGCAGCTAACATAAAAGGGGACCCAAAAATCTTTTATAAACATATAAATAGTGAAAGGATCGTCAAAGAAAGCATGGGACAGATTAAGGAGATCTTTTTGTGGAGATAGAGGGCATGGCCGAGGCACTAAATGAATATATCGCATCCGTCTTCACTAGAGAAGAGGATGCTGCCATTGTAGCAGTAAAGGAGGAGGGAGTAGCGATATTGAATCATAGAATCATAGAATCATAGAAGTTTACAACATGGAAACAGGCCCTTTGGCCCAACATGTCCATGTCGCCCAGTTTATACCACTAAGCTAGTCCCAATTGCCTGCACTTGGCCCATATCCCTCTATACCCATCTTACCCATGTAACTGTCCAAATGCTTTTTAAAAGACAAAATTGTACCCGCCTCTACTACTGCCTCTGGCAGCTCGTTCCAGACACTCACCACCCTTTGAGTGAAAAAATTGCCCTTCTGGACCCTTTTGTATCTCTCCCCTCTCACCTTACATCTATGCCTCCTCGTTATAGACTCCCCTACCTTTGGGAAAAGATTTTGACTATCTACCTTATCTATGCCCCTCATTATTTTATAGACTTCTATAAGATCACCCCTAAACCCCCTACTCTCCAGGGAAAAAAGTCTCAGTCTATCCAACCTCTCCCTATAAGTCAAGTCAAACCATCAAGTCCCGGTAGCATCCTAGTAAATCTTTTCTGCACTCTTTCTAGTTTAATAATATCCTTTCTATAATAGGGTGACCAGAACTGTACACAGTATTCCAAGTGTGGCCTTACTAATGTCTTGTACAACTTCAATAAGACATCCCAACTCCTGTATTCAATGTTCTGACCAATGAAACCAAGCATGCCGAATGCCTTCTTCACCACCCTATCCACCTGTGACTCCACTTTCAAGGAGCTATGAACCTGTACTCCTAGATCTCTTTGTTCTATAACTCTCCCCAATGCCCTACCATTAACGGAGTAGGTCCTGTCCCGATTCGATCGACCAAAATGCATCACCTCACATTTATCTAAATTAAACTCCATCTGCCATTCATCGGCCCACTGGCCCAATTTATCAAGATCCCGTTGCAATCCTAGATAACCTTCTTCACTGTCCACAATGCCACCAATCTTGGTGTCATCTGCAAACTTACTAACCATGCCTCCTAAATTCTCATCCAAATCATTAATATAAATAACAAATAACAGCGGACCCAGCACCGATCCCTGAGGCACACCGCTGGTCACAGGCCTCCAGTTTGAAAAACAACCCTCCACAACCACCCTCTGTCTTCTGTCGTCAATCCAATTTTGTATCCAATTGGCTACCTCACCTTGGATCCCGTGAGATTTAACCTTATGTAACAACCTATCATGCGGTACCTTGTCAAAGGCTTTGCTGAAGTCCATGTAGACCACGTCTACTGCACAGCCCTCATCTATCTTCTTGGTTACCCCTTCAAAAAACTCAATCAAATTCGTGAGACATGATTTTCCTCTCACAAAACCATGCTGACTGTTCCTAATCAGTCCCTGCCTCTCCAAATGCCCGTAGATCCTGTCTCTCAGAATACCCTCTAACAACTTACCCACTACAGATGTCAGGCTCACCGGTCTGTAGTTCCCAGGCTTTTCCCTGCCGCCCTTCTTAAACAAAGGCACAACATTGGATAGGATAAAAATAGATAAAGAGGAAATACTTAAAAGATTGGCAGTACTTAAAGTAGAAAAGTCACCCCAGTCCAGATGGGATGCATCCTAGGCTACTGATGGAAGTAAAGGTGGAAATTGCGGAGGCTCTGGCCACAATCTTCCAACTCTCCTTAGATATGGGGATGGTGCTGGATGTCTGGAGGATTGCAAATGTTACCCCCCTGTTCAAAAAAGGTGAGAGGGATAAACCCAGCAATTACAGGCCAATCAGCTAATGTCAGTGGTGGGGAATCTTTTAGAGACAATAATCCGGGACAAACTAAATTGGCATTGGAAAAGTATGGGCTAATAAATGAAAGTCAGCATGGATTTGTTAAAGGAAAATCATCTTTGACTAACATGATTGAGTTCTTTGATGAAATAATGGAGAGGATTGATGAGGGTAGTGTAATTGATGTCATCACATCAACGCTCTTCTCCATCTTCCTCACTGCAACACTCCACCCCATCACCATGTAGCTCCCCGCCGGAGTGGAGCTAACCTACAGGACAAGCGGGAAACTGTTCAACCTTTGATGCCTCCAGGCCAGAACCAAGACCACCCCAACTTCTGTCAACGAGCTGCAGTACGCAGACGACGCCTGCGTGTGTGCACACTCAGAGGCCAAGCTACAAACCATCATCGACACATTCACCAAGGCGTATGAGAGAATGGGTCTCAGGCTAAACATCTGGAAAACAAAGGTCCTTTACCAGTCCGCTCCTGCCACACAGCACTGTCCCCCGACCATCAAGATCCACGGTGACCCTCTGGACAGCGTGGATCATTTCCCATACCTCGGGAGCCTCCTCTTGGTGCGAGCAGACATCGACGATGAAATTCAACATCGACTCCAATGCGCCAGTGTCGCCTTCGGACGCCTGAGGAACAGAGTTTTCAAAGACTGAGACCTCAAATCCAGCACCAAGCTCGTGGTCTACAGAGCAGCCATGGTCCCCACCCTCCTGTACACATCAGAAACATGGACAATGTACAGCAGAAACCTCAAATCTCTGGAGAGATATCACCAATGTTGCCTCCGCAAAATCCTGCAAATCCACTGACAGGATAGGCGTACCAACGTGAGCGTTCTCTCCCAGGCTAATATCCCCAGTATCGAGGCACTGGTCACGCTCAACCAGCTGTGATGGGCGGGCCACATGTGGCAGAGTCTGCGGCACCAGGATTGGACTATTCAGCCACCGCAGAACCCACCCTCTCGGAGTGGAAGCAAGTCATCCTCGACCCTGAGGTATTGCCAAAGAAAAAGAAGATGGACTTTCAAAAGGCATTTGATAAAGTACCACATTGAAGCCCATGGAATTAAAGGGACAGTGGCAGTGTGGATACAAAATTGGCCAGGGGATAGAAAGCAGAGAGTAGTGGTGAATGGTTGTTTTTCAGTCTGGAGGGAAGTATACAGTGGTGTTCCCCAGGGTCAGTATTAGGACCACTGCTCTTTTTGATATATATTAATGACCTGGACTTGGGTATAGAGGGTATGATTTCAAAGTTTGCAGATGACACTAAACTCGAAAATGTAGTAAACAATGTGGAAGATAGTAACAGACTTCAGGAGGACACAGATAGACTGGTGAAATGGGCAGACACATGGCAGGTGAAATTTAACGCAGAGAAATATGAAGTGATGCATTTTAGTAGGAAGAATGAGGAGAGGCAATATAAACTAAATGGTTCAATTTTAAAGGGGATGCAGGAACAGAGAGACCTGGGGTTGCACATACACAAATCTTTGAAGGTGGCAGGACAAGTTGAGAAGGCTCGTAAAAAAGCATATGGGATCCTGGGCTGTATTAATAGAGGCATAGAGTACAAAAGCAAGGAAGTTATGCTAAACCTTTATAAAACACTGCTTAGGCCTCAGCTGGAGTATTGTGTCCAATTCTGGGCACCTCACTTTAGGAAGGATGTCAAGGCCTTAGAGAGGGTGCAAGAGAAGATTTACTAGAATGGTGCCAGGGATGAGGGACTTCAGTTATGTGGAGAGACTGGAGAAGCTGGGGTTGTTCTCGTAGAGCTGAGAAGGTTAAGGGGAGATTTGATAGAGGTGTTCAAAATCATGAATGGCTTTGACAGAGTAAATAAAGAGAAACTGTTTCCATTGGCAGATGGGTTGGTAACCAGAGGACACAGATTTAAGGTAATCGCCAAAAGAGCCAGAGGCGACATGAGGAAACATTTTTTTACGCAGCGAGTTGTAATAATCTGGAATGCGCTGCCTGAAAGAGCGGTGGAAGCAGATTCAGTAGTAACTTTCAAAAGGGAATTCGATAAATAATTGAAGGGAAAAATTCACAGGACTATGGGGAAAGAGCGGGGGAATGGGACTAATTGGATAGCTCTATCAAAGTGACGGCACAGGCACGATGGGCCGATTGGTCTCCTGCTGTGCTGTATCTACTATGATACTATGAAGTCACTGTCATGGTAGATAGGGGAGTGTCTATTGATGTTGCCTATGTGGACTTCCAGAAGGCATTTGATAAGGTTCTGCACAAGAGATTACTAGCAAAATATGGAAGTGCACTGAAATGGAAGTAATCTTGTGACTTGGGAGGCTAATTGGTTGGGAGGTCGGAGACAGAGAGTAGCAATAAAAGGAATGTTCTGTAATTGCCAGAACGTGACAAGTGCTGTTCCTCAGAGATCTGTATTGGGCCTCAGCTTTTCACCATATATGTAAATGATTTGGATAAAGGAACAGAGGGAAGCACTTCCATGTTTGTTGATGACGCTAAGTTAGGAGCCACAATAAGTTATGTAGAATGTAACAAGAAAGTTACAAGGAACATGGACAGACTAAGTGATCGGACAAAACTATGGCAAATGGAGTTCAATGTGGGGAAGTGTGAGGTCATTCACTTTGGATCTGAGAGAGTCAAATCAGATTATTTTCTTAATGGGGCGAGACTAGAAGCTGTAAAGAAGCAAAGGGATTTGGGTGTCCATGTGCACAAGCTAGTAAACAGTTACAAGAAGTAATCAAAAAAGCTCATGGAATGTTGGCTTTTATCTCAAGGGAATTGGGATACAAAGAGGAGGAAGTTATGCTCTGGTTGTACAGAACCTAGGTCAGACCCTACCTGGAGCGCTGCGTTCAGTTTTCGGCTCCGAACATTGGGGAAAATATATTGGGCTTGGATAGAGTACAGAGCAGATTCACCAGAATGATACCAGGGCTTAAAGGATTAAATCATGAGGTCAGGTTGCATTAATTTTGGTTTGTATTCCCTTGAGTTTAGAAGGTTGAGGGGTGATCTAATCAAGGTCTTTAAAATGATAAAAGGAGTCAATAGGGTAGATGCAGAGAAATTATTTCCTCTCGTGGGTAAGTCCAGAACAAGGAGGCATAGTCTTAAAATTAGAGCTAGGCCAATTAGGAACAATATGAGGAAGCATTTTTTTTGCACAAAACGTTGTGGAAATCTGGAACTCACTCCCTTAAATGTTGTGGATGCTGGGTCAATTGAAATTTTCGAGACTGAGATCAATAATCAAAAGCAAAATACTGCGGATGCTGGAAATCTGAAATAAAAACAGAAAATGCTGGAAAAGCTCAGTAAGTGAGGTAGCATCAGTGGAGAAAGAAGCAGAATTAACATTTCATTAACTCTGTTTCTTTCTCCACGGATGCTGCCTGACTTGCTGAGCTTCTCCAGCTTTTTCTGAGATTGATAATGTTTTGTTAGGTAAAGGTATCAAGGTACATGGGACAAAGACGGGTAAATAGAGTTGAGGTCTAGATCAGCCATGATCTAATTGAACGGCAGAACAGGCTCGAGAGGCTGAATGGTCTACCCCTGTTCATTTGTATGTAAGGAATCTTACAACACCAGGTTATAGTCCAACAGTTTTATTTGAAAATCACAAGCTTTCGGAGGCTTTCTCCTTCGTCACCTGACGAAGGAGAAAGCCTCCGAAAGCTTGTGATTTTCAAATAAAACTGTTGGACTATAACCTGGTGTTGTAAGATTCCTTACATTTGTCCACCCCAGTCCATCACCGGCATCTCCACATCATTTATATGTGTGAGAGAGAGTGAGAAATTTGGCACGGGGAAGGCGGAGAGAGATAGGAAAGCAGAGTGTGTGAGAGAGAGAGAGAGAGAGACAGGATTGGAATGTAGAAGGCACTCCTGAGTAGGGTGAATTTTTTTTTAATTTATGAAGCAAGCAGCCTAAATATGCCAGAAGAGCTGTTTAATTTTAATTGCATACTGACTGCTATCACAGGAAAATATTAATCCTACACTGAGGGAGGGGTTTCCTTCAAATGTGATTCTCAAACTGATACTTCACAGTCTCATCTCAGAGAAAACTAACTATTCTATCTTCCATTTTAAAGTTTTTCTGAGATTTGACCATCTTTTTTCCACTGTTTAGAATCTGCAGATTGGAGAGGGCAGAACAAAATTGATCTTTACGTTCCTTAAAACACAGGGATGGAATTAATGATGTAATAATTTCCTGATTAAGATAGGCAGCTCATCCCAGGAGGCAGAAAAAGGCAATGGATCCTGATCAATTACACCTCGATTTAAGGAGATTGCTAATACTTAATGGGCCTGCTGCGCTAGAATCAATGGACACTGAAGGCTGTCAGAAGGAATTATGAGGCTTTTGCTGTGCTGCAGATTATAACTAGCAGTCATTTTTAGCAAATTCAAATGGAAGGGAACAAAAGTGTTTCTATTGACAGGCAGAATTGTAATAAATTAGCTTTCTGTCACATTACAAATATAACCAGGAGCATAATAGGATGCAGATGGTCTAGTTATTCAATAAACACCTAAATTGGTTTCTAATATCTATGATACGCTGTTCATTTCCAGACTCTGAGTTCGGTGCAAACACAATCTATACCCCTGCATTTTAACAGCCCATTAATGCAAATGCTAGGAAGCTAGGTTATATCTTTCTTTGTGGATGAAGTTTGACAAAAGAGTACATGTCAGTTAACAGCTTACCAAGACCAATAAAAAATGGAAATTTTTATCCACATTTTCCACTGCTCAGAGTCTTGCTGAATGCTTGAATAGATTTAGAAAAATTAGCCCCACACAAAGAAAAATGCTTGTTACAGATTATGGGGCCTTTGTTAAAGGGTAATTAGGAGTAATTCATGCAATTTTGTTCAAAGTGAGATAAATATTACTTAACTTTGAGTGAGTTTTACGAAGGAACAGCGAGATGTCAAAGTCCAAATAGTCCACTAACAGGAGTAGGGGCAGATTGGTGGGGGTGGGGGGGCAAGAACATTGGTAATGTGATTGCACATTACTAACATCAATGCGGTTGATGTAGAGTGTATGGACTTTCAAAAGGCGTTTGATAAAGTGCCACATAATAGGCTTGTCAGCAAAATTGAAGCCCTTGGAATAAAAGGGGCAGTGGCAGCATGGGTACAAAATTGGATAAGTGACAGGAAATAGAAAGTAGTGATGAACGGTTGTTTTATAGACTGGAGGGAGGTGTACAGTGGTGCTCCCCAGGGGTCGGTACTAGGACCACTGCTTTTTTTATATATATATTAATGATTGGACTTGCACAGGGCACAATTTCAAAATCTACAGATGACAGAAAACTTGGAAGTGCAGTGAACAGTGAGGAGGATAGTGATAGACTTCAAGAGGATATAGACAGGCTGGTGGAATGGGCGGACACATGCCAGATGAAATTTAATGCAGAGAAGTGCGAAGTGATACATTTTGGCAGGAAGAACGAGAGCAGGCAATATAAAGTAAATGGTACAATTCGAAAGGGGGTGCAGGAACAGAGAGACCTGGGGGTATATGTGCACAAATCTTTGAAGGTGGCAGGACAGGTTGAGAAAGCGGTTAAAAAAGCACACGAGATCCTGAGCTTTATAAATAGAGGCATAAAGTACAAAAACAAGGAAATTACGTTGAACCTTTATATGACTGGCTGATCCTTTATATACTGGCTGAACCAGTATGAACTGGTTTGGCCACAACTGGAATATTGTGTCCAATTCTGGGCACCGCACCTTAGGAAGGATGTGAAGGCCTTAGAGAGGGTGCAGAAAAGATTTACTAGAATGGTTCCAGGGATGAGGGACTTCAGTTACCTGGATAGACTGGAGAAGCTGGGGTTGTTCTCCTTAGAGCAGAGAAAGCTGAGAGGAGATTTGATAGAAGTGTTCAAAATCAGGAAGGGTTTAGATGAAGTAAATAAAGAGAAACTGTTCCCATTGGCGGAAGGGTTGAGAACCAGAGGACACAAATTTAAGGTGATTGGCAAAAGAACGAAAAGCGACATGAGGAAAAACTTTTTTACTCAGCGAGTAGTTATGATCTGGAATGCGCTGCCTGAAAGAGTGGTGAACACAAATTCAATCATGGCTTTCAAAAAGGAATTGGAGAAATACTTGAAGGGAAAAAATTTGCAGGGCTATGGGAAAAAAGCGGTTGGAATGGGAATAACAGGATTGCTTTTACAAAGAGCCGGCACAGGCACGTTGGGCCGAATGGCCTCCTTCCATGCTGTAACCATTCTATGATTCTGTGATTCTACTATCACGATTTATACTGGCAGCCCTTAAATTATCCCTGCTGGCTGCTCAAAGCAAGTTTCTGTGCCAGCCCTTATCTGGTTGAATTGTTGGCACCTCATTCAAATGAATAAAACTTACAATTCACAAGTAAGCTCACATTTATTCACTGTGTGAGTACTTTATTTATTTTATTCATGTCTTTAAAACATTAACATAACTTTATCATCAATATATGTCCATCCTCCCTGGGTTAAGAATGGCGCACCAGTCAGCCAGAAGTTCAATCATTTAAGTGCGTGAGCTACCTAAAGCTGATGCATTAACATAGGAACATAGGAACAGGAGTAGGCCATTCAGCCCCTCATGCCTGCTCCACCATTTGATAAGATCATGGCTGATCTGTGATCTAACTCCATATACCTGCCTTTGGCCCATATCCCTTAATACCTTTGGTTGCCAAAAAGCTATCTATCTCAGATTTAAATTTAGCAATTGAGCTAGTATCAATTGCCGTTTGCGGAAGAGAGTTCCAAACTTCTACCACCCTTTGTGTGTAGAAATATTTTCTAAACTCACTCCTGAAAGGTCTGGCTCTAATTTTTAGACTGTGCCCCCTACTCCTAAAATCCCCAACCAGCAGAAATAGTTTCTCTCTATCCATCCTATCCGTTCCCCTTAATATCTTATAAACTTCGATCAGATCACCCCTTAACCTTCGAAACTCTAGAGAATACAACCCCAATTTGTGTAATCTCTCTTCGTAACTTAACCCTTGAAGTCCGGGTATCATTCTAGTAAACCTATGCTGTACTCCCTCCAAGGCCAATATGTCCTTCCGAAGGTACGGTGCCCAGAACTGCTCACAGTACTCCAGGTGCGGTCTAACCAGGGTTTTGTATAGCTGCATCATAACTTCTGTCCCCTTGTACTCTAGTCCTCTAGATATAAAGGCCAGCATTTCATTTGCCTTCTTGATTATTTTCTGCACCTGTTCATGACACTTCAATGATCTATGTACCTGAACCCCTAAGTCCCTTTGGACATCCACTGTTTTTAACTTTTTACCATTTAGAAAGTACCTTGTTCTATCCTTTTTTGATCCAAAGTGGATGACCTCACATTTGTGTACATTGAATTCAGTTTGCCACCATTTTGCCCATTCACCTAATCTATCAATATCGCTTTGTAATTTTATGTTTTCATCTACACTGCTTACAATGCCACCAATCTTTGTGTCATCGGCAAACTTAGATATGAGACTTTCTATGCCTTCATCTAAGTCGTTGATAAATATTGTGAATAATTGAGGCCCCAAGACAGATCCCTGCGGGACTCCACTAGTCACATCCTGCCAATGTGAGTACCTTCCCATTATCCCTACTCTCTGTTGCCTTTCGCTCAGCCAATTTCCTAACCAAGTCCGTACTTTTCTCTTGATTCCATGGGCTTCTATCTTAGCTAACAGTCTCTTATGTGGGACCTTATCAAATGCCTTCTGGAAGTCCATATAAATAACATCCATTGACATTCCCCTGTCCACTACTTTAGTCACCTCTTCAAAAAATTCAATCAGGTTTGTCAGGCACAACCTACCTTTCACAAATCCATGCTGGCTCTCTCTGATTGAACACCTCAAGAATTTTCAGTTAGTCACCCTATCCTTAATTATAGACTCCAGCATTTTCCCCACATCAGATGTTCGGCTAACTGGTCTATAATTCCCTGGTTTCCCACTCTCTCCTTTCTTAAAAAGTGGAGTGACATGTGCAATTTTCCAATCTAGAGGGACAGTTCCTGAATCTAGAGAACTCTTTGTATGGATAGGATGGACTTTTTGGATTTTAAAGTTACATAAGTGTCAATTTAAAAAAAAAATGTGAATAAAATATTTGCAAACTCAAATTAATTAATTTACAACTGACAAGTAAATCAGGTTTAATCATTTTGAGATACAAGTATTTCTCATATTTGATTCATATATTTAAAAAAGTAACACATGCTTCAATAGCCAGATATGTCTGTCGACAACAACAAGAACCAACATTTATATAGCACCTTTAATGTCGCAAAACATCTCAAAGCATTTCACAGAGGCATAATCAGACAACAATGGACACCAAAGCAACGCAGGAGATATTAGGAGGGGCAACTAAAAGCTTGATCAAAGAGGTGAGTTTTAAGGAGCGTCTTAAAGGAAACGTAGGAGGTGGAGGGGCAGAGAGTTTTAGGGTTGGAATTCCAAAGCATAGGGTCCCTGAAGGCACAGCTGCCAATTGTGGGATGAAAGGAGTGTGGGATGCTCAAGAAGTCAGAGTTGGACGAATATGGAATTCTCGGAGGGACTGTAGGACTGGAGAAGGTTACAGAGCTAGGGAGGAGCGAGGTCATGGAGGGAGTTAAACAGGAGACTGAGAATTTTAGATTTGGGGCGCTAGGGGACCAGGAGCCAATGTAGGTCAGCGAACACAGGAGTGATGGATGAATAGTATCCGGGCAGCAAAGTTTTGGATGAGCTGAAGTTTGTGGAGGGTGCTGGATGGGAGGCCAGCCAGGAGAGCAATGGAATAGTAGAGTCCGGAGGTGACATGATTGAGAGTACAGCAACAAATATGCTAAGGCAGGGGTGGAGGTGGGCAATGTTACTGAAGTGCAAGTAGGCAGCCTTTCTGAAGGAGAGAATATGGGGTTGGAAGCTAAGTTCAGGGTCGAAGAGAGCACTGAGGTTGTGAGCAATTTGGTTCAGCCTGAGAAATGGCCGGGGAGGGGGAATGGAATTGATGGCAAGGATATGGAGTTTGTTGCAGAGGGCGAAAAAAATGGCTTTGGTCTTTACAATGTTTAACTGGAGGAAATTGCGGTTCATCCAAGACTGAATGTTAGACAAGCAATCTGCCATCACAGAGACAGTGGACGGGTCGAGAGAGGTGTTGAAGTGGTAGAGCTGGGTGTCATGACATGTGGAACCTGACCCCATGTCTTCAGATGACGTCAGGCACGTCCTCTTCATATGCTGCCTTACTCTCTTTTCCTCCATCCTGTACTGTCCTTCGTCCTCTAATTAAAAATACAAATACGGGAATGTCCATTGGGAATCTCATCCCTGGTACTTAGAACCTCTCACTGTGGATGGGGGCGAAACATATCCCACTGGTCACAGAGGCTCTCAGGCTGCCGGAGAGAGGTCCAGCTGTATCCAGGTGCAAGACAAAAAAAAAGATTTGAATGCTCTTTTGTAACTTCCGCAAACACACTGAAAATTTTCTTGCAGGGTTCAAAGTGAAAAACTTCCTCCAACCTCAGCTGATGCTGACAACAGATATGTCTTTTTAATCTTATTGTTAATTACCTCTGGTGCAATGTGCACAAGTCAAGGGATCTGGGAACTGCAATGCTGGTATTCCTCATTTTAATATATTATAATGAGCTCTTGGCATCATCGGCGAGTGCACACATGGAAGATGCCTGACTGCCAGGCGGACACCTGGCAGAAACGGGCCTTGCCTCAGAATCTGGAGCGAAGTCTACCCTTGTACCTGGTTAACCACACATGTTAAAACAAAGGGAGCGTCAAGCACAGGACCCTTACATCGATATTTTAATGAGGCCCCTGCTGCCTTCAGGCGGCTACATGAGATGATTAAATGCTGCCCGATCCAATATGGCGGCCAGTACACTCCTGGGAGAGATTGCAACCTGAAATTCGTCTCCAAATGTCAATTTTACGCCCAAAAAAACAAGCAAAACCAAGGATCTATTTCAAGGAGTAGATCGTTAGGGGAACACCACATTAAATCACCCCAATAATCCATCCACGCAGAACAGTAACATCTTCACTGCAGGAAAAAATTTAAATGGAGTTTTATAGAATGGAGGACTTAGAAGGTATAAATAAAATAGATGACCCAACAAAATCAATGAACTCATTAGCAATTGTTGACAAAAGGAAGGTAAATTACAAATTTACTTGGACCCCAAGGACCAAAACAAGGCTATTAAAAGAGAATACGTCAAGCTTCCAAGTCAAGCAAGAAATTATGCTGATGAAAAATATTTTAATAAATTATATCAGTTTTCAGGTTCCTGACAATTCAACCTGAATAAAGCAAATTTCAAGATCTGTTTAATGCTCTTTATTGGATGTACAGATTCTCAGGGAATCCCTTCAGTATTACTTCTGCTCGAGATGTGTATCATAACATCTGGGGAATAATTTCTGAGTTTGCACTCCCTGCAAAGCTAGTTTCACTAGCTGGGAACATTTATCAGAAATTCAGGCACATACTTCACATTATTTTTCAATCATCTAAATCAAGTGTCAAAAAATTGTACGCAGCATGTATCAGAATTTCCGACATACGCTCCCGGTGGTGCAAAGTCAGAAATTTACCCTTGTAATATATGAGCACGTTGACAGTGTCGATACATCAATGGATGCCATAACAGAGTGAGATTTGTTCAAAGCGGAACTTGACATCAGATTTCAGAAAGTACTTGAAGAGTCAACCTGAAACTTAAAGACAAATGTGTACTTGAAGTAATTGAGATGATATTTGTTGTTATAGGAACATAGGAATATAGGAACATAGGGACAGCAGTAGGCCATTCAGCCCCTCAAGCCTGTTCTGCCATTCAATTAGATCATGGCTGATCTGTATCTTAACTTCATCTATGCACCTTGATCCCATAACCTTTAATACCCTTGCCGAACAAAAATCTATCAAGTCATCATTAGTAAAGCCATTAAACAACATTAAAGTCTTAGTTATTGGGCACATGGTGCATTTACAGCGCAAGAAAAATGTGCACAGACTCCCAGGTATGGCCAATTACCTGTGTAAACTTGTAGTAAATTTTTGGACTGCTGCTATCTGAGCCCAAACATTTTGTGCAATGGTCACTGCAAGGCTTGGTGGCAACTGTGGAGGAGTTCATGTGCTGCTTGTGTATACTGGTATATGATGGAACTGTAATTGACCATGGAGTGGATAACATCTCCACAGCCAAAACCAACAGAAACTCCAATAACAAAGGGAACAAGCCCAGTCACAGTTTCTCTCCCGATTGCAGCTATAGAGACCTGGGCTCCAATGTATAGGATGCTTTCTGGTCAAGATTCAACGGGCTGAGGAATCAGATTGAGAGAAACTTGCTGCCCAGCGGCCTGCTCCTGCACATCACTGTACATCCTAAGGAAGTGTCTAGCAGCATAACACGACAGGCATAGGAATGGGTGAGGGAGCTGCCTTTTGGGGCAATACCTTATCCGTTCAATCCAGACGATCTGCTCAAGCGACACATGATGTATCAGAAAGCATGTAGAACCATACAGCCACAGCAGCATCGGCCATGGACAAGCTTATGACTCAGCACAAGGCGGTACGTGGACCCCTCCGTCCCAGGAGGCATCCAATTACACCTAGCAGCGAGTCTTTTCAGTTACTCCTCTCACTGGAGGTGTACTGAAAAGGAGTGAGAGGACAGATGCCAGAAGACACACAGATAACACTGTCACCAAGGGGAAGAACCAGGGTAAAAGAAAAACATTAATGTTCTGCACACTATGCATTTGTAAGGAAATAAATTTGTTGCATATTGTTTCTACTTTGTCCAGAAAGTTCATTTCTAATGGAGCAGAATAGGGCAGCAGCAGAAGGAAGGATGGAACCCATGGTAAGGTTGTACTGTACTGTGCACATGAAACAGTGAGCAGGACAGAGAAGACTTTCTTTCGAATCAGCCAGAAGTAGATGGAGAGTCTCCGAAGGTATAAATAAGTATGCTTTGTAGGAGAAATGTTAGTGCCAGCTATTTCAAGAAATGTTGGCCTATAAAGTGAGCTTAACCCGTTAACAGGGGTAAAGCAGCATACTTGGTTATTTTCCATGGCACAAGAAATGATATGGAATAGATGGATGGATGGATGGATGGATGGGTCACTGGAAGACTGCATTCTGTTCATTCTTATATTTCGTATAAAATAAATCAGATTGATGGTTTACAATTGTGCAGGCAAAACTATAACGGGTAATAAGGCAGACTTGTTAAATGAGTAGTTTGTATCAGTTTTCACAATGGAGGAAGGAGACAAAATAAGGGAACCTAAAAATATGTCCAAGGGAGGAACTAAGTGGATTTAATATGTATATATTTTAAAAATGGAGGCAATATATAGTCCCACTCCCCAGCTCTTTCCCCATAGTCCTGCAAATTTTTCCTTTTTGAAAGTTACTATTGAATCTGCTTCCACCACCCTTTCAGGCAGCACATTCCAGATCATAACAACTTGCTGAGTAAAAAAATTCTCCTCATCTGCCCCCTGGCTTTTTTGCCAATTATTTTAAATCTGCATCCTCTGGTTACTGACCCTCCTGCCAGTGGAAACAGTTCCTCCCGATCTACTCTATTAAAGCCCCTCTTAATTTTGAACAACTCTATTGAACCTCCCCTTAACCTTCTCTGCTCTGAGGAAAACAATCCCAGCTTTTCTAATAGCTCCACGTTACTGATATTCCTCATCCCTGGCACCATTCTAGTAAATCTCCTCTGCATCCTCTCCAAGGCCTTGACGTCCTTCCTAAAGTGTGGTGCCCAGAATTGAACATAATACTTTAGCTGAGGCCTAACCAGTGATTTAAATGTTTAGCATAACTTCCTAGTATATCATTAGAGATAGAGTGACAGCACGTGAACAAATTTCAGCTGTCCAAAGAGGGTCAGCATGGATTTCTGAAGGGTAAGTCATGTCTGACTAATCTCTAATCTAGTTGAATTTTGAGGAGGTCACTATCATGGTGGATAAGGGAGCTGCTATAGATGTTGTCTATATGGACTTCCAGAAGGCATTTGATAAGGTTGTGCATAAGAGTTTGTTACAAAAAAAAAGAACACATGGAATTGGAGGTAATCTTTTGACATGGGTTGGTAATTGGTTGGAAGGTAGGAGACAGAGAGCCGGGATAAAGGGTTCATTCTAATTAGTGAGATGTGACAAGTGGCATTCCCCAGAGATTTGTACTGAGACCTTAGCTTTTAACCATACATGTTAATGACCTGGATGAAGGATTAAGTTAGGAGGCATAGTGAGTTGTGTAGATGGGAGCAATAAGTTATAAAGAGACATCAACAGACTAAGTGAATGGGCAAAACTATGGCAGATGGAGTTCAATGTGGAGAAGTGTGACATCATCCACTTTGGAACTGAGAAAATCAAATCAGAATATTTCTTACTTGTGAGCTACTAGGAGCTGTGGTGAAACAAAGGGATTAAGATGTCCATGTACACAAATCATTAATAGCTAGTGCACAGGCACTAAAGCAAAGAGGTTTATGGAATGTTGGCCTTTATATCAACAGGGTTATAATTCAAAAGTGAGGGTCTAATTGTTGCAGACCCTATTATTAGCTCGTTAAAAGTCCTGTGCAGCCCAGAGGGACCTGTAACCTGCTTACAGGAGAGACCTGGTGATGCTGAACTCCAAAGAATAATGAGGGCAGGCCCGCAATTTGTAACAGTGGTTCACATAGAACAAACCAAACAAAACAGTAGGAGAAGAGAGAGCTGATTGAACATATGATCAAAAAGGTAGGTTTTGTGGATAGGGCCTAGATGGCTTGAAGCTTTACTTGCATAATTTTGTGCATATGATCATAGACAGCTGCATATTAATAAAATGGTACCTTTTATGTTCATGAAGAGCATGGCGGCTTAAGGCAGCCATCACTTTCACAGCCAACAGCAGAGCTAGGCCGCTGTAGATATCTGACGGTCAGGCTGGTGGAGACAACATGATTGCCTGCCTGGTTAAATCTAGATAGATGTGCTTTGGTCTTTGGACATGATATCTTGGGTTAAAACATGCGCTGGAAAACCATCTCTGTGATAAGCAAGTCTTTCTATGGTCCCCTCTGTTCCTCTCTCCAAAACTCTGTTTGAGAGAAGAATAGCCATTGGATCTTTCATCTTCTGATGTTTGGCTGCACCTAAAATTGCTCCTCCCACAAATATGGAGATGTGAATGCTGGGTGAAAAAAAACTAAAGGATAAAAAAACAGTAAATGCTGTTATAACTGGATAGCCGGGTAGTGAAGGATAGAATACTGGAGCCTGGTCTTCAGTTGCTTCCAAGCCTTTATTCACAGAGATCCCATGACACACCCTCCTATAAATGGATACATGAAAGTCCCCAATTGATACCCACCACCTGAACACAATTTACAGTAATTGATCTAAATCACATGGATTAACAAATTCCCACCTCTAAATAAAATGTTAAAAAATTAAACTTTATATATATACACAATAGAAACAAACTTAAAAAAATTCAAAATGTCCATACTCTGTACAACTTATACTATTCAAAGCATTACACTGTGAGGCGACCCTTCTCCAGGACCCCTAATAATTTCTTCGTACATGTACCTCTTTTAGTAAAACAATCCGACAGTTGATGGCTTGAATCCACCCATTTAATTTTAGAGATTTCCTTTCTCTCCAGCATTTGTTTCAAGCCAGCGAGGTCAATCCGTAATCTTTTCTCACTCACATTTTTCACAGAGTGTACATTATCCCACAATGAACGATTGTCTACATAACATTCACTGGGTATACTATCTTCAGTACTCCCATTGTACAGGATATCACTCAAAATATTTGCCAAATAGAATCACATATCCACTGCATCGACAAGAGCCAGTGTTTCAGCAGCCAGAGTACTTTTAACAAGCCTTCTTACTTTCTTAGCTTCCCAAGCTAAAGGACAACAATTCCCATTCTCACCCATAAGAAACACTATGAAACCAGCTGCACCAGGATACCCATCAGGACGATTAGCATGTGAAGCATCGCTAAAGATAACGAGCTTCATTTTCTTTGGGTCACCTAAGGATGGGAACTTAAGCACACATTTATCGATATTAATTTCCATAAAGTTTTATTTGCCCTTTAAATATTCTCTACTGTGGGGTGTTTTATTGAAGTGCTTAACTCCAACACATCAAAACTAGCATCTAGTCTAGTCTGAGTGCACAACCAGTTCAACTGACCAATCAAGCTTCGTAATTGCTCTGTCTCTTCTTTAGATATAACCTCACCTTTCAGTGATGACCTAGTACGATTCACCAGGATGGGAGTAACACTCTCTAAATAGGACTGTTGATTTAAAGTTATACCAGACCCACTCTGCTGAATATCTAAACCAATAGATTTAAAAGCCCCACAGGCCTGACTCCCAATTTTAAATTCTACTCCAATCTTATGATTGACGAATTTCTCAAATTCTGCAGTCCCACCCCATAAAAAATCATCAACATGCATCATGAAGATGCCTGAAAGTTTTCTGTTATAGTACCGATAAAACATTGCGGGATCTGATTTTAATTGAACACAAACTATTTTCAGCAAAACGGATCTCACCAAAAGATACCATACCCTGGAAGCATCATTCAGGCTATAGATGCATTTGTTTAGTTTCCACTGTTTTCCTTGCGCATCTGCTGCCTCTTTAGACGCTCTCAGAAACACTTCTCTCTGAAAAGTATCGCCCTGCAGAAAGGCGACTTTTATGTCAATTGACCTACTCACTCCCATGAAAATGTTGCCAAAAGAGCCAAAAAGATTTTTAAGATTACCTTTCCAGCAGTGGGAGAATCCACTCGAACATCTGTATCACCCAATTTCTCTTCAAAACCCTTAGCTACCAAACTCACTTTAGCCTTAAAAGTGCCATCTGCAAGGACTTTTTCAGTACAAACCCATCTATGCGACAAAGCTGGTTGACCCTTATCTGTCACCTCAGAATAAACTCCAAATTCTTTCCAACTATCTAACTACCTTTGCTTTGCCTCTCTTACTCGTTTATCCTCAAGTTTATTGGCAGCCACCAAAACTTCATGATCATGAAGACTTCTGCTTCTAGTTCTGTTATGTGACTGTTCTGTGGTCTTTGTTTCATTGTCTGACCTAGTCAAGCTACATCTTCTACTTCCACTTCTTTGTCTGTAGGGACTACTACTGTGAGATCTCCCTCGTTCATCTCTAATTTGTTATACTTTTCTGATGTGAGATTCACCTCCGGAATCCCTGTCACTACTTGTAATCCGCTTTTGTACTCTCCATTTTTACCCCATTCTGCCAGTCCATGGACCTCGCTGCATGGCCATCATCCTGAACATTCAACCAAAATTAAAACTTTCCAGTAGCTTTGCCTGCACGTCCCAAAATTATTGGATCCCTCCATTCATTAGTCCCTTCTGGAACATATGTCACTTATGCACACACTTTGGGTAATTGTTCTATGGATGTGATAGCTCTGTCATGTGTTTCTTGATCACTGACATTACCATTGTTCAGCTCTTGATCTACCTCAGTCTGTTCCTCAGGAACCTCATCAAAAAAAACCATGAACATCTGAGGTACAAGGTGCGTGTGTACTTCTATCAACTGATCAGAGTCCAAGATTTTATAATTAATTCCAATTAATAGTGAGGAATGCACCCTAACAGTTTGATTACTATGTTGGAAAGTACTGACTTACCATCACAACCTATTACCTTACCAGGGCCTTTCCATTCCCTATGACCCTCTCTTATATTGTATACAAAATCTCATGAATTGAACTCCATCTCAGATAGTCTAATACGATGCCTCAGTGCTCTATAAATTTTCTCTGATACCTCAGCCTTGATAAAAGTCTGTCTCCCTGCATGCATAGCATTTAAATGATCAGAAAAAACGACACTAATTGTAGTACCTTCTCAAGCAGGAGGATTATCACAAAGAACAGAAGGTAATTTGGGATTGTGCTCATAGACTAGTCAGTAAGGACAATATCCTCCAACCATCTGAAGAGAATTCTTTGCATGAACTGCCCATGCTAGGGCAGTTGACAATTTACACTCTGTTCGATCAGCTAAAATTTTATGCACCATATTATCAATCACAGCATGATTCCTTTAACAAAGACCATTGCTAAAAGGGCTCTCAGTGACTCTATTCATGACAATTATGTTCATATTCTCACACATATCTCTGAACTCCGCGTTAGCGAATTCACCTCCATTATCGGTCAAAAACTTAGCTGGTATCCCATGTCCAGTCCCTATCCATTTTCCATAATTTTATCTAGAATAACCTTCTTCTCCTTACTATATATTAGTGTAGAAATACTAAATCTCAGAGCCAGGTCAATAAAACATAAGATGAAAACATTTCTGACTTTGTCCCATACCTTTAGATCCAGCGTTAAAGTCACGTGCTAATGGAACACTTACAATAGAACATCGGGGGTGTCCGTCTATACTTCTTACAGATTTCAAAGTCCTCACTAATCTCTTCTTTTCGCCTCATAAACTCATCAACTACACGGGCAACTTTTAGCAGGATTTTTAAATGTTGACAAGTAGGGTGGGCAAATTGTCTATGTAACTTCAAGACAATTTGTTTTTTTTCTCTTTCCTGATCCATTAATACTTGCCTAACACGCTGATGAGAAGCATCGGGTTTTATTAAGGTGATACAATAATGCCCTGACTGGGTAAACTGCAAATCAACTGATTTACCAAAAAATGATTGCTTCATCGTGTTCCATGTCAAGTTTCATTTTTTTGCCTTTTTCATGGAGGTTTACTCAAAAGCATAGGTATCTCACTAGAGATGACAACCGTACTCATAGACCGGCTTACTCCAGCTATCTTACATGGAATTCCCACTCTCGAGTGGACTCAAGGTGTTGTCATCTCCAAAGCTAAAACATGTAGAACTTTTATATTCCCTAACCTTGCGTCAATCCTCACTACTTAGTGAATCAAGATATCATTTTAACTGCACTATCTAACACCACATAATTAAAGGAATCCACGACTAATACATTCATCACAGGATTAAAACTCCTTGTGACCAGTATAATCTGTTCATGTTCATCATCATCTTCATCCTCATCCTCAGAGCTACTTTCTTCATGTGTCATTTCAAAGACCCTGAGTCTTCACTCTGGGCAATTCGTCTCAATGATACTTAGAGTCACATCTAAAGCATCTGCTGATTTTTCCTTGGGCATTCCTGGGATTCATTCACCCGTTATTACTGTCCCAATTTTGTCTTCTGTTGATATAACTGGATTTGCTGTACCTGCTTTCATCACTAATCTGGCTGTCTTTAATCCTTCCATCATATTGACGTCTGCGTCCGGTCTCTTGAAAATTTTGAAACCTGATCTGGTGCCTGCGTTTAGTATCTGGAACATTTCGAAACCTGTTAACCATAGAATCATAGAATCATAGAAGTTACAACATGGAAACAGGCCCTTCGGCCCAACATGTCCATGTCGCCCAGTTTATACCACTAAGCTAGTCCCAATTGCCTGCACTTGGCCCATATCCCTCGATACCCATCTTCCCCATGTAACTGTCCAAATGCTTTTTAAAAGACAAAATTGTACCCGCCTCTACTACTGCCTCTGGCAGCTCGTTCCAGACACTCACCACCCTTTGAGTGAAAAAATTGCCCCTCTGGATCCTTTTGTATCTCTCCCCTCTCACCTTAAATCTGTGCCCCCTCGTTATAGACTCCCCTACCTTTGGGAAAAGATTTTGACTATCGACCTTATCTATGCCCCTCATTATTTTATAGACTTCTATAAGATCACCCCTTAACCTCCTACTCTCCAGGGAATAAAGTCCCAGTCTGTCTAACCTCTCCCTGTAAGTCAAACCATCAAGTCCCGGTAGCATCCTAGTAAATCTTTTCTGCACTCTTTCTAGTTTAATAATATCCTTTCTATAATAGGGTGACCAGAACTGTACACAGTACTCCAAGTGTGGCCTCACCAATGCCCTGTACAACTTCAACAAGACATCCCAACTCCTGCATTCAATGTTCTGACCAATGAAACCAAGCATGCCGAATGCCTTCTTCACCACCCTATCCACCTGTGACTCCACTTTCAAGGAGCTATGAATCTGTACTCCTAGATCTCTTTGTTCTATAACTCTCCCCAACGCCCTACCATTAACGGAGTAGGTCCTGGCCCGATTCGATCTACCAAAATGCATCACCTCACATTTATCTAAATTAAACTCCATCTGCCATTCATCGGCCCACTGGCCCAATTTATCAAGATCCCGTTGCAATCCTAGATAACCTTCTTCACTGTCCACAATGCCACCAATCTTGGTGTCATCTGCAAACTTACTAACCATGCCTCCTAAATTCTCATCCAAATCATTAATATAAATAACAAATAACAGCGGACCCAGCACCGATCCCTGAGGCACACCGCTGGACACAGGCATCCAGTTTGAAAAACAACCCTCGACAACCACCCTCTGTCTTCTGTCGTCAAGCCAATTTTGTATCCAATTGGCTACCTCACCTTGGATCCCATGAGATTTAACCTTATGTAACAACCTACCATGCGGTACCTTGTCAAATGCTTTGCTGAAGTCCATGTAGACCATGTCTACTGCACAGCCCTCATCTATCTTCTTGGTTACCCCTTCAAAAAACTCAATCAAATTCGTGAGACATGATTTTCCTCTCACAAAACCATGCTGACTGTTCCTAATTAGTCCCTGCCTCTCCAAATGCCTGTAGATCCTGTCCCTCAGAATACCCTCTAACAACTTACCCACTACAGATGTCAGGCTCACTGGTCTGTAGTTCCCAGGCTTTTCCCTGCCGCCCTTCTTAAACAAAGGCACAACATTTGCTACCCTCCAATCTTCAGGCACCTCACCTGTAGCGGTGGATGATTCAAATATCTCTGCTAGGGGACCCGCAATTTCCTCCCTAACCTCCCATAACGTCCTGGGATACATTTCATCAGGTCCCGGAGATTTATCTACCTTGATGCGCGTTAAGACTTCCAGCACCTCCCTCTCTGTAATATGTACACTCCTCAAGACATCACTATTTATTTCCCCAAGTTCCCTAACATCCATGCCTTTCTCAACCGTAAATACCGATGTGAAATATTCATTCAGGATCTCACCCATCTCTTGTGGTTCCGCACTTAGATGACCTTGTTGATCCTTAAGAGGCCCTACTCTCTCCCTAGTTACCCTTTTGCCCTTTATGTATTTGTAGAAGCTCTTTGGATTCACCTTTGCCTGATCTGCCAAAGCAATCTCATATCCCCTTTTTGCCCTCCTGATTTCTCTCTTAACTCTACTCCGGCAATCTCTATACTCTTCAAGGGATCCACTTGATCCCAGCTGCCTATGCATGTCATATGCCTCCTTCTTATTTTTGACTAGTGCCTCAATCTCCCGAGTCATCCAAGGTTCCCTACTTCTACCAGCCTTGCCCTTCACTTTATAAGGAATGTGCTTACCCTGAACCCTGGTTAACACACTTTTGAAAGCCTCCCACTTACCAGACGTCCCTTTGCCTGCCAACAGACTCTCCCAATCAACTTCTGAAAGTTCCTGTCTAATACCATCAAAATTGGCCTTTCCCCAATTTAGAATTTTAACTTTTGGGCCAGACCTATCCTTCTCCATAGCTATCTTAAAACTAATGGAATTATGATCACTGGTCCCAAAGTGATCCCTCACTAACACTTCTGTCACCTGCCCTTCCTTATTTCCCAAGAGGAGGTCAAGTTTTGCCCCCTCTCTAGTCGGGCCATCCACATACTGAATGAGAAATTCCTCCTGAATACACTCAACAAATTTCTCTCCATCCAAGCCCCTAATGCTATGGCTGTCCCAGTCAATGTTGGGAAAGTTGAAGTCCCCTACTATTACCACCCTATTTTTCTTGCAGCTGTCTGTAATCTCCTTACATATTTGCTCCTCAATTTCCCGTTGACTATTTGGGGGTCTGTAGTACAATCCTATCAAAGTGATCTCTCCCTTCTTATTTTTCAGTTCTACCCATATGGACTCAGTGGGCGAACCCTCGGATATATCCCCTCTCACTACTGCCGTGATGTTCTCCCTAATCAAGAACGCAACTCCCCCTCCTCTCTTACCTCCTGCTCTATCTTTCCTATAGCATCTGTACCCTGGAACATTGAGCTGCCAGTCCTGCCCCTCCCTTAGCCATGTTTCAGTAATAGCTATAACATCCCAGTCCCATGTACCCATCCATGCCCTGAGTTCATCTGCCTTGCCCATCAGACTTCTTGCATTGAAATAAATGCAGTTTAATCTAGACTTCCCTTGGTCTTTGCCCTGCTTTCTCAGACCATCTGTCTGGTCATGTTCTGTACACTCTCCCTTACTGCCTTTTGTTTCTGTCACCACTTTATTTCCCACTGACTTCCTGCATCGGTTCCCATCCCCCTGCCACATTAGTTTAAACCCTCCCCAACAGCACTGGCAAACACTCCCCCTAGGACATTGGTTTCAGTCCTGCCCAGATGCAGACCGTCCAATTTGTACTGGTCCCACCTCCCCCAGAACCGGTTCCAATGGCCCAGGAATTTGAATCCCTCCAGCTTGCACCATCTCTCAAGCCACGTATTCATCTTAGCTATCCTGTCATTCCTACTCTGACTAACCCGTGGCACTGGTAGCAATACTGAGATTACTACCTTTGAGGTCCTACTCTTTAGTTTAACTCCTAACTCCCTAAATTCAGCTTGTAGGACCTCATCCTGTTTTTTACCTATATCGTTGGTGCCTATATGCACCACGACAACTGGCTGTTCACCCTCCCCCTCCAGAATGTCCTGCAGCCGCTCCGAGACATCCTTGACCCTTGCACCAGGGAGGCAACATACCATCCTGGAGTCTCGGTTGCGTCCGCAGAAACGCCTGTCTATTCCCCTTACAATCGAGTCCCCTATCACTATAGCTCTGCCACTCTTTTTCCTGCCCTCCTGTGCAGCAGAGCCAGCCACGGTGCCATGAACCTGGCCACTGCCACCTTCCCCTGGTGAGCCATCTCCGCCAACAGTATCCAAAACGGTATACCTGTTTTGGAGGGAGATGACCGCAGGGGACCCCTGCACTGCCTTTCTACTCTTCCTCTGTCTGTTGGTCACCCATTCACTATCTCCCTCAGTAATTTTTATCTGCGGTGTGACCAACTCACTGAACGTGCTATCCACGACTTTCTCAGCATCGCGGATGCTCCAAAGTGAGTCCATCCGCAGCTCCAGAGCCGTCAAGCGGTCAAACAATAGCTGCAGCTGGACACACTTCCCGCAGGTGAAGGAATCAGGGATACAGGAAGGAGCCCTGAATTCCCACATCCCACAAGAGGAACATGACACGGCGCTGGGATCTCCTGCCATGACTTAACCCTTAAATTAGCTTAAGAACAACTACAATGTCAAGAGAAAAAAAAAGGAAAGAAAAACTACTTACCACTCCCTTTAAGGAGTTTACTCCTTTAAATTGTTCTCAATTTAGAGAATGTTAACTACACTAGGGACCTTGATTCACTAAAAAATAAACGCTACTTCCTATAAGACCTGCAGACCTTCCCTTTCCTTTTACTTCAGTTACTGTAGATAAGGAGAAATACTCACCTGAACCTACTCACCAATCAGGTGCCTCCCCTGTGTCGCGTCCCGATCTGATTCCTGACGTCACTTCGAACTCGGTCGCAGCTCCGCTCGGCTCGGCTCCTCTCAGCGCTCTGAAATCCCGCCTTTTATCGGACGCTCCCTCCGCTCGGCTCGGCTCCTCTCAGCTGTTCTCAGCGCTCTGAAATCCCGCCTTTTATCGGACGCTCCCTCCGCTCGGCTCGGCTCCTCTCAGCTGTTCTCAGCGCTCTGAAATCCCGCCTTTTATCGGACGCTCCCTCCGCTCGGCTCGGCTCCTCTCAGCTGTTCTCAGCGCTCTGAAATCCCGCCTTTTATCGGACGCTCCCTCCGCTCCGCTCGGCTCCTCTCAGCTGTTCTCAGCGCTCTGAAATCCCGCCTTTTATCGGACGCTCCCTCCGCTCGGCTCGGCTCCTCTCAGCTGTTCTCAGCGCTCTGAAATCCCGCCTTTTATCGGACGCTCCCTCCGCTCGGCTCGGCTCCTCAGCGGAAGACCACATTTGTTCCATGAAGACTGAAGGGAATGATTGTTTCCTCGGGAATTTTTATATGCAGCGGATATTTGATCCAACAGAGTCTCCTTTTCCGAGAACTGGTCACCAGTTAGGACCAGTTGCCTGTCCATATGAGACACCTTAGCACAATCTAGTAATTTAAATGCTACTACTGATCCAGGGATTCCCAATTGGAACTTTGTCAACCTTTTGTACAATTTGTTAAAGTCCATGATACACTCTTCCATTTGATGACTGTCCATTTTCCAAAATCTATCAAATGCTGACCAGGCCTCATAGGCGCTTAACAGATCAACTTTCTTGTAGATTTTATCCAGAAATTCTATTAGAAAGGTAAAACCTTCATCATTATCCAAAAGATCTGCATCTATCACAGAAAATACCTTACTTCTGATTTTACTTCATTCAGGAAGCGACAACGCCAAGGCCATGCCTTGTTTTCTCTTCAGTAGAATAGCAACCTGTTGTCTGCATATCAACCTCATTCTTCCACTGGTCATACGGTTCAAACTCCAAGGACATCGGAAGGAAATCATACCTCGACGACTTAAACTTGCTTTCTTCCATTTTCCACAATTGCCACTAGGCTTTCAATTTTTTCTTCTTTATGTCCAAAAATAAAATCGTAGTTTCCAACCTCCATCTTTAGGCAACTATTCTCTGCTACCATGTTACAACTAGATAGCTTGGTGGTGAAGGATAGAATACTGGAGCCTGGTCTTCCGAACGTTTATTCACAGAGATCCCATGACACACCCTCCTATAAATGGATACAAGAGAGTCCCCAGTTGATACCCACCACCTGAATGCAGTTAATACTAATTGATATAAATCACATGGATTAATAAATGTGTAGGGGGGAGTTCAAGCATCCTCCGTTCCCCGCGAGGTTAGAGATGAGACTGGACTCAAGTAGATTCGATCGCGACCTTTATTCAAGCATATGCAGGGGAGTACAAGCTCAAGTGTCTCAAGCAGACCAAGTGAGTGTCTCTTTTTGAACATTAGAACAGTACAGCTTTTATACAGTTAACCTGTCAATCACCCAGCCGTTATGCCCACCCTCATGGGTCATCCTTTTACCCCCCCGTCCATTACAATTACAGATTCCAGCACGTAAGTCTGAACAGATGTCTCCTTTCTTATCCACTGGTCCAGACCCAAGGTCTCACTTCTGTTTATCTAGTTCCCATGGTGTCTATTCTTAGACCTTGTCCCTGCTGACTAGCGTCGTTCAATGCATGTTTTTCACAGTTGGTGTGGTTAACTTGCTGACCTATGCGCTTTAGCCTGCTTTTTAGTTTGCCTTGCGGTTACACTAGTTTGGCCCATAGCTGCTATATTTTGGCCTTAATGATTTATACCTTTATATATAGGTGTAATTTTGTCACAACAAATGCAACATAACAAAATGCAAGTGAAATAACCCAGGAAGCACAAATCTGACAAGATAAACTACAGCAGGATAAACACCAACATACCGTTCGGATTAAAAGCTCTCATAGGCCAGAACATGCCTGCCAATTTTGTATGGACTGGAAAAGCAGACAATGCATTCCCAGTGAGAGAACCAGGAAATTGTGCTTTTTCGAGAGATTTCATGAGAGCACTCTTGGACCCAAATCTGTCAGCTTGAAAATAGGCCTGCTCGCTTGTTTTCCCAAAGCCTGCTTATCCAAACTGTGCTGATGGAAAGCGAATCGGAAAAACTACTCACATATTTAGAGCAAGGTTCTGAAACACACCAAGTTTAAAATCCAGGGTATTCTTGTGCCATGCTTAAGGCAAGTGACTTGCGACAGTGAAAATTGCCAAAAATCACAGAGCAGTTGTGAGGGGAATTCATGTGGATAGTGCGGGGAATTCCATAAGCACGCTGTTTCCATTAAAGATGTTTCTGTACTGCATATGCCTGGCCAATGAAATGCTAACATGCAACGTTTACCACCGACAACTAATCTGGGATGCTAATATTTTAGGACACTCTGATATTCATAATATCATAATAACAAAATGTACTTGAAGTACAGTAAATAAAATTTGGAGTTCTTACAATTCCATGAACAGTCCAAGGAATTGATCTTTCTATGATTCTATGATTGTAGCTTTAGGAACAAAAGAACATGAGCAGGCCATTCAGCTCCTTGAACCTGTTCCACCATTCACTTAGATTGTGGCTGATCAGTACCTCAACTTCACTGACCTGCCTTTGATCCATATCGCTTGATAAACTCACCTAACAAAAATCTGTCGATCTCAGTCTTGAAAATTTCAATTGACCCAGCATCCACAGCCTTTTAGGGGAGAGAATTCCAGATTTCCACTACATTGTTTGTGAAAAAGTACGTCCTGATTTCACTTTTGAATGACCTAGCTCTAATTTTAATTTTAAGTTTGTGCCCCCTTGTCTGAATTCCCCCACACCTCAATTGGATCACTCCTCAACCTTCTAAACTCAAGGGAACACAAGCCAAGTTTATGCAACCTTTCCTCATAATTTATATCTCTAAGCCCTGGTACTGTTGTGGTGAATCCGTGCTGTATCCCATCCAAGGCCAATATATCTTTCCTGAGGTTCGGTGCACAAAACTGAACGGAGTACTCTAGATGGGGTCTGACCAAGGCTCTGTACAACTGAAGCATAACTTCCTCCTCTTTGTAGCCCAACCTTCTTGAGATAAAGGTCAACATTCCATTAGCCTTTTTGATTACTTTTTGCACCTGTGCATTATCTTTTAGTGATTTGTGTACCCGGACATCCAAATTCCTTTGCTGTTGCACAGTTTGAAGTTTAGTAATAACTACATAGCAAATGCATCATAGAATCATTGAAAATTTACGGCACAGAAGGAGGCCATTTGGCCCACCGTGTCCGCGCTGACCAAAAATGAGCCACCCAAGCTAATCCCACTTTCCAGCATTTGGTCCGTAGCCCTGCAGATCACAACACTTCAGGTAAACATCCAGGTATTTTTTTAATGAGTTGAGGGTTTCTGCCTCTACCACCCTTTCAGGCAGTGAGTTCCAGACCCCCACCACCCTCTGGGTGAAAACATTTTACTCAGCTCCTCTCTAATCCTTCTACCAATCACTTTAAGTCCATGCTCCCTGGTTATTGACCTCTCTACTAAAGGAAATAGGTCCTTCCTATCCACTCTATCTAGGCCCCTCATAATTTTATACACCTCAATTAAATCTCCCCTCAGCCTCCTTTGTTCCAAAGAAAACAATCCCAGCCTATCCAATCTTTCCTCATAACTAAAATTCTCCAGTCCTGGCAACGTCCTCGTAAATCTCCTCTGTACCCTCTCTAGTGCAATCACATCTTTCCTGTAACGTGGTGACCAGAACTGTAAGCAGTACTCAAGCTGTGTCCTAACTAGTGTTTTATACAGTTCAAGCTTAACCTCCCTGCTCTACAGCTTTCCTTCTCACTATCAACCACACGGCAATGTCTGTATCATCTGCAAACTTCTTAATCATGCCCCCTACATTTAAGTCCAAATCATTAATATATACTACAAAAAGCAATGCACCTACTACTGAGCCTTGTGGAACCCCACTGGAAACACCCTTCCAGTCACAAAAAACATCCGTCGACCATTATCCTTTGCTTCCTGCCATTGAGCCAATTTTGGATCCAACTTGCCACTTTCCCTTGGATCCCATGGGCTTGTACCTTTTGGCCCGGTCTGCCATGTGGGACCTTTTCAAAAGCCTTGCTAAAGTCTATGTAGACTACATCAAATGCCTCATATACCCTCCTTGTTACCTCCTCAAAAAATTCAATCCAGTTGCGTTTTCTGTGACTGACAAGTGGAGGGTATCCTGCAACTGATCCCATTAAACTGCAACTCAACGGAGAATTCAGCCAAGTGGATAAATCAACATTTTTTATTCTATTGTGGCACTATTATGCCCCAGTTTTGCATGTTTGACAACTGTATTACTTAATTTTACCTCAGTTGTACTTTTAAGTCATTGTGCATTGTTATTGGGCAATTTTCTGTCAATCCTACTTATGAATTTGTGTTTTAGAAAATTGTCTCCATGGAATTCGAATCCAGCTGTTATTTCGGATAGTGGCCTATAAGCTGTACGACATTAGGAATAATCCTTTTTTTTAAAACGGGAAGATATAAATATCCCCCTTTAATGTAATTGCATAACATTTTACATAAAATTATATAGAAATTACATCATGGAAACGGACCATTTGGCTCAATCAGTCCATATTGATGTTTATCGTCCACATGATCAGTAGCTCTTATCCCATGAGCCCACCCTGCTCCCACATCCCTATATTCTTCATTCTTTCAATCATTTATCTAATCTATCTTTAAATTGTGACATGATTCTAGTTCAATCATTTACTATGGGAGTGCATTCCACAGTCTCACAACCCTCCATGTAAAAAAGGGTTTCCTGATTTCTGTCCTAAGTTTCTTACATTTAATCTTATAACTATCCTCCTTGTTCCACTCCCCTCAATCATTGGGAACAATCTGTTTCCATCCACCCCTTTCTATTCCTTCCTAATTTTAAACAGCTCGACCAAATCACCCCTTAACTTCTTCCATTCTAACAAAACCTATTTTTCAAGTCTTTCTTAGTATTTGTATTTCCTCAGCATCCTAGTGAACCCGTGCTTAACCCTCTCTATCATCTCAACTCTGGTCTTACTCAGGTTTTTACAGATTCATCATTAGAACTCAACTTTTATATTCTAGATCTCTTGCCGTGAAACCCAGTGTTCCATCAGCTTTTTTATGGCCTTGTCCAGTTGAGATGCTGATTTTGACCTGAGCCCCCAAATACCTCTGCTCTTCCACATCACCCAGCTTCCCCCCATTCAAAGTTGAATTATTACTTTTATATGTTTAACAAAATGTACCATCTCACATTTACTGATATTGGATTCCATCTGTCACTTTTTTCCGATTCCACTATCTTGTCAATATTCCCTTGAGCTTCCTTTAGTCCTCAGAAATATTTATTATGTTTCCTATGTTAGTATTGTCAGCAAATTTGGACACCACTCCCTCTGGTCCAATATTAAAATCATTCATGTACACAGTGAACAGAAGAGGTCCCAGAACAGAACCTGTGGGACACCGTTAACCTTTTCCAACTGCTCTGAGAAACTGCCCTTAACTCCTGAAAGATGTTCTTTTACATTGTTGTTATTCTGATTTATCCTTCCTCACTAGTGTTGTGCTTTTTCTTCGAATATACATTCAGATACGCTTTGAAAATAACATTTGCCATTATATATTGCAGTGTTGCTATCATTGAAATTGATGGTTTAGTCATAATTAACAGCAACACAGACACATTCACTGGGACAGCACCATTTTACAATGCAGTTCATAGAATCATAGAAGCATAGAAAGGTTACAGCATGGAAGGAGGCCATTCAGCCCATAGAGTCCATGCTGGCTCTATGCAAGAGCAATCCAGCTAGTCCCACTCACCTGCCCTATCCCCGTAGCACTGCAATTTTTTTCCTTTCAAGTACTTATCCAGTTCCCTTTTGAAGGCCATGATTGAATCTGTCTCCACCACCCCCTCAGGTAGTGCATTCCAGATCCTAACCACTCGCTGAGTAAAAAAGTTTTTCCACATGTCATCTTTGGTTCTTTTGCCAATCACCTTAAATCTATGTCTTCTGGTTCGTGACCCTTCCGCCAATGGGAACAGTTTCTCTCTATCTATTCTGTCTAGACCTTTCATGATTTTGAATACCTCTATCAAATCTCCTCGTAACTGAAGTCCTTCATCCCTGGAAACATTCTAGTAAATTTCTTCTGCATCCTCTCTAAGGCCTTCACATCTTTCCTAAAGTGCAGTGCCCAGAACTGGACATAATACTCCAGTTGTGGCTGAACCAGTGTTTTATAAAGGTTCATCATGACTTCCTTGTTTTTGTACTCTATGCCTCTATTTATAAAGCCCAGGATCCCGTATGCTTTCTCAACCTGCCCTGCCACCTTCAACGATTTGTGCACATATACCCCCAGATCTCTCTGTTCCTATACCCCTTTTAGAGTTGTGCCCTCTAGTTTATATTGCCTCTCCCCATTCTTCCCACTGAAATGTATCACTTCGCATTTTTCTGTGTTAACTTTCATCTGCAACGTGTCCGCCCATGCCACCAGCCTGTCTATATCCTCTTGAAGTCTACCACCATCCTCCTCAACTTTTTAATACCCTTCCAAGTTTTGTGTCAACTGCAAATTTGGAAATTGTGCCCTGTACACCCAAGTCCAAGTCATTAATATATATCAAGAAAAGCAGTGGTCCCAGCACCGACCCCTGGGGAACATCACTGTATATCTTCCTCCAGTCCAAAAAACAAACGTTCACCACTAGTCTCTGTTTTCTGTCTCTTAGCCAATTCTGTATCCATGTTGCTACTGCCCCCTTTATTCAATGGGCTGCAATCTTGATGATAAGCCTACCATGTGGCACTTTATCAAACGCCTTTTGAAAGTCCATATCCACCACATCAACTGCATTGCCCTTGAGAATCCCTACATGGTCAGTTTTCGGTAAAATATTAAAATGTCTACGTGGCAAAGAAGCAGAATGCAAAATGGTTAGAAAGGGTTAATTAGTTAGTAACTGAGATTGATACAAGTGGCCTGGCCCTCCTGCTGGGCCATATGTTTGCTTAGTCAGCAGGCCTGCATTGTCTTATCAATGATAGGTCTTTGATGTGAGTCAAGGACTGGTCTGAATGTCTCCATGTTTATGGCAGATCAATATAGGGAACGAGCTTAGCCAAAGTTGAAAGACATTCCAGGTTGGGAGATAAGGAACAGAAGGAACAGGGAAGAACATTCTAAGTTGGAAAGTGAGGAAGTTATCCCCTTTGATGTCTAACAGCAGCATGATCAGCACATGGACGATTTATGATTGGTCGGAAATAATGTAACCTCGCATGGCAACCTGTGCCCGGCTTATGATTGGTGTTGACCCTCGTTAAGTATGTTCCAACCCTATTGATTTGTATAAAAACGTGTGGATTTCTGTATGTTTTTGTTCTTGCTCTGCCAGCATAGAGGGACTCGATCAGGAGTCCAAATCAATGCTGCAGACTAAGAACCCTGCTATTAAAGATGTGTTGAACTTTAAAATGTATTCGACTTCAGTTATTACTGAACCAGACTGAGGGGAAAGAATCCGGATCGTCACCCTCATCTACCCTCTCTGTCCCCTCATCAAAAAACTCTATCAGGTTAGTTAAACACGATTTGCCTTTAACAAATCCATGCTGGCTTTCCCTAATCAATCCACACTCGTCCAAGTGACTGTTAATTCTGACCCGGATTATCATTTCTAAAAGTTTCCCCACCACTGATGTTAAACTGACTGGCCTATAGTTGCTGGGTTTATCTTTACATCCGTTCTTGAACAAGGGTGTAACATTTGCAATTCTCCAGTCCTCTGGCACCACCCCCGTATCTACGGATGTTTGGAAGATTATGGCCAGTACCTCCGCAATTTCTACCCTTACTTCCCTCAGCAACTTAGAATACATCCCATCCGGACCAGGTGACTTATCTACTTTAAGTACAACCTTTCCAGTATCTCCTCTTCATCAATTTTTAGCCCATCTAGTATCTCAACTATATCTTCCTTTACTGAGACTCTGGCAGCATCTTCTTCCTTGGTAAAGACAGATGCAAAGTACTCATTTAGTACCTCGGCCATCCCCTCTGCCTGTGTGAGTAGATCTCCTTTATGGTCCCTAATCGGCCCCACCCCTCCTCTTACTACCCGCATACTGTCGTCAGCTGGAGGAGCTCGAGCTCTAGATTTCAGAGCTTGAGCAGCAGCTTGTGTCACTGCAGTGTATCTACGAGGATGAGAGCTCCGTGGATAGCACATTTCAAGGGGTGACCACCCAACAGCTTAAGAGAGTCCAGGCAGAGATGGACTGGGTGACCGCCAGACAGACAAGGAGGACCAGGCAGGTAGTAGAACTATGGAATAGAACCATAGAACCATAGAAAAGATACAGCACAGAAGGGGGCCATTTGGCCCATCGTGTCCGCGCTGGCTCGAAGAACAACCAGGTACCCATTCTAATCCCATCTTCCAGCATCCGGTCCGTAGCCCTGCAGCTTACAGCACTTTAGGTGCAGGTCCAGGTACTTTTTAAAAGAGTTGAGGGTCCCTGCCTCTACCACCAATTCGGGCAGCGAATTCCATACACCCACCACCCTCTGGGTAAAAAAGTTTTTCCTCATGTCCCCTCTAATCCTTCCGCCAATCAGCTTAAATCTATGTCCTCTAGTTCTTGAACTCTCCGCTAGGGGAAAGAGGTACTTTGTACACCTCAATCAAGTCTCCCCTCAGACTCCTCTGCTCCAAGGAAAACAACCCCGGCCTATCCAATTTCTCCTCGTAGCTGCAATTTTCAAGCCCCGGCAACATTCTTGTAAATCTTCTCTGCACTCTCTCCAGAGCAATTACGTCCTTCCTGTAATGTGGTGACCAGAACTGAGCACAATACTCCAGCTGTGGCCTTACCAGCGTTTTATACAGTTCCATCATTACATCCCTGCTTTTGTATTCGATACCTCAGCCAATAACGGAGAGCATTCCATATGCCTTCTTCACAACCTTATCTACCTGTACTGCCACCTTCAGGGACCTGTGCACATGCACTCCAAGGTCTCTCACTTCCTCTACCCCTCTCAATATATTCACGTTTACTGCGTATTCCTTGTTGCTGTTTGCCCTCCCTAAGTGCATTACCTCACACTTCTCCGGGTTGAACTCCATTTGCCACTTTTCTGCCCACTCCACCAACCCATTGATATCTTCTTGGAGTCTACAGCTATCCTCTTCACTATCAACCACACGGCCAATTTTTGTGTCGTCTGCAAATTTGCCAATCATGCCCCCTACATTCAATTCCAAATCATTAATATATACCACAAACAGCAAGGGACCCAACACTGAGCCCTGTGGCACACCACTGGAAACGGATTTCCATTCGCAAAGACATCCATCGACTTTTACCCTTTGTTTCCTGTTACTGAGCCAACTTTGGATCCAATTCGCCACATTTCCCTGTATCCCATGGGCTTTTACCTTTCTGACCAGTCTGCCATGTGGGACCTTGTCAAATGCCTTACTAAAATCCATGTAGACAACATCCACTACGCTACCCTCATCAATCCTCCTTGTCACTTCCTCAAAGAATTCAATCAGATTTGTAAGGCATGACCTTCCCTGAACAAATCCATGCAACAAATCCCTGATTAAACCATGCCTCTCCAAGTGACAGTTTATCCTATCTCTCAGTATTGATTCTAATAGTTTGCCCACCACCGAGGTAAGACTCACCGGCCTATAATTGTTCGGCCTTTCCCTCGTACCCTTTTTAAACAACGGTACTACGTTTGCAGTCTTCCAGTCCTCCGGTACCTCCCCTGTATCGAGTGAGGATTGGAAAATGATCCTCAGAGCATCCGTTATTTCCTCCCTGGTTTCCTTCAATAGCCTAGGAAACAATCCATCCGGCCCTGGTGACTTATCAACTTTCAAGGATTCCAGTCCCTCTAGTACTTCCTCTCTCGTTATGTTTACCTTATCCAATATTTCACACCTCTCCTCTTTAACTACTAATTCCGGATCATCCCTTGCCTTTGCGAATACAGAGACAAAATATTCATTTAAAACCCTACGCACATCCTCTGCTTCTACACACAAGTTACCCTTATCATCCCTGATAGTTCCCACCTTTTCCTTAGCTATCCTCTTGTTTTTAATGTACTGATAAAACATCTTTGGGTTTTCTTTAATCTTACCAGCTAATATTTTTTCATACCCTCTCTTTGCTTTCCTTATTTCATTATTTACGTTATCCCTGTACTTTCTTTATTCCTCTAGGCTTTCTGCAGTATTTAGTTTTCTGTGACAGTCATGTAAGTGGTTTGCCTGGGTGGTTCGAATCACCTCCCCCTTACACAGTTCTAGACGACGGGAATTACGGTGAACAAAATTGACTCACGGACAAGTTTTTCGGACTCAATCGTACAGTGTTTATTAAGGTTAACACACACTGCCGTCTTCAATATATCAAAAAAAACGGGGCGTAAGACAATACAGTACACTACGTCACAATCCAGAGTAGAATATATGCTATACCCCACTCACTAAACCCCTATGGCTTGGTTGGGAACACACAACACTCCTTCACACAATACCGGTGGTCTTAAGGATGTAGACTTGGACAATGCTCACCCCGATTGTCCCTTGACTTTCTCGCTGCTTCCCCTTGTAGAAAACGTGTCTCCTGATTCCGTACCGCCGACGCAGTATTCAAGTCTCTGTTTGAGGTCCGTCCGTACAGTCGAAGAGCGAGGCTCTGCTTCTCCTGTTGGTTTCTTCTCTCCGCCCCAGGCGGAGTGCTCGGTTCTTGTTGTGAAGGTGAGGACAAGCGAAGACGAGAGCAGGCGAGGAAGCAAGAGAGTGAAAAGTCCCAAAACTGCTCCTCTTATACCCCCCAAAGTTCCAAACTTCTTCGCGCCAAAAAAATGAAACGTTCCTTTTCCTGCGGTGCTGTTTTCGCAGCCTGCTGTTGTTGTCTAGTCAGTGATCTTACAGTGACATCCTTTTGCTTCCAACCAATCTGGGATTTTGATGGCCCTCCTTTGTTTGGTTTCCCGCCCTTCGGGGGCACCTCATCCAGGCAATGGTGGTAATGGCTGATAGTGGGTTTCACTTCTCACCCGGTCCTGGGTTAAGTGGTTTAACATTGATTAACAATGGTGTCTCCATCTCCTGCCAATTACTGTTTGCATTGACCTTCCTGGTTCATTGCGTTCCCAGAGAATCTCTGTCCACTCAGACATTTCCCTTAATTGGCTTAGGGGTCTGGTCTGAATCCCTTGTCCATTACACACACCTGGGCCACACCCACTTTTCAAACGAGCAGCTGTTTTTGTCAGCAGAAAAATCTTAAAACATAGAAGTCCACAAAATGACTGTTTGTAAATCCCTGGGGCCTGCTCCGATACTTACAGTCATAATCTTTCTTTTTCTGCTTTATCTTGCCCCGCATACTTCTAGACAACCAGGGGGCTCTAAATTTGGCAGTGTCACCCTTTTTCTTTGAGGGGACGTGTCTGCATTGTACCCGTAGAATTTCACATTTTAGTGCCTCCCACTGGCTTGCCACTGATTTCTCCTCAAGTAGTTGTGTCCAGTCCACTTCTGCCAAATCACCCCTTAGTTCTGTAAAATTTGCCTTCCCCCAATTTAACATGTTTAATCCTGATTTAACTCTGTCCTTTTCCATAATAATGCTGAAACTAACTGAATTGTGGTCACTATCACCAATATGGTCACCCACTGTCACTTCATCCACTTGCCCATCTTCATTTCCCAGGACTAAATCTAGAATCACATCACCTCTTGTTGGGCTTGTCACGTACTGGCTAAAAAAGTTCTCCTGGACACCGATCAAGAATTTTGCACCCTCTGTGCCCCTCACACTGTTTGAATCCCAGTTGATGTTAGGGTAGTTGAAGTCCCCTACTATTATTGCCCTCTTATTTTTGCACTCAGAAATTTGCTTACATATTTGTTCTTCTATCTCCCTTTTGCTATTCGGGGGTCTATAGTACACTCCTAGTAGTGTGACTGCCCCTTTTTTATTTCTTAGCTCAACCCATATGGCCTCGATTGATGATCCATTTAACATATCATCCCTTCTCACAACTGTAATTGATTCTTTAACCAATAATGCTATCCCCCTCCTTTTTTATCACCCACTCTATCCTGCCTGAAAACTCTATCTCCAGGGATATTGAGCTGCCAATTATCCCCCTCTTTAAGCCAGGTTTCCGTTATAGCAATGATATCATGCTGCCATGTATCTATCTGTGCCCTTAGCTCATCTGCTTTGTTTGTAATACTCCTTGCATTGAAGTATATACCCTTTAACCCCGTCAAATTCCTGTGCTGAACACTATTTAACCTTTGCTTCTTTTCCCTTTCTGAGTCGCTAACTACGTCACTAACTGCTTTTCTACTTCCCATTTTCCTGGTCTGAATTTGTCCTATCTGTACCTGCCCTTTAAGAACATAGGAACATAAGAACAGGAGTAGGCCATTCAGCCCCACGTGGCTGCTCCGCCATTTGATAAGATCATGGCTGAACTGTGATCTAACTCCATATACCTGCCTTTGGCCCATATCCCTTAATACCTTTGGGTTGCCAAAAAGCTATCTATCTCACATTTAAATTTAGCAATTGAGCTAGTATCAATTGCCGTTTGTGGAAGAGAGTTCCAAACGTTTACCACCCTTTGTGTGCAGAAATGTTTCCTAATCTGGCTCTAATTTTTAGACTGTGCCCCCTACTCCTAAAATCCCCAACCAGCGGAAATAGTTTCTCTCTATCCACCCTATCCGTTCCCCTTAGTATCTTATAAACTTCGATCAGATCACCCTTTAACCTTCTAAATTCTAGAGAATACAACCCCAATTTGTGTAATCTCTCCTCGTAACTTAACCCTTGAAGTCCGGGTATCATTCTAGTAAACCTATGCTGTACTCCCTCCAAGGCCAATATGTCCTTCCGAAGGTGCGGTGCCCAGAACTGCTCACAGTACTCCAGGTGTGGTCTAACCAGGGTTTTGTATAGCTGCAGCATAACTTCTGCCCCCTTGTACTCCAGTCCTCTAGATATAAAGGCCAACATTCCATTGGCCTTCAGATTATTTTCTGCACCTGTTCATGACACTTCAATGATCTATGTCCCTAAATCCCTTTGGACATCCACTGTTTTTAACTTTTTACCATTTAGAAAGTACCCTGTTCTATCCTTTTTTGATTCAAAGTGGATGACCTCACATTTGTCCACATTGAATTCCATTTGCCACAGTTTTGCCCATTCACCTAATGTAATTTTATGTTTTCACCTACACTGCTTACAATGCCACCAATCTTTGTGTCATCGGCAAACTTAGATATGATTCCTTTGGTTCCATACTAGTTTAAACCCTCCCCATCGGAACTAGCAAATGCCCCCACGAGGATATTGGTCCCGGTTCTGTTTGGGTGCAACCCGTCCAGCTTGTACAGATTCCATCTTTCCCAGAATCGGTCCCAATGCCTCAGGAATTTAAATCCCTCCCTCCTACACCATCTCTCAAGCCATGCATTCATCTGGTCTATTCTCCAATTTCTGCTCTCGCTAGCACGTGGCACTGGGAGTAATCCTGAGATGACTAACTTAGAGGTCCTGCTTTTTAATTTATTTCCTAACTCCCTATATTCTGCTTGCAGGACCTCATCCCTTTTTTTTTTACCAATAGTGCAGGAGTCCCCTAAGCGCATCTCACTCTCTTACTAGTATTCAGCTCTGAATAGTGGTGAGGGAGAGGGTTCCTCTGGGGAGTGCAGCCAGAGCCAAGTCCACAACACCATGGATGGCTCAGCTGTACAGGGGGGGAGGAAAGGGGTCAGGAGAGTAAAAGTGATAGGAGATTCTATAGTTAGGGGAGGAGACAGGCGTTCTGCAGCCGCAGACGTGATTCCAGGATGGTTTGTTGCCTGCCTGGTGCCAGGGTCAAGGATATCACTGAGCGGCTGCAGACCATTCTAGGGGGGGTGGAGGGTGAACAACCAGAGGTCGTGGTCCATATCAGTACCAGTGACATAGGTAGAAAGAGGGATGAGGTCCTGCAGGCAGATTTTAAGGAGTTATGAAAGAGATTAAGGAGCAGGACCTCAAAGGAATTAATCTCCGAATTACTCCCGATGCCACGCACTAGTGAGTATAGAAATAGAGCAGATGAATGCATGGCTGGAGAGATGGTGCAGGATGGAGGGCTTTAGATTCCTGGGGCAATGGGACCAGCTCTGGGGAAGGTGGGACCTGTACAGGCCAGACGGGTTGCACCTCAACGGAGCTGGGACCAATGTCCTCGCAGGGAGGTTCGTGGTGCTGTGGGGGATGGGCACCAGGATGTAGCATTGGAAAGGAGAGACAAGGGGCACAAAGGATCGGGAGAGAAAGATAGCACTAGAGCAAGTAAGAGGAAGTAAGGTAGGATCAGACTAAGAGAGAGTATCAGAAAGTCTAAGGCTGGTTTGCAGTGCATGTGTGTAAACACACGAAGCGTGGTAAACAAGGTTGGTGAGCTGCAGGCACAAATAGCCACATGGGAATACGATGTTGTGGTGATAACGGAGACCTGGCTCAAAAAAGGGCAGGATTGAGTACTCAATATTCCTGGATACAAGGTGTTCAGGAGAGATAGGGAAGGAAAGAAAGGAGGGGGGGTGGCAGTATTGATTAAGGAGAATATTGCAGTGCTGGAGAGAGAGGATGTCCTGGAGGGGTCAAGGACAGAATCTATTTGGTCAGAGTTAAGAAATAAAAGAGGTGCCATTACACTACTGGGGGTATTCTATAGGCCACCAACTAGTGGGAAGGATATGGAGGAGCAAATTTGCAGGGAAATTACAAAGAGGTGCAAAAGCCATAGAGTAGTGATAACGGGGGACTTCAACTATCCTAATATAGTCTGGGGTAACAATAAGGGGCAAAGAGGAGGAGGAATTTTTGAAATGTGTTCAGGATAACTTTCTTAATCAGTATGTTTCCGGCCCAACGAGGAAGGAGGCATTGCTGGACTTAGTTCTAGGGAATGAGGTGGGCCAAGTGGAGCAAGTGTCAGTGTAGGAACATTTAGGGAGCAGCGATTATAGTATCATAAGGTTTAGAATAGCTATGGAAAAGGACACAGACTACTCTAAAGTAAAAATACTCAATTGGAGGAGGGCCAATTTCAATGGGATGAGAACAGATCTGGCCCAGGTAAATTGGGATCAAAGATTGGCAGGGAAAATGTAATTGGACAGTGGGCGGCCTTTAAAGAGGAGATGGTTCGGGTACAGTCTAGATACATTCCCAGGAGAGGGAAAGGTAGGGCAACTAAAGCCAGAGCTCCCTGGATGACAAAAGAGATAGTGAGTAAGATGAAACGGAAAAAAGGGGTGTATGACAGATGTCGGGTTGATAACACAAGTGAGAACCAGGCAGAATATAGAAAGTTCAGAGGGGAAGTGAAAAAGGAAATAAGAGGGGCAAAGACTGGCAGCCAACATGAAAGGGAATCCAAAAATCTTCTACAGGTACGTAAACAGTAAACGGGTAGTAAGAGGAGGGGTGGGGTCGATTAGGGACCGTAAAGGAGATCTACTCATGGAGGCAGAGAAGGCAGTTGAGCTGCAAACTAAGCATTTAAGAAATAATATTTATCTCTGTTTAACATGAAACTAGTAATTGATAGAGGCTAGGTGGAGTTAAAACCTGAGAAATTTTCACTATATTAGCATTTTATTTTTCTGCAACAAAACACAATGGGGGGGGGGATTTTAACCCCAAAGAACGGGTGGGTTGTAGTCGGGTGGGAGGTAAAAATAATAGATATTGAAATATTGACTTCAATGCGCCCACTTCTGGGCTTAACCCAGGCATGTTAGGATGTGCACACGCAACCAAAACCCTGGAGTCCTGTCCCCACTCAATGCTGGCGGCCTGCTTGTAGGTAAGGGGCAAGGTGATCTCATTGAAACGTATAAAATTCTTAGAGGGCTTGACAGGGTAGATACTGGGAGGCGGTTTCCCCTGGAGAGTCTAGAACTAGTCTCAAGATAAGAGGTCAGCCATTTAAGACCCAGATGAGGAAAAATTTCTTCACTCAGAGGGTTGTGAATCTTTGGAATTCTCTATTTGGACACTAAGAGAATCAAGGGATATGGAGATAGGGCGGGAAAGTGGAGTTGAGCTGGAAGATCAGCCATGATCGTACTGAATGGCGGAGCAGGCTCGAGGGGCCTTATGGCTTACTCCTGCTCCTATTTCTTATATTCTTGGGTTCGTAATGTAGGTCATTTAAACAGTTGAGCTACTTAATTTTTTGTGGATTTTGCGACAGAAATGGATTTAACATCACCTGCACAGGTTTCCTGTGACTTCTGAAACACGTCATTGAAACGGAGGCGAGTTGCAGCTGAAACTCATTTGGCCCTTTAAACCAGTGATTCACACATCTCAATAAAAGGTATCGCAGCTGGGCGCTCAGCTTTTTCATACACTTGGCTGGGAGTTCTTTGTGTTTAGATTGAGACTTCTTTGTTGAGACTGAGAATTCTTGTGTTCAGATAAATTTACCAACATTTTGGAGCCTCTCAGACTGATAAGATCAGGATGGGGGCTGCAATGGATCTATTCCACAGTACATTGTACAGTTCTGGGATCTTCAGGTGCACAAGAGAGGTGCGCAATAAGGACCTGAGAAGAGCAGAGGGGGTGCCAAAAGAGAGGACAACGTCGCAGGAGGCACTACCCACATGAGAGGGTCTACAGGCAGAGGCTGAGCTTCCTGGATCTCTCTGACGAGCAGTGCCTATGCAGGCTGAGATTGAGTCGGCAGGTGGTCGCAGATACCTGCAGCCTCCTGGAGGAAGAGCTGCTCCTCGCTGGACCAGATGGCCACGCATTGCCCGTCGCAGTAAAAGTAACAACTGCCCTCAATTTCTTCGCCTCTGGCTCCTTCCAGGGTACCACCAGTGACATCTGCAGGGTCTCTCAATCGTCTGCACATAAGTGTATAAGGCAGGTGACGGATGGCTTGTTTGCCAGGGCGATCGATTATGTTAACTTCTCCCGGATGACATTAGTTGGAATGAGTGGGCAGTGGGTTTCGTTTTTCTGGCTGGCTTCCCACAGGTACAAGGTGCAATCGATTGCACACATGTGGAAATCTGAGGACCACCACATAAGCCAGGAGTCTTCATAAACCATAAGGACTATCACTCCATCAATGCGCAGCTGGTGTGTGACCACAGGAAATTTCTGCAGGTGTGCGCCAGATTCTCTGGCATCTGTCATGATGCCTTCATTTTGTGCCAGTCAATCATGCCAGACCTTTTCCAAACAGGAGACAAACTTAAGGGCTGACTCCTTGGAGATAAGAGATACCCCCTGCAAACATGGATCATGACACCTGTGAGGAACCCCACCAACGAGGCACAAGAATGATACAATCAGAGCTACATGACCACCAGGTGTCCAGGCATGTTAAAGATGCATTTCAGATGCCTCCTCAGGTCTGGGGAGCCCTTCAATACTTGCCACCCAGGGTCTCCAGGATAATCATGGTGTGTTGCGTTCTGCACAACATAGTTTTGCAGAGAGTTTTAGAGGTGGTCAAGGATGAAGGCACCCGTCAATCATCCTCTGTTGGAGACAGCATTGAGGAAAAGGAACAGGAAGAGAATGAAGAGGAGGAATATGACAATGGTCCACCCATCATTAGACCAATCGCGCACATTGCTGCCTGGGATGCCAGGGATACACTCATCTTTCACGGGTTCTTATATTGACAGTCCAAAAATAAAGATATTTGAGATACTCAGGCCACCTGGCACAATCACCACCATGACCACCAAACATCCCCTCACCCCCCGACCTTTGCACAAAACAGTCCTTCAACGATGCATATACCGATTGCACAGGCACCCAATTGGAGTCGCCATGTATTGGCATTCATCATGAATCAAATGAAAGGTCCATTTGAAAGTCAGGAAGCAATGATGGGCGAGACTTGGAAGCATTGATAATGAATAAATTTTACGTGCCAGCATAAAAAGAAATAGAAATCACAAAATAACATTTGTTCTAACATCCTTAAAGCATACCCTTGGTGAACTACAATTGCTTAAACTTACGCTTTCTAGTGCTTCTATGAGGTGCATCCCCTGTGGCTTCAGCAGAGGTAGTGACAGGCTGCTCAGATCCCTGCCCTGACTGCTGAGATGCAATCGACCTGTGACCTCTGGGTTTTGGAGCCCGCGAGGGCCCTGCCAAAGACTGCTCCACCTGCACCTGTGCAGGGGCAGACTTGGGCATCGGGAGAGGGGCCCTTTTTTGGGTATTGGTTGAGGTGGGGTAACAGGCGAGACGTGGGAGCGGTCTGAATGGAGTTTCCACTTCCATGTCCCCTTTCACCATCATCCCTCTCTCGGGCCAGCGCCACATCACTCCCACCGCTCTGCTGGAGAGCAGTTTGGTGAAGATCAGTGATGCATTGAAAGGCCATGGATAAGGTATCTGTCATCCTGTTTAAGGCGACAGACATGCTGGTTTCCAAAGTTTGCAAGGCCGTGCTAATGCCGTGCATTGACTCATTTGTGAGCCGCGCTTGAAGCTCATTGGAGGTGGCCACTCTCTCCATTGCAGACATTCTCGCACTCACCTGCAACATCACTCCATTAGCGCTGGAGCTGGACTCCTCCAGCCTCTCAGCTATTGTGGAGGGTGTGTGTGGCACATTTTCCAGTACCTCGCAAAGGTTCTTCTGTACTGCAATCATTCTCCTTCTCAATGATTGCTCCCGGGGTTCAGCAGCTGTGTCCAGCTGAACAGAGCTTGGAGAAGAATGCCCCCCACCTCGACCCCGACACAGACCCTCCAGAGCTTCCCCTGCCACCGGTGTCTGCTCGTGCTCACTTTTGACTTGTGAATCACCAGGTGACAACCCAACTATTTTTACAAGAGGACCCACTGAAGTGTGAGTATCTGCGCTGGTGCATGGCTGTATGTTGTGTGACGGTCCGCTCTCAGAAAGAATGAGGTCCTCTGGGAAATCGATGTCATGCATCCCCACATATTCTTCTAGTACATTTGATGACACTGGAAGACAAAAGAAAGCGAAACAACTCAGTCTCAGCACAATAATAATTTCTTTTTATTCGTTCACGGGATGTGGGCGTTGCTGGAGAGACCGGCATTTATTGCCCATCCCTAATTGGCCTTGAGAAGGTGGTGGTGAGCCGCCTTCTTGAACCGCTTTTGCCAATCTTCATATTGAGGCTTCTCATACTTCAGGAGTGGGAGTGCAGTGATTGTATATTGCCACGAATGGGTGATTGCATAAAGTCAGCATCTTTATGGAAGATGTTTAAAATTTTGTCACCAGCCATCTGTGTGCTCCCAGCCTCTCCATCTCCGATAGAGAGGACCGCAGATGTCCCATTTATTTCCACTGAGTCCTCCGCATCAGTTAGTTCCACAATTTGTGGACGTCCACTGCCAGCCCTCGCCCTCTCTCTCGCGTTTGGGGCTCTTTTCTCCTAAAAGGGGCGACAACACAGACCTGTGAGTGGCTGAGGGTGCCGTAGTCAGCTGATGGATGCAGTGCATTGGGTGAGGATGACAATCAGACAGGGGGTCACGGTCACACAGGTACATCACATTGTATTAGGATTGGGGTGAGTGATAGCGTTGGTTGCATAAATGGAGAGATGAGCAATTGGATAGAAAGAGAAGGATGGTTGCTGGTGATGTTTAAGTGAGTGTGAGGAGTCTTGTGTTGGAGTCGGCTTGCCAAGGCAGGGTGATGAAAGGAGGGTGCTGTACACAACAGGATGTGGGTGAATCGGCAGATGTACTCACTTTTCCAGACCTGCTCAGGTCATTGAATCGCTTCCTGCACTGCAGCCAAGACCTGGGCACCATGCTTCTGCTTGTCACCTCTACGGCAACCAGGTTTCTTCAGCCCATCCATCGGATAAAGAACTTCCCTCGTGGCTCTCACTGCAGCTAGCAGCACATACAGGGAGGCATCAGTAAATCTAGGTGCTGCCTTTGCTCACCTGGACTCCATTTCTCCTTTCTCCTCCAAAATCCATTTTTGAACTGGCCCTTTAAATACTGTAGTTCCGATTGTGTCATTTGGGTGCACCCACTGAGTTCCCGGCTCCAAGTTAAAATTCAGACCAAAATCCCTAAAAATGATTTATAATCAAATTCAGGAGAATTGTTTTAAGGCAGTTTGGTATAAATATTTAAGCACAAAGTATATTGAGGTGTGGGGGGAACGGGGGTGTGGGGGGTGGAGGTGAAGATGGTTGTAGGAGCCGGGAATCCTGGAAATGGGGGTAACAAGGAGGTCCTGCCAAATTTGATGGCAGGACCTCATTTTAATTTTTTTCTCCCTTTCCCAGACGGCAGCCGGCCAGATTGAGAGGCCTGCACTGGAAACCTGCAGCCGGGGAGCGTAGAGGAGGGAGAGAGGGAGGGATCACGGTGGTGATGGGGGGGCAGGGGGCCTAAATCGCCAGGGGTGTTAGAGGAGAATGTGGGTCGGGGGAGATCGTGGGTTTGGGGGAAATCGCGGGGGTGGGGTTTGAAGAGATTGCGGGTTGGGGTGGCTTTGGATCGCGGGTCGACCCGGAGATCGGGAGGGCTTCGGATCACGACGGGGGGAGACGGGTAGTGGGAGGGGTGACGGACCGTGGGGCAGGTTAGCTTGGTATTCCTGCTCCTCCTGGTCCACAAGCAGTGCGGGGAAGGCACTTACCTGCCAGATCCGGACATTCTCCCCTCCCTTCAGATTCGGGGTTTCCCAATCCCTGGGCGACCCGGCCCGCAGCTGTTCAATGTAAAAGCCTGTTAAAATTTGAGGCACACAGCCTCATTAACATATTTAAATAATTGACTCACCTCTCAAGGGCAGGTTAGATGCCCGCCCCCTCCAGCCTGCCTCCATTAAAGCTGGACGTAGGCATTCTCGAGGTGGGTTGGTGCTGGGTTTCAGATTTTTGAAATTTTAACCCTTCCCTCGCCCCCCTCCAGCCCGTCATAGCCCCCCAGTGTCAGTCGGGGATTCACCGTAATAACCAGCGAGTGTAATCTTTTTAACTTGTTGATTAAAGAACAGTTATTTGCAGGGCTGATAATGAAGTGCTGGAACTGCTGGCCTTTAGGTGCTGCATGGGATAATGCAAGGCCATCTTGTAAGAATATGGCTTAAAACTAGGAATAGTCAGTATCCCATCTCACATAGCTCGCATAGAGCTGCAAAACATCTTAGCAAGGAGGCAGATGTTGGAGCGGAGGTGGAGTCGTGTCTCGTTGTGTGAACAAAGATGAGGGGATTAATTTGGTTAACCCCCAAAACCGAGCACGGTTATCGCGATCCGCAATTAACCCATGCCCGGTGTTTCTGTTGCAGGCAGGATGAGGCATTTGTCCTGCCTGAACACCCACCGAAACCAAATGTTCCAAACCAGCACTGCCACAAGGACTCAATGACATTCGCACTTTCCACCAGCAGGGGGTACCCGGATCTCTTGACGGTAGCTGGTACCTGTTATTTACTAAAATTAAGGTATGGGTCTCCACGGAGTCTGAACGGAGATCAGACATCGCACACGTAAAACACAGATGCAGGTCCTGTCCCTATGTTTGCAAACTGATGAGTTATGTTAAAACATTGAATAAAGGTTGCGCACCACGAAATCCCACATCCTCCAATCTGCATGCCAGACCTCACCAATCTGCCGGTCCGAGCTGGTACCAGGCCCTGCGAGAGTGCGTGCACCAAGGTTCTCTGCTGATGCACTAGAGGACTTGGTGCAAGAGCTGGACAAAGGGAAGGAGGAGCATCCTATAACTACGGGTGGAGGGGAGGGTACACAAGAGGCCCTCAAGACATATGTTCAAAAGGCAGTGGGAGGCAATGGGGGATGAAGTCAATGCCAAGCGCATAGCACCACGAACATGGATGCAGTGCAGGAAGGAGTTCAATGATTTGACACGAGTAGTCAAGTTGAGTGAGGTCAATTGTCAAGTGGCGTCTCCTACAACTGCACCACTAGCCGCATCCACTGCTCCACGCACTGCACCCCCATCACCCGCCTACCAACAAACTCTTTCAATCAGTACTCAACTCTTCCAATCAGATGCTTCCTCTCACCCTTACACATTACCACTGTTGCAAGCCGCCCACCCACAACTCACAGGCCACACACACTGGCAGCTTTTCAACTATGACAGGCACATCACCCAGACATACATCCCGCTTTCTAGCAGGAGAAGGTGGTGCATAACAGGAGGCAGCAAGTGGTCGTGGCATTTAGCCCCTCGAGGCTGTTCCGCCATTCAATGAGATCATGGTCGATCTGTGACCTAACTCCAAATCCCTTAGCCCAGTATCACTTCATACCCTTGGTTCACAGAAATCTATCAATCTCAGATTTAAAATTCACAATTGAGCTAGTATCAACTGCCGTTTGCAGAAGAGTGTTCCAAACTTCTCCCACCATTTGCGTGTAGAAGCGTTTCCTAACTTCACTCCTGCATGAGCTGGCTCTAAATGTTAGGCTATGTCCCCTAGTCCTGCTATTCAAGTCTAGGAGACCTCCAAAAACAGGTACAAATGCATCAGCAGCCAAAAGCAATAATTCAGCAACTAACTTGTAAATCCTGCATAATCCCTTTAAATAGCTGTAATGGGGCATCCTACAGCACACTAAGACATGTTTAGATGGTCGCAGTTAAGACTGTGCTTTGAGTGGAGTGTTAAGCCCTAAAATGGTGTGTATCACTTTAAATCAGCGTTGAACACTGATCAAATGCATTTTCTCCCTACTTTATGTCGGCGCTCGTTATTTGCGCATGCGCTAAACCCTTTACCAAGATGGCGTCCGGGGAACATCACGCTAGAAGCATGCCTGCGTATCCAAGACGCCAACTTGGATATCCGGGAGGCCGCGTAGGCCAATACAACGGGTGCTACACGGCCCAATTTAGCGCCAAGTTTTTAAAAGGCAGAGAATGCTGAAACTCCAGAGTTATAAAACACCCAAAAGTCAAAGGATAGCCCGTATCTAAATAAGAGATGTGGTTGCTAAGAGACTGACATTCCATGAATAAATAACATTCAGAGATTGCTTACACTAGTAAGAATTATGGAGACATGCTATAATGTCAGAAGGTGGTCATCATCCAAACAAGAGATATGCTAACCAAAGACCAACGCATTCGTCAGAGGACCGAACAGCTTGTAAACAGAGATGAATGTTAAGGTCATTAGTTACATCGTGTAAAACAGTTTATCTTGAGTTGCTAACATGGAATCAGCACGGTAGGAGGACTTACGACTAGGAGATAAGACCAAAGATGCTTACATGCAGAACAATGCAGCCAAATAGGACACCTCCCTCCCAAATAGGACACCTCCCTCCCAAAGGTTAGACCTCTCGAGAAGACGGTTGGAAGTCTATAGTCCAAAGCAGCCGAGGAGGTCAGACCTAATCAATTTGAGTCCAGGACCAAGTCGTATTAATTGCTTGTCGTTTGATATAATCTGAAGACAGTTGTATTGTAATTATTACACTATTGTGAGTCAATTTATTAAAGCTTGTTGATTACTAACCACCGTGTTGGAATCACACAGAAGTTATTGTTGAAGGATTAACAACCCTTTTGTTGCGAGACAGTAGGGGGAAAGATCCACTAACGCATTTCATTAGAATATTTAAATTTTTCTCCCAGCACTCTGCTCATGATGTATCAAAAAATGCCAAACTTGCACTGGCAGGATTTCTTGCACTAGTAGCTTTTGGCTGGAACATTTTTTGGGGGGTTGGCGTCGGTGGTGGGGGGGAGTACCTTGGCATGTTGGCTCCTATTTCCTTAGGCACTTCTTTCCTACATCTCCCACTGCTCAAAGTATTAGACATGGAGTTGTCTTCAGGCCTCCATGCTTCATAATATAAACTGTAGCACTTTGGACACCATGGAGTAAATTTTAACCCCACAAATGGGTGGGTTGGGGGAGGGTGGGACGGTAAAAATCGTAAAAACGTAAAACCCGACCCCAACCCGCCTCCAACCTGCCCACTTCCGGTTTCAACAGAGGCGGGTCGAAGGGCGGGCGACCAATCTGCTTTCAGGAGGCAGGTCGGTCAGTAAAATCTTTTAAGGAGGCTGCGGGCCTCCGTTTTGAGAAGCTTTTCATTTTTAACTCTGGTGGGCCGGGATTCCCGGTCCTTCTGCTTCACACCACACAAAGGGAGGCGAGAAGGCCCGGCTCAGCAGGAAAGTGCCTTTATTGCACTGCCTGTGGGCCAGTTGAAGCAGGCCCAACAAGCCTACCTTCTGCAATCCCACACACACGATCGGCTGACCCCCTCCCCATCTCCGACCCCCCCCCCCCCTCATGATCTCTGACACCCCCCATGATCTCTGCCCCCCTCCCGTGACTGAGCCCCTGATGCCCCCCCCCGATGACTGTCCCCCCCCATGGATGACCAACCCACCCCAATGACCCCGACCCCCCGGTGACCTCCGTACCCCCAAAGGATAGATTGCATTGACTGACACTGTGTTCAAATTTCAGTCCGCAGATCTTTTTCAGTATCTGCAACGCAGGGTGATCACTATAGTCTCTCAAATTAAACAGGTTACAGAGATCAAAAATAAACGGAATGGCTCTATGAATTTGTCAGAGTTAAGTAGTCATGTTTATAACTGTGGTTTCTATAAGTATATCACTCTGATGATCTTCTCTAACACATTATCAGAAAGAAAATATCCTTAGTCCTGCTCCTCCCAAACTCCCCCCAACCCACAACCCCACTGTCTGCACACCAGTCAATGCACTGTGCTCATTTGTCACTTATTAATAGGCTAATTCTACACTGCACAGCTGGACCAACAAAGTTTGGGACATTTCTGTGCTTCGTTTAGTGGCTTGTTAGCTGCTTGAGAAGCATAAATGGTTCGTCATTACACGTGCATCGTGACTGGCTGATTTTCGAGTGTTACCGCTGATGAAAACTTTCTCGTACGAATCCCATGTTCGAAAATCCTGCATTCCCACGTTTTTGTTCACAGTTGTTTACATCACTCTCTGACGTTTATTGAAAATAAAGAACTTAGCCCCAGGCAGTAGAGTATCCTTTTCTTTAGCAAAACCTATCTGCAAATTTCTGTCAGGATCAAATGTCCCATTAGATCAGATGAGAATGAATCTGAGGAAGGGTTCACGGTACTACTAATGTTATATTTTGTCCAGTTGAGTTCATCATTGTGGACATTATATAATTACCTTTTCCTAAGTGCTCTGTGTTTCTCTTGATACTGCAATACTAAATTACAGCACCACACATTATACCTGAAACAGTTTGCGTGATTGAATTGTCAAACCTTATTTATTGTACTTCTATCTTAATACATCCATTAATATGGATATGGTGCAGTGCTGCAATTATTCAAGAAACTTAGCAAGTATTTCTTAGATTGGAACCTATCCATAAATCTGAAAACCAACGTAAAGGAACATAACTTCAGATAATCTGAATGATCATGATTAAAGACCTTGACATTTCTCCACCCTTTTTCCCTTGGATTCCCCTAAATACAATGTGCATGAAAATGGAAATAATTACTGTTTTGCCTTTATCTGTGATAAAGCATGAGGTCCTTTTTTTCCCAGGACATTCTCTACTTTTGTATGATGCAAGCAGCTTATAGCACAGAGCTTTCTACGGGAGAAATATTTCAACATTCGTTAGATCCACATTACTGCATTTGGGTAAACAGTCAATTGTTTCTTGCTCTCTGCTGTGCTCTATTGATGCTATTGTCTTCCAGGTGAGTAACATTGATAATCGTGGGAACGGATTCAGTTTTTTTTTTAATGTGAAATAAAATAATATTTGCAAGAGATAAAACTCAATTTCAAACATGTTAATTAGACTGAAGACATCAGCCAAGGCAAGGGATTTGGCTCTGAGCCGATCCACTTTCACAGCAGTGTTTGTTCCTGAGATGTGGGCTGTGCTGGTTCTAATTAATATCATCTATCTTTCAGGAACATTGAGCCAATGCTCGTGTATAATATTCTCCAGACTACAATGTGTATGTGGTACTGGGGTTGCAGTATAAAAACAGTAGCCTTCAGACATCTTTTAAAAACCCAAACATCATTTGTTGTCTATACTTCAAGGCAATTAAAAATGTAATAATGATAAAAGGTAATTGGCTTCAGTTTGAGTATATTACGGTGATTACAGTAGACCAAGGTGCTGATTCAACACAATGTATACTCCCTGGGATGTATTTTGCATTATGGCTTGGCTATGTACACAAAACCAAACCTGACATCAACAGAAAAAATTCTTCTGTAGACGGTCGGGTCACATTAATGCAGTGCACCACCACCAAGATTTTTGAAAGAACTAGTATCATTATCATTATCCCCCTACTCAAACCTTCTTTAACCTTAAACTTTGTATAATTTCTCTTACTCTTCAGCTTCTTTCACTACTCGTACTAGGGTATTGGGTTTAAAAAGTGTTTTGAGCTTGAAGGTGAACTCCTTCTGACTCTCATCAAAGAAAGACCTTAAAAGGCAGGCCCTTTCAAAGAGGCCTTCAGTTAGGGATGATCATTTAAAAACTTTAGGTAATCGGATGAAATATTCTGCAATTTTATTTCTTATCCCCAAAATCTTTTTGTACTCTATACAACTCTTCAGATCGGTTATAATGCTACACAATCTTAATCCAAAACACCTCCTATTTTGGAGCCTTATTATTCAATAAACAAAAAATACAATATTGTTATAATTCCAACATGTTATCTGGGGCAGATAGTAGAACACCGACACATAGATTGAACTAAAGGAACATTTCTAATTTAGACATGGAAGATCACAATAAGAATAACTCTATTTTCAGAACGAATAAGAAATCTAAATTATCAATAATGTCTTAGAATCATAGAATCATAGAAGTTTACCACATGGAAACAGGCCCTTCGGCCCAACATGTCCATGTCGCCCAGTTTATACCACTAAGCTAGTCCCAATTGCCTGCACTTGGCCCATATCCCTCGATACCCATCTTACCCATGTAACTGTCCAAATGCTTTTTAAAAGACAAAATTGTACCCGCCTCTACTACTGCCTCTGGCAGCTCGTTCCAGACGCTCACCACCCTTTGAGTGAAAAAATTGCCCCTCTGGACCCTTTTGATCTCTCCCCTCTCACCTTAAATCTATGCCTCCTCGTTATAGACTCCCCTACCTTTGGGAAAAGATTTTGACTATCCACCTTCCACAAATCATTTAGGTGTCACCCTTGGTGTCGTGTTTGCACTCTTGACTCTGAGTTAGAAGGTCATGGACTCTAAGCCCCACTCCAGAGACTTGAGCAACATAATCCAGGCTGACACTTTAGTGCAGTGCTGAAGGAGTGTTGTACTGTCTTTTGGATGAGATGTTAATCTTGCCCTTTCATCGGTCCACCATTGGCGGCCGTGCCTTCATCTGCCTAGGCCCTAAGCTCTGGAATTCCCTCCCAAAACCTCTCTGCCTCTCCCCCTTCTCCTTTAAGGCACTCCTTAAATCCTACCTCTTTGACCAAGCTTTTGGTCACCTGTCCTAATAGTTCCTTTTCTGGCTCAGTGTCAAATTTTATTTGATAACGCTCCTGTGAAGTGCCTTGGGACATTTTAGTACGTTAAAGGCACTATATAAATGCAAATTATCGTTCTTATTGTTGATTGAAAAGATCCCATGGCAGTATTTGAAGAAGAACAGGGGAGTTCTTACGGTGTCATGGCTAATATTTATCCCTCAACCAACACCTGGAACAGATGATCTGGCCATTTATTTCATTGCTGTTTGTGGGGCCTTGCTGTGTGCAATTTTGAGTTTCCTACATTATAACAGTGACAACTTCATTGGCTGTAAAGTGCTTTGGGACATCCTGAGGTTGTGAAAGGTGCTGTGTAATTGTAAGTTCTTTCAAGTTGCTCTGTTTACTGCCCTCTCAGATCAAGGACAGGCTTTTCCAAAACACTGCAATCTGTCTCAGTATGTCTTCTGTAAAATCATAATTGTTTTCCTGTTTCTCCTAAAAGTCAAAGAGCATGGAAACAAATTGCTATGAAATTTCAAAAATTAGGAAAGAAATCCAATCTGCTAAGTTGGTCTGAGACACTTAATTAGCTCAGAACATCCGAGCTACAGTCAAGGCAGAGTCTCGGGTGCACATCATGTGACCTTCCCTCTGGCAAGGACTGGTGCGTAGCACAGCAGAATCTAATATGAGGACAAAATAAAGAAGGAAGAGGAGAATGAAGGAAGAAAGGCTGTTCCTTTTCTTTTACCTCACCAGGGTGCCGATCAAGCGAACTGCTTTGTCCTGGATGGTGTAAAGCTTCTTGTGTATTGTTGGAGCTGCACTCATCCAGGCAAATGGAGCGCATTCTATGAAACTCCTGAATTGTGCATTGTAGGTGGTACAGAGGCTTTGGGGAGTCAGGATAATCGCTGATAATGTCCAGCCTCTGACCTGCTCTGGTAGATATTGTCAGGGCCTGTAGCCTTTGCTGTGTCCAGTGCACTCAGCCATTTCTTGATGTCACATGGAGTGAATCGAGTTGGCTGAAGACTGGCATAGGCAATGGTGGGGATATGGGGAGGAGGCCGAGAAGGATTATTCACTCGGCACTTTTGATTGAAGATGGTTGCGAACCGTAAAGACATGTTTCACATAAATTATGGAGAATTAGCCTGTTGGTTTGAGATGTATTTCAAAAACGTTGACATTCGAAGAGTGCATGCAACTTTTGTTGCCATTTCATTTTATTTTATTTTAATTTATCCCCTTTTCTCCCTACCTCTCCTGAAGGTATTGACTTATTCTGCGATACAATTACATAGCTGCCAGCAATCATCTATACCTCACACAAGCAACATTTTCCATGTGTAAACCTTGACTGTGATTGTTAGCAGGCTATTTGACTATCGGTGGCATGACAGGCAAGCCCAAGCATTTCCTTATCTGATGCTGACACACATGCACTTTCCAGCAGGAGTCACTCTAGAGAGGTCAGAGCCAGGAATCCCAGCAATTTATTTTTCTTTCCTAACCCAGGGGCACTGAGGTCAATTGTAGGACTCCCACTACTACACTGGCTAAAGTCAGTTAACTCGAAACAAACTGGGAAATTAAACCTGGGATCTTCCTGATCTGTGAGGCCCAGCACCGCAGAGGACAGTGACTTTATCAATGGAGCCAGCAAGGGGAGCTGTGCCTTTTTGGACTCTGAAGACACGAGGCAGCCATTTTGCAATTAGATCACAAGCCATGTTGAAGAGTAACTGCCATTGCCTGCGTCGAACCTGGATAAATTGGGACGAACCTTCCACTTCTGCCCGAAACGGGCATTAAGTTGGCAGAGCGGTTGCACCACCCACCTGAAGTTGAAGCCGCGGTTGCCCAAAACATTTTCAAGTTCGGGCCTCATTTGAATGTAGCCAGCTAGTTGCGGGCGTCAAACGTGCAACTCGCTGCAGCTCGCCAGTTGTGGAAAGGTTGGAAATTGGCCAGCTCCTGCGCTAAACCAACTGACAGGTCAGACCTGGGGGGTGGGGCCCCACAAAAATCAAAGAAATAAAAAAGTTTGGGAGCTTTTTGGCGAAGCAGTGACCAGCAGCCTTTCAGAACCACTGGTTAGGCTGCTCACCTCCGAGTACAAGTAGGTGAAGTGTGTGGGGCAGATGCTTCAAAATTGCAATCGGGGTTCAAAATAGCAGAAGACCTCAATTTGCACAAAAAAGCCTCTTGCACAAAATAGGCAGGCTCATTACAGGTCTGCCTGATAATTGCATCAGGCGGGTCTTGAGCGTCATTCATTGAACATCCTCCTTGTTGTCTCCTGAGGAATGTCGGAGTCACTTGTGAATATAAGTGATCGTAAGGACATTTAGGACCAGAGAATTACTTTTAGCGACCTTTATCACTCATTTCACCATCTGGAATATTTAAGTTTTATTATTGTTGTTGCTCCAGAGAGACCCAGGGCTCAATTTTAAAAGGGTGGTGGGATCGCAGCGAGGGGGCGAGGGGGCCGTGCAGCAAACCCAAAAAATAAAAACTTACCTTTCCCCATGCGATCGCCAGGTAATGATTGACAGGCTGGCGGCCGTCAGGAGCTGCAACGCCAGTGGGTGGGGGCTAGTGGGCAAAGAGAGAGGGAAACGTCATCTGGCGCTGCAAGAGAGAGTGTGTGGGGGGGGGGAACACAGATGGGAGGGAAATAGATGGGGGGTGGGCATCAGACATCGGAGCAGAGTGGGAGATCCCGGAGAGACATCGGAGAGAGAGACGTTGGAAAGGGAGATATCGGGGGCGGGGGGGAGACATCGGTGGGGGGAGACGTTGGAGAGGGAGACATCGGGGGTGCGGGGGAGACATCGGTGGGGGGAGACGTTGGAGAGGGAGACATAAGAGAGGGAGAAATCGGGGGGGGGAGACATCGGGGGAGGAGACATCGGGGGGTGACATCGGAGAGACATTGGACATGGGAGCAGGGGGTCCAGGTGACATCGTTTCAAAGGTGGGTTTATTTATTTTTTGAAATGTTGTGAAATGTTATTTTATTTCATTTATTGACTTTATTTTTGACTGATCCAGCCCTTCACGCCCGCTTCACCAAAACCAGGGAAAAAATAAATAAACCCAACTTTGAAACGATGTCACCCGCACCCCACTGCTCCAATCTTTCACCAGGCGTGAATCGGAAGCCGTGGGAAAGCCACCTGTTGTTTCGGCGCTACACGGCCTCTCTGACATCCAAGATGGTGTCTTAGATGCGCACGCACGTTTCCAGCCTTACGTGCGCCGGACGCCATCTTGGTATAGGAGATAGCGCAGGCGCAATTACTGAACGCTGGAATCATGTAAAGTAAGGAGAAAATGTGTGCAATGCTGATTTAAAGTGATAGACACCATTTTGGGACTTAACGCTCAACTCAACGCACAGTCTTAACCCCGACCATCTGAACGTGTCTTAGAGTGTCTGGAGGACCCCTCACCGGCGTTATTTAAAGGGACCATGCAGGATTTACAGGTTAGTGGCTGATTTATTGTTTCTGGCTGCGGAGACATTTGTAACTGTTTTTGAAGGTCTCCTAGACTTCAACACTAGGTTGCGGAGACATAGCCTAACATTTAGAGCCAGGATGTGCAGGAGTGAAGTGAAGAAATGCTTCACACAAAGGGTGGGAGACATTTGGAACACTATTCTGCAGATGGCAGTTGATGCTAGCTCACTTGTGAATGTTAAATCTGAGATTGATGGATTTCTGTGAACCAAGGGTATTAAGGGATATGGGGCTTAGACGGGTATATGGAGTTAGGTCACAGGTCCACCATGATCTCATTGAATGGCGGAACAGGCTCGAGGGGCTGAATGACACTGCCACTTGCTGCCTCCTGATATGCGCCACCTTCTCCTGCAAGAAAGCGGGACATGTGTCTGGGTGATGTGCCTATCATGGTTGAATAGCTGCCAATGTGTGTGGCCTGTGAGTTGTGGGTGGGCGGTTTGCAACAGTGGTAATGTGTAAGGGTGAGAGGAAGCATCTGATTGGAAGAGTTGAGTACTGATGGAAAGAGTTTGTTGGTATGTGGGTGATGGGGGTGTAGTGCGTGGAGCAGTTGGTAGGAGACACCACTTGACAGTTGACCTCACTCACCTTGATCGCTCGTGTCAAAGCATTGAACTTCTTCCTGTACTGCATCCATGTTCATGATGCTGTGCTCCAGGCATTGACTTCGTCCCCCACTGCCTCCCACTGCCTTTAGGATGTATGTATGGAGGGCCTCTTGCACCCCCCCCACCCCACCCCCTGTGGATATAGGATGTCCCTCCTTCTGTCCACCTCTTGCACCAAGTTCTCTCAGCATCAGCAGAGAACCTTGGTGCAAGCACTCTCACAGGGCCTGGTACCAACTCAGATCAGCAGATTGGTGAGGTCTGGTGCGCAGATTGGAGGATGTGGGATTTAGTAGTGTGCAACCTTTGTTCAATGTTTTAACATAACTCATCAGTGTGTAAACATAAGGATGGGATCTGCATCTGTGTTTTACGTGTGCGATGTCTGATCTCCGTTCAGACTTCGTGCAGATGGTGGACTGTTATTTTCAGCAAATAACAGGTACCAGCTACCTTTAAGAGATTTCTAAGAAACATCCTCCCTTTAAGAGATTGCACTCCCCCTGGTGGTGGAAAGTGTGAATTGCCTTGATTCCACGTGCAAGACCCGGAATGGAACGCTGATTGCAGGTGAGTCCTCGGGCCGGCCGAATCTTGTGCCCTGCCCGCGCAGGGGCCATTGGGCATGGGGTAATAGCGCATCATGTGACCTATGCCCAAAAGCCGGCCCTTATCCAATTTTTCCCCCCAAGTACCTTAAGTGTACATTCGCTACTTTAAATATCGTCCCGCCAGCTTTAACTGCTGGCGGGGCTCCCAGGTTCGGGAACGGCGCGCGCACCCAGATGCGTCCTTGTGAGACGCGGAAGTCGGCATGTTGGAGCCGGATTTGTTTCCCGCTCCTCATTTCCCCAATTTTCGTAGCCCCCCCCCCCCTGTCCCCAACACGCCCGCACTTCCAAATTCAAATTGAGTTTATTTACGTGGTATATGTTAGCTACAGGGCTCCTTGTGGAAGATCGCACAGCTCTGCATCTGGCTCCCAGTCAATCCATTGCATGCAAAGCAGCTTCCAATGGTCATTCCCAGATACGCAGGCTGGGGCCTGCAGATATGATTGGTGGCACATTGGTTGATTCAGCCAATTAGGCTCTGCTGGTACTATAGCACCACTTAAAGTATGAATACTGTCAGTCGGGTCTTTCTGAAGAACAATCCAGCATTAACGTTAGGCACATATTATGTTCCTGCCATCAAATCTGCTGTCACAGCTCACCTTGGGAATTGGAGCCTCCACGCGCATTAATTCTCTGACAAGTGGATTATTATAGCAAGGGGCTAGTACAGACACAACCGGCCAAATGCCCTCCTTCTGTGCTGTAAGCTTCTACGTTCCTGTCTATAGACGCAGGAGTGAATACATAGGAAATACATAGAAGTTACAACACAGAAACAGGCCGTTCAGCCCAACCAGTCGGCGTCAGCGTTTTACCACCGCACGAGCAAATAGTTCTAATCACATTTACCTGCCCTGCTCCCATATCCCTTCAGCCCCATTTTGTAATCCACCTGTAGGTGGGTGCAGGCGGGTCTAGTTCAGCCTGACCTGTCTGGCATCGTCCATTGGTCCTCCTCTTCCTAAAAAAATGCACAAGGATGAGGGAAACCCTTTGTGTTACTATTATTGTCACTGGCAAAAACGTGGCTGTGCTACAACAATTGCCTCAAGGTCTCCTGACTACTTAAATCAAAACAGTTGACAATGAAAGAACAGAAAGAAAAAAGGTTAAAAATGTCCACAGTTGCTCATAACAATTTTCAGGCAGAGCTCTTGAAATCCACTGTTTTTTTCCTTATTCATTCTTGGGATGTGGGTATCACTAGAAAGGCCAGCATTTATTGCCCATCCCTAAATTGCCCTTGAGAAGGTGGTGGTGAGCCGCCTTCTTGAACCGCTGCAGTCCGTGTGGTGAAGGTTCTCCCACAGTGCTGTTCAGCAGGGAGTTCCAGGATTTTGCAAAACAGCGATGATGAATATATGTTAAAATCAGGAGGGTGTGTGATTTAGAGGGAAACCTGGAGGTGATGGCAACTGTTGCCCTTGTCCTTCTAGGTCACAGAGGTCATGGGTTTGGGAGGTGCGGTCAAGAACCCTTGGTGAGTTGCAGCAGTGCATCCTGTAGGTAGTACACACTGCAGCAATGGTGCGCCTGTGGTGGAGAGAGTGGATGTTTAGGGTGGTGGATAGGCTGGTGATTAAGTGGACTGCTTTGTCCTGGATGGTGTCGAGCTTGTTGAGTGTTGTTGCTGCTGCACTCATCCAGAGTGTGATGGACAGGTTGAGTTGTGGTGCGGGGAGAGGAGAAAGTAAGACGTGCGTGCTCACACCATCTACAGCACATGAGTCAGGAAAGATTGTAGGATGAGGGAGAAGTGGGAAGCGAGAAGGAGGATTAGGTATGCAGAGACCCTCATCATCGATACCTCCAGCAACTACCAGTGGCCACGGCCGCAGCGACGGTCTGTCCAATGATAGACAGCACTGTCTCCTCCATGGGGGTGAGGACGTGTAGGCGTGCCTGTCCTCCCCCGTTCTTTCTTGCTGTATACTATTATGCGCCACCTTGCCCTGCAAGAAAGAGGGAAGTGTGTCAGTGAGTGCCCTGCAAGATGTTCGGATGATGAGGCTGCCATGGTTGAATAGCTGCCAGTGTGCATGACCTGTGAGTTGTGGTTGTGCGGCTTGCAAGAGTGGTAATGTGTGAGGGTGAGAGGAAGCATCCGATTGGAAGAGTTGAGTACTGATTGAAAGAGTTTGTTGGTAGCTGCGTGACGGTAGGTTTCGAGCATGGAGCAGTGGGCGAGGTTCGTGGTGCAGTTGGTAGGAGACGCCACTTGACAGTTGAACTCACTCACCTTGATCACTCGTGTCAAATCATTGAACTTCTTCCTGCACTGCATCCATGCACATGGTGCGATGCTCCTGGCATTGACCTTGTCTGCTACTTCCTCCCACTGCCTCGAGCATGTGTCTCGAAGGTATCCTGTCCCCCTGTGGATAAAGGATGCCCCTCCATGCCTCCACCTCTCCCACCAAGGCCTGTAGTGCACGTTCTCTCGCAGGCGCAGCCATTCTTCACTATCCTGCAGCACAGAGTTAGTTGCCAAACAAATTCCAGCACTTCCTGCAGCCACAGTGCACCTCCCCTTTAAGAGGTGCAGGCTGCCTTTAAGTAGCGCTAGCCACTCCCAATATCGGGGTCACCTGCTGGTGTGTGCAGCCAGTCAACAGCGCAGGTAGCGATCAGGCAGCATGAATGTTACGTGCTGCCTTCATCGCAACCAATGGGCACGGGTTAATCACGCACCACAATCCCAGCACCCATTTTCGGGGATTAACCAATTTAAACCCTCTTATGTCAGGACTAAATCTGTTTGACCTTTATTTTTTTTATCTCCGATTGAAACTAGGTCTGAATGATGAACTTTGTTCACCATGTTTGCCCAGCTATGCTTGCAGACTGCCACTGTTCAATCCCTAGTTTGTACACAATCATTGGTATTATTTTCACAAACAGTATTTATCCAATCTCATCCAGTTCATGTTCTTGATCAATACTACGTTTACTACCTGGATTTAAGAAGGGCTGTTCTTTGGTGTTTTATCTATTTGGTTCATTGAATGATTCAGATGTGGTTGTCAATGTTTATCGAAAACAAAAGGCCATTGACTCACTCACTGTTTACTGGCTCACTCACTCGAGCTCTTCCCATCTTACACAGTAGCTGGTGCTATAACTTTTAATACAATTAAAAGTCTTGGGTATAGTGCATCACATTACATCCGTGGTGACTGTAAATCTGTCTAGCAGGAAAAAAAAATAAGTCCTAGAAAGGCTGCAGTTTAAACAATCACTCTGCTGCATCAATATCTTCAAAGTGGTTCCAGCCACCATTTTATTTCTGATCCAGCTGAACAGTCATATAAATAACAATTCTAAGATAACAAAACCATAGCAAGTCTTACAATTCTAAAAAAAAATTAAACTTATCAATAAAATTAGTCATCGGTTGAAGTGTCGCTAAATAGTTTCCTGTACGCAGACCTTCACCTGTTCACCTGCACTCAACCGAGCATCAGATTCCCAGAATACGTCAGCATCTCTCTGTGCATCTCAAATTGATGGACGTCAGCTCCCTAAAGGCATCCATCTCACTTTACATGTCACTCTGACAGACTATAACACCCAGAATGCAATGTAATGCCCTCTTTCTCCAAGTTTAAACTGAACTGGACAGGGATGGTGTGGCTTACATACAGCAAGTTATGGAATTCTCCACGAATAGCCAGTTTTGATTTAATCTTAACTTTTTTCGGTGCTTTAAATACACAACCCATTTTTCTGACTGGGAACACAAACCTTTCCTCCCACATACAGTTCTTTGAATGGATATTAGATCCAGGAGAAAAAAATTCACTCAGCCACCATCATAGGTAACTCCATAGCACTCTTAAATACTTTACTTGAAGTCCGATGCTTTTAGCTTTAAAGTTCTGAACCACAATCTCCTTCACCCCATTGTCCCTGCTACTGTGCTGCACCCTCAGCTCTGAAAGGGACCATGTTAAACATCATAACTACACTCCAAACTCAATGGCATGGAATATATATTATATATATATATATATCATATATGCTGCTCCTCGTGGCCTCACAAGGGAAAGTTTAACAATTACCTTCCAGGGCCTCCTCTTTCTGCAGACCAGGGGTCCCAATGACATCTTAGGACTGGCGCTTGCACATATTGATGACACTCTTGGCTCAGTCAGGCAGGCACCTCAGCCGCCTAAAGAAAGTGTTCAGTTAAAGCGGTGGCAGGTGGGAATGAAGTGGAATTGGAGCGATAAGTTTTCAGAGGTGATTTTAGCTGCAAGGCCGGGCAGGGCGGGTTCAAATCACCCCATATGGTTTTCAACACAAGAAAAAGCATGAAAAATGACATACTTTACAATAATATCAATAACTTACAATAGTTGATTTTCAAGAGTTTGAAGTGCCTCCATTATAGTACTTGTTCATAAAATTCTCTCAGTGTTAGAAGCCTGGGGCTTGAGCTATGTATTTAAGACTGTATCTCTCCCTCTCTCCTCAGTACAATGATGCACATGGAGGGAGAGTGTATAAACGTGGGGGTCATTTTTTAGGTATGCACTGGAGCGAGGAACCCTGCCCATTTCCAGAGTTTATCAGAAAATTATGGACTTGAGGCTTGAAACAAAGCAAGAACAGAACCTTGAAAGGAGAGCGGGGAAGAAGAAAAAAAAATAGTGGGAATTATAAATTGAAAATACAGTGACTGGCAAAAAAAAAGCACAACGGGGCAGATTTAGTTATTTATTTTTTGGCCATCAGGTCAGATGCCCACATTGAATTAATTATTCATTTCCATGAACATTCGGACACAGTGTGAGGGGGCCATGTAACCAGCACCTACACTAAATCTGCAAGATTTGATGAATCAGGTGATGTCTGCAACAGAAGCATTTATTTATTAAATCTGCAGTGAGCAGGTTGAGTGGTTGGACACAATGAATTATTTATTTTCATGTCAGCGTTGCATGGTTGAGACTTCCATTTAATTTTATAATTACAGATCAAATATTTCTGAGAGGATCACTGGAGGCAGTTCATGAATTAAACCGGCAGGAGTTAATGAATGGGGTTGATATTTTGGGGGAATACACACTGCAGCTAATGGCCTGAGACCATTAGCTGCATTTTGGGCTTCATCCAGGCAGAATAACATTCACATTGCCCTGCTCCTGCCTGGCTGAAGCTGTAACAGCTTTGCCCAGGAGAGAACTGTGTGAATGCCAGTTTACAGGGTTGGGCGGAGTTTTCTCTGGAGAGTTAAAAATGTTAACGTTTAGAAAATGCAAGTGGGAGAATTCCCCTCTCTAAACATTTGAATTGAGTTTCATGGGATGAAAACCGGGGGAAGGTTTCGACAATGAACTGGTGACCTGCCCAGCCAGTGAAGGTGAAAATGACTCCCAGTATATTGAGGTGGCAGGCACAGGTATGAGGACTCAATCTGAGCTCAGTGCAATAAGTAAGAAATTTCAACCTTCAAAGAAAAATTCTAAAGTGAGCCAGTAAACAGTGAGTGAGTCAATGGCCTTTTGTTTGAGATTGACAACTCATCTGAATCATTTAATGAACCAATTCTGCCTTAGATATTCTCTCAATGCAGGAGTGTGCCAAAATGACCAGTGACATTTAGGGCAAATTTAACACATTTCAGCAAAGCTTCCTCCTCATAAAGAAGAGAAATAGGAAAACATACTGCCTGGTCAGCAGACAAAATACAGGCTTTCGGTGACCATCTGTGTATGAGAATTCGTACAGTGTTGGTTCCTCTACTGTAATCACGGCACGTTATCACCTTCAATATTAGCACTTGGAATCTTGGACAGCTTCAGCGCTGAGTGTTATCTGAACTCAGCAGTGTTAGCGTTGTGTGTTCTCTGAAATCAGCAACATTAGCATTTGGTAGTGTTAGTGCTGTGCCTGCCCTGAAATCGGGAGTGTTAGTGCTGTGTGTTCTCTGAAATCGGGTGTGTTAGTGCTGTGTGTTCTCTGAAATCTGTAATGTTAGTGCTGTGTGTTCTCTGAAATCAGTAATGTTAGTGCTGTGCGTTCTCTGAAATCAGTGATGTCAGTGCTGTGTGTTCTCTGAAATCAGTAATGTTAGTGCTGTGTGTTCTCTGAAATCAGTAATGTTAGTGCTGTGCGTTCTCTGAAATCAGTAATGTCAGTGCTGTGTGTTCTCTGAAATCAGTAATGTTAGTGCTGTGTGTTCTCTGAAATCAGTAATGTTAGTGCTGTGTGTTCTCTGAAATCGGTAATCTTAGTGCTGTGTGTTCTCTGAAATCAGTAATGTTAGTGCTGTGTGTTCTCTGAAATCAGTAATGATAGTGCTGTGTGTTTCTCTGAAATCGGTAATGTGAGTGCTGTGTGTTCTCTGAAATCAGTAATGTTAGTGCTGTGTGTTCTCTGAAATCGGTAATCTTAGTGCTGTGTGTTCTCTGAAATCAGTAATGTTAGTGCTGTGTGTTCTCTGAAATCAGTAATGATAGTGCTGTGTGTTTCTCTGAAATCGGTAATGTGAGTGCTGTGTGTTCTCTGAAATCAGTAATGTTAGTGCTGTCCATTCTCTGAAATCAGTAATGTTAGTGCTGTGTGTTCTCTGAAATCGGTAATGTTAGTGCTGTGTGTTCTCTGAAATCAGTAATGTTAGTGCTGTGTGTTCTCTGAAATCAGTAATGTTAGTGCTGTGTGTTCTCTGAAATCGGTAATGTTCGTGCTGTGTGTTCTCTGAAATCAGTAATGTTAGTGCTGTGTGTTCTCTGAAATCAGTAATGTTAGTGCTGTGTGTTCTCTGAAATCGGTAATGTTAGTGCTGTGTGTTCTCTGAAATCGGTAATGTTAGTGCTGTGTGTTCTCTGAAATCAGTAATGTTAGTGCTGTGTGTTCTCTGAAATCAGTAATGTTAGTGCTGTGCGTTCTCTGAAATCGGTAATGTTAGTGCTGTGTGTTCTCTGAAATCGGTAATGTTAGTGCTGTGCGTTCTCTGAAATCGGTAATGTGAGTGCTGTGTGTTCTCTGAAATCGGGAGTGTTAGTGCTGTGCGTTCTCTGAAATCGGTAATGTCAGTGCTGTGTGTTCTCTGAAATCAGTCATGTTAGTGCTGTGTGTTCTCTGAAATCGGGAGTGTTAGTGCTGTGCGTTCTCTGAAATCAGTAATGTTAGTGCTGTGTGTTCTCTGAAATCGGTAATGTTAGTGCTGTGCGTTCTCTGAAATCGGTAATGTTAGTGCTGTGTGTTCTCTGAAATCGGTAATGTTAGTGCTGTGCGTTCTCTGAAATCGGGAATGTTAGTGCTGTGTGTTCTCTGAAATCGGTAATGATAGTGCTGTGTGTTCTCTGAAATCAATAATGTTAGTGCTGTGTGTTCTCTGAAATCAGTAATGTTAGTGCTGTGTGTTCACTGAAATCAGTAATGTTAGTGCTGTGTGTTCTCTGAAATCAGTAATGTTAGTGCTGTGTGTTCTCTGAAATCAGTAATGTTAGTGCTGTGTGTTCTCTGAAATCGGGAGTGTTAGTGCTGTGTGTTCTCTGAAATCAGTAATGTTAGTGCTGTGTGTTCTCTGAAATCAGTAATGTTAGTGCTGTGTGTTCTCTGAAATCGGGAGTGTTAGTGCTGTGTGTTCTCTGAAATCAGTCATGTTAGTGCTGTGTGTTCTCTGAAATCGGGAGTGTTAGTGCTGTGTGTTCTCTGAAATCAGTAATGTTAGTGCTGTGTGTTCTCTGAAATCGGTAATGTTAGTGCTGTGTGTTCTCTGAAATCGGTAATGTTAGTGCTGTGTGTTCTCTGAAATCGGTAATGTTAGTGCTGTGTGTTCTCTGAAATCAGTAATGTTAGTGCTGTGTGTTCTCTGAAATCGGTAGTGTTAGTGCTGTGCGTTCTCTGAAATCGGTAATGTTAGTGCTGTGTGTTCTCTGAAATCGGTAATGTTAGTGCTGTGTGTTCTCTGAAATCGGTAATGTTAGTGCTGTGTGTTCTCTGAAATCAGTAATGTTAGTGCTGTGTGTTCTCTGAAATCGGTAGTGTTAGTGCTGTGCGTTCTCTGAAATCGGTAATGTTAGTGCTGTGTGTTCTCTGAAATCGGTAATGTTAGTGCTGTGTGTTCTCTGAAATCGGTAATGTTAGTGCTGTGTGTTCTCTGAAATCAGTAATGTTAGTGCTGTGTGTTCTCTGAACTCGGTAGTGTTAGTGCTGTGTGTTCTCTGAAATCTGTAATGTTAGTGCTGTGTGTTCTCTGAAATCAGTAGTGTGAGTGCTGTGTGTTCTCTGAAATCAGTAATGTTAGTGCTGTGTGTTCTCTGAAATCGGGAGTGTTAGTGCTGTGTGTTCTCTGAAATCTGTAATGTTAGTGCTGTGTGTTCTCTGAAATCAGTAATGTTAGTGCTGTGTGTTCTCTGAAATCAGTAATGTTAGTGCTGTGTGTTCTCTGAAATCAGTAATGTTAGTGCTGTGTGTTCTCTGAAATCGGTAATGTTAGTGCTGTGTGTTCTCTGAAATCAGTAATGTTAGTGCTGTGTGTTCTCTGAAATCGGTAATGTTAGTGCTGTGTGTTCTCTGAAATCAGTAATGTTAGTGCTGTGTGTTCTCTGAAATCAGTAATGTTAGTGCTGTGTGTTCTCTGAAATCGGTAATGTTAGTGCTGTGTGTTCTCTGAAATCAGTAATGTTAGTTCTGTGTGTTCTCTGAAATCGGTAATGTGAGTGCTGTGTGTTCTCTGAAATCAGTAATGTTAGTGCTGTGTGTTCTCTGAAATCGGTAATGTTAGTGCTGTGTGTTCTCTGAAATCTGTATTGTTAGTGCTGTGTGTTCTCTGAAATCGGTAATGTTAGTGCTGTGTGTTCTCTGAAATCAGTAATGTTAGTGCTGTGCGTTCTCTGAAATCGGTAATGTTAGTGCTGTGTGTTCTCTGAAATCAGTAATGTTAGTGCTGTGTGTTCTCTGAAATCAGTAATGTTAGTGCTGTGCGTTCTCTGAAATCGGTAATGTTAGTGCTGTGTGTTCTCTGAAATCAGTAATGTTAGTGCTGTGTGTTCTCTGAAATCGGTAATGTTAGTGCTGTGTGTTCTCTGAAATCAGTAATGTTAGTGCTGTGCGTTCTCTGAAATCTGTAATGTTAGTGCTGTGTGTTCTCTGAAATCAGTAATGTTAGTGCTGTGTGTTCTCTGAAATCGGTAATGTTAGTGCTGTGTGTTCTCTGAAATCAGTAATGTTAGTGCTGTGTGTTCTCTGAAATCAATAATGTTAGTGCTGTGTGTTCTCTGAAATCAGTAATGTTAGTGCTGTGTGTTCTCTGAAATCGGTAATGTTAGTGCTGTGTGTTCTCTGAGATCGGTAATGTTAGTGCTGTGTGTTCTCTGAAATCAGTAATGTTAGTGCTGTGTGTTCTCTGAAATCAGTAATGTTAGTGCTGTGTGTTCTCTGAAATCGGTAATGTTAGTGCTGTGCGTTCTCTGAAATCGGGAGTGTTAGTGCTGTGCGTTCTCTGAAATCAGTAATGTTAGTGCTGTGTGTTCTCTGAAATCAGTAATGTTAATGCTGTGTGTTCTCTGAAATCGGTAATGTTAGTGCTGTGTGTTCTCTGAAATCAGTAATGTTAGTGCTGTGTGTTCTCTGAAATCAGTAATGTTAGTGCTGTGTGTTCTCTGAAATCAATAATGTTAGTGCTGTGTGTTCTCTGAAATCAGTAATGTTAGTGCTGTGTGTTCTCTGAAATCGGTAATGTTAGTGCTGTGTGTTCTCTGAAATCAGTAATGTTAGTGCTGTGTGTTCTCTGAAATCGGTAATGTTAGTGCTGTGTGTTCTCTGAAATCAGTAATGTTAGTGCTGTGTGTTCTCTGAAATCAATAATGTTAGTGCTGTGTGTTCTCTGAAATCAATAATGTTAGTGCTGTGTGTTCTCTGAAATCAGTAATGTTAGTGCTGTGTGTTCTCTGAAATCAGTAATGTTAGTGCTGTGTGTTCTCTGAAATCAGTAATGTTAGTGCTGTGTGTTCTCTGAAATCAATAATGTTGGTGCTGTGTGTTCTCTGAAATCAGTAATGTCAGTGCTGTGTGTTCTCTGAAATCGGTAATGTTAGTGCTGTGTGTTCTCTGAAATCGGTAATGTTAGTGCTGTGTGTTCTCTGAAATCGGTAATGTTAGTGCTGTGTGTTCTCTGAAATCAGTAATGTTAGTGCTGTGTGTTCTCTGAAATCAGTAATGTTAGTGCTGTGTGTTCTCTGAAATCGGTAATGTTAGTGCTGTGTGTTCTCTGAAATCAGTAATGTTAGTGCTGTGTGTTCTCTGAAATCGGTAATGTTAGTGCTGTGTGTTCTCTGAAATCAGTAATGTTAGTGCTGTGTGTTCTCTGAAATCAGTAATGTTAGTGCTGTGTGTTCTCTGAAATCGGTAATGTTAGTGCTGTGTGTTCTCTGAAATCAGTAATGTTAGTGCTGTGTGTTCTCTGAAATCGGTAATGTTAGTGCTGTGTGTTCTCTGAAATCAGTAATGTTAGTGCTGTGCGTTCTCTGAAATCGGTAATGTTAGTGCTGTGTGTTCTCTGAAATCGGTAATGTTAGTGCTGTGTGTTCTCTGAAATCAGTAATTTTAGTGCTGTGTGTTCTCTGAAATCGGTAATGTTAGTGCTGTGTGTTCTCTGAAATCGGTAATGTTAGTGCTGTGTGTTCTCTGAAATCGGGAGTGTTAGTGCTGTGTGTTCTCTGAAATCGGGAGTGTTAGTGCTGTGTGTTCTCTGAAATAGGTAATGTTAGTGCTGTGTGTTCTCTGAAATCGGGAGTGTTAGTGCTGTGTGTTCTCTGAAATCGGTAATGTTAGTGCTGTGTGTTCTCTGAAATCGGTAATGTTAGTGCTGTGTGTTCTCTGAAATAGGTAATGTTAGTGCTGTGTGTTCTCTGAAATCGGGAGTGTTAGTGCTGTGTGTTCTCTGAAATCGGTAATGTTAGTGCTGTGTGTTCTCTGAAATTGGTAATGTTAGTGCTGTGTGTTCTCTGAAATCGGTAATGTTAGTGCTGTGTGTTCTCTGAAATCGGTAATGTTAGTGCTGTGTGTTCTCTGAAATCGGTAATGTTAGTGCTGTGCGTTCTATGAAATCAGTAATGTTAGTGCTGTGTGTTCTCTGAAATAGGTAATGTTAGTGCTGTGTGTTCTTTGAAATCGGTAATGTTAGTGCTGTGTGTTCTCTGAAATAGGTAATGTTCGTGCTGTGTGTTCTCTGAAATCAGTAATGTAAGTGCTGTGTGTTCTCTGAAATCAGTAATGTTAGTGCTGTGCGTTCTCTGAAATCAGTAATGTTAGTGCTGTGTGTTCTCTGAAATCGGTAATGTTAGTGCTGTGTGTTCTCTGAAATCAGTAATGTGAGTGCTGTGTGTTCTCTGAAATCAGTAATGTTAGTGCTGTGTGTTCTCTGAAATCAGTAATGTTGGTGCTGTGCGTTCTCTGAAATCAGTAATGTTAGTGCTGTGTGTTCTCTGAAATCAGTAATGTTGGTGCTGTGCGTTCTCTGAAATCAGTAATGTTAGTGCTGTGTGTTCTCTGAAATCAGTAATGTTAGTGCTGTGTGTTCTCTGAAATCGGTAATGTTAGTGCTGTGTGTTCTCTGAAATCGGTAATGTTAGTGCTGTGTGTTCTCTGAAATCGGTAATGTTAGTGCTGTGTGTTCTCTGAAATCGGTAATGTTAGTGCTGTGTGTTCTCTGAAATCGGTAATGTTAGTGCTGTGTGTTCTCTGAAATCGGTAATGTTAGTGCTGTGTGTTCTCTGAAATCGGTAATGTTAGTGCTGTGTGTTCTCTGAAATCGGTAATGTTAGTGCTGTGTGTTCTCTGAAATCGGTAATGTTAGTGCTGTGTGTTCTCTGAAATCAATAATGTTAGTGCTGTGTGTTCTCTGAAATCAGTAATGTTAGTGCTGTGTGTTCTCTGAAATCGGTAATGTTAGTGCTGTGTGTTCTCTGAAATCGGTAATGTTAGTGCTGTGTGTTCTCTGAAATCGGTAATGTCAGTGCTGTGTGTTCTCTGAAATCAGTAATGTTAGTGCTGTGTGTTCTCTGAAATCAGTAATGTTAGTGCTGTGTGTTCTCTGAAATCAATAATGTTAGTGCTGTGTATTCTCTGAAATCGGGAATGTTAGTGCTGTGTGTTCTCTGAAATCAGTAATGTTAGTGCTGTGTGTTCTCTGAAATCGGTAATGTTAGTGCTGTGTGTTCTCTGAAATCAGTAATGTTAGTGCTGTGCGTTCTCTGAAATCGGTAATGTTAGTGCTGTGTGTTCTCTGAAATCGGTAATGTTAGTGCTGTGTGTTCTCTGAAATCAGTAATTTTAGTGCTGTGTGTTCTCTGAAATCGGTAATGTTAGTGCTGTGTGTTCTCTGAAATCAGTAATGTTAGTGCTGTGTGTTCTCTGAAATAGGTAATGTTAGTGCTGTGTGTTCTCTGAAATCGGGAGTGTTAGTGCTGTGCGTTCTCTGAAATCAGTAATGTTAGTGCTGTGTGTTCTCTGAAATCGGGAGTGTTAGTGCTGTGTGTTCTCTGAAATCGGTAATGTTAGTGCTGTGTGTTCTCTGAAATCGGTAATGTTAGTGCTGTGTGTTCTCTGAAATCGGTAATGTTAGTGCTGTGTGTTCTCTGAAATCTGTAATGTTAGTGCTGTGTGTTCTCTGTAATCGGTAATGTTAGTGCTGTGTGTTCTCTGAAATCAGTAATGTTAGTGCTGTGTGTTCTCTGAAATAGGTAATGTTAGTGCTGTGTGTTCTCTGAAATAGGTAATGTTAGTGCTGTGTGTTCTCTGAAATCGGTAATGTTAGTGCTGTGTGTTCTCTGAAATCGGTAATGTTAGTGCTGTGTGTTCTCTGAAATCGGTAATGTTAGTGCTGTGTGTTCTCTGAAATCAGTAATGTAAGTGCTGTGTGTTCTCTGAAATCAGTAATGTTAGTGCTGTGCGTTCTCTGAAATCAGTAATGTTAGTGCTGTGTGTTCTCTGAAATCGGTAATGTTAGTGCTGTGTGTTCTCTGAAATCAGTAATGTGAGTGCTGTGTGTTCTCTGAAATCAGTAATGTTAGTGCTGTGTGTTCTCTGAAATCAGTAATGTTAGTGCTGTGTGTTCTCTGAAATCGGTAATGTTAGTGCTGTGTGTTCTCTGAAATCAATAATGTTAGTGCTGTGTGTTCTCTGAAATCGGTAATGTTAGTGCTGTGTGTTCTCTGAAATCGGTAATGTGAGTGCTGTGTGTTCTCTGAAATCGGTAATGTCAGTGCTGTGTGTTCTCTGAAATCGGTAATGTTAGTGCTGTGTGTTCTCTGAAATCGGTAATGTTAGTGCTGTGTGTTCTCTGAAATAGGTAATGTTAGTGCTGTGTGTTCTCTGAAATCGGGAGTGTTAGTGCTGTGCGTTCTCTGAAATCAGTAATGTTAGTGCTGTGTGTTCTCTGAAATCGGGAGTGTTAGTGCTGTGTGTTCTCTGAAATCGGTAATGTTAGTGCTGTGTGTTCTCTGAAATCGGTAATGTTAGTGCTGTGTGTTCTCTGAAATCGGTAATGTTAGTGCTGTGTGTTCTCTGAAATCTGTAATGTTAGTGCTGTGTGTTCTCTGTAATCGGTAATGTTAGTGCTGTGTGTTCTCTGAAATCAGTAATGTTAGTGCTGTGTGTTCTCTGAAATAGGTAATGTTAGTGCTGTGTGTTCTCTGAAATAGGTAATGTTAGTGCTGTGTGTTCTCTGAAATCGGTAATGTTAGTGCTGTGTGTTCTCTGAAATCGGTAATGTTAGTGCTGTGTGTTCTCTGAAATCGGTAATGTTAGTGCTGTGTGTTCTCTGAAATCAGTAATGTAAGTGCTGTGTGTTCTCTGAAATCAGTAATGTTAGTGCTGTGCGTTCTCTGAAATCAGTAATGTTAGTGCTGTGTGTTCTCTGAAATCGGTAATGTTAGTGCTGTGTGTTCTCTGAAATCAGTAATGTGAGTGCTGTGTGTTCTCTGAAATCAGTAATGTTAGTGCTGTGTGTTCTCTGAAATCAGTAATGTTAGTGCTGTGTGTTCTCTGAAATCGGTAATGTTAGTGCTGTGTGTTCTCTGAAATCAATAATGTTAGTGCTGTGTGTTCTCTGAAATCGGTAATGTTAGTGCTGTGTGTTCTCTGAAATCGGTAATGTGAGTGCTGTGTGTTCTCTGAAATCGGTAATGTCAGTGCTGTGTGTTCTCTGAAATCGGTAATGTTAGTGCTGTGTGTTCTCTGAAATCGGTAATGTTAGTGCTGTGTGTTCTCTGAAATCGGTAATGTTAGTGCTGTGTGTTCTCTGAAATCGGTAATGTTAGTGCTGTGTGTTCTCTGAAATCGGTAATGTTAGTGCTGTGTGTTCTCTGAAATCGGTAATGTTTGTGCTGTGTGTTCTCTGAAATCGGTAATGTTAGTGCTGTGTGTTCTCTGAAATCGGTGATGTTAGTGCTGTGTGTTCTCTGAAATCGGTAATGTTAGTGCTGTGTGTTCTCTGAAATCGGTAATGTTAGTGCTGTGTGTTCTCTGAAATCGTTAATGTTAGTGCTGTGTGTTCTCTGAAATCGGTAATGTTAGTGCTGTGTGTTCTCTGAAATCGGTAATGTTAGTGCTGTGTGTTCTCTGAAATCGGTAATGTTAGTGCTGTGTGTTCTCTGAAATCGGTGATGTTAGTGCTGTGTGTTCTCTGTAATCGGTAATGTTAGTGCTGTGTGTTCTCTGAAATCGGTAATGTTAGTGCTGTGTGTTCTCTGAAATCAGTAATGTTAGTGCTGTGTGTTCTCTGAAATCGGTAATGTTAGTGCTGTGTGTTCTCTGAAATCAGTAATGTTAGTGCTGTGTGTTCTCTGAAATCAGTAATGTTAGTGCTGTGTGTTCTCTGAAATCAGGAATGTTAGTGCTGTGTGTTCTCTGAAATCAGTCATGTTAGTGCTGTGTGTTCTCTCAAATCAGTCATGTTAGTGCTGTGTGTTCTCTGAAATCGGGAGTGTTAGTGCTGTGTGTTCTCTGAAATCAGTAATGTTAGTGCTGTGTGTTCTCTGAAATCAGTAATGTTAGTGCTGTGTGTTCTCTGAAATCGGTAATGTTAGTGCTGTGTGTTCTCTGAAATCAGTAATGTTAGTGCTGTGTGTTCTCTGTAATCAGTAATGTTAGTGCTGTGTGTTCTCTGAAATCAGTAATGTTAGTGCTGTGTGTTCTCTGAAATCGGTATTGTTAGTGCTGTGTGTTCTCTGTAATCAGTAATGTTAGTGCTGTGTGTTCTCTGAAATCAGTAATGTTAGTGCTGTGTGTTCTCTGAAATCAGTAATGTTAGTGCTGTGTGTTCTCTGAAATCTGTAATGTGAGTGCTGTGTGTTCTCTGAAATCAGTAATGTTAGTGCTGTGTGTTCTCTGAAATCAGTAATGTTAGTGCTGTGTGTTCTCTGAAATCGGTAATGTTAGTGCTGTGTGTTCTCTGAAATCAGTAATGTTAGTGCTGTGCGTTCACTGAACTCGGTAGTGTTAGTGCTGTGTGTTCTCTGAAATCTGTAATGTTAGTGCTGTGTGTTCTCTGAAATCAGTAGTGTGAGTGCTGTGTGTTCTCTGAAATCAGTAATGTTAGTGCTGTGCGTTCTCTGAAATCGGTAATGTTAGTGCTGTGTGTTCTCTGAAATCGGCAATGTTAGTGCTGTGTGTTCTCTGAAATCAGTAATGTTAGTGCTGTGTGTTCTCTGAAATCAGTAATGTTAGTGCTGTGTGTTCTCTGAAATCAGTAATGTTAGTGCTGTGTGTTCTCTGAAATCAGTAATGTTAGTGCTGTGCATTCTCTGAACTCGGTAGTGTGAGTGCTGTGTGTTCTCTGAAATCTGTAATGTTAGTGCTGTGTGTTCTCTGAAATCAGTAGTGTGAGTGATGTGTGTTCTCTGAAATCAGTAATGTCAGTGCTGTGTGTTCTCTGAAATCAGTAATGTCAGTGCTGTGTGTTCTCTGAAATCAGTAATGTTGGTGCTGTGTGTTCTCTGAAATCAGTAATGTTAGTGCTGTGCGTTCTCTGAAATCGGTAGTGTTAGTGCTGTGTGTTCTCTGAAATCAGTAATGTTAGTGCTGTGTGTTCTGTGAAATCGGGAGTGTTAGTGCTGTGTGTTCTCTGAAATCAGTCATGTTAGTGCTGTGTGTTCTCTGAAATCGGGAGTGTTAGTGCTGTGTGTTCTCTGAAATCAGTCATGTTAGTGCTGTGTGTTCTCTGAAATCGGGAGTGTTAGTGCTGTGTGTTCTCTGAAATCAGTAATGTTAGTGCTGTGTGTTCTCTGAAATCGGGAGTGTTAATGCTGTGTGTTCTCTGAAATCAGTAATGTTAGTGCTGTGTGTTCTCTGAAATCGGGAGTGTTAGTGCTGTGTGTTCTCTGAAATCAGTAATGTTAGTGCTGTGTGTTCTCTGAAATCAGTCATGTCAGTGCTGAGTGTTCTCTGAAATCGGGAGTGTTCGTGCTGTGTGTTCTCTGAAATCAGTAATGTTAGTGCTGTGTGTTCTCTGAAATCGGGAGTGTTAGTGCTGTGTGTTCTCTGAAATCAGTAATGTTAGTGCTGTGTGTTCTCTGAAATCGGGAGTGTTAGTGCTGTGTGTTCTCTGAAATCGGGAGTGTTAGTGCTGTGTGTTCTCTGAAATCAGTAATGTTAGTGCTGTGTGTTCTCTGAAATCGGTAATGTTAGTGCTGTGCGTTCTCTGAAATCAGTAATGTTAGTGCTGTGTGTTCTCTGAAATCGGTAATGTTAGTGCTGTGTGTTCTCTGAAATCGGGAGTGTTAGTGCTGTGTGTTCTCTGAAATCGGGAGTGTTAGTGCTGTGTGTACTCTGAAATCAGTAATGTTAGTGCTGTGTGTTCTCTGAAATCAGTAATGTTCGTGCTGTGTGTTCTCTGAAATCAGTAATGTTAGTGCTGTGTGTTCTCTGAAATCGGTAATGTTAGTGCTGTGCGTTCTCTGAAATCAGTAATGTTAGTGCTGTGTGTTCTCTGAAATCAGTAATGTTAGTGCTGTGTGTTCTCTGAAATCAGTAATGTTAGTGCTGTGTGTTCTCTGAAATCGGTAATGTTAGTGCTGTGTGTTCTCTGAAATCAGTAATGTTAGTGCTGTGTGTTCTCTGAAATCGGTAATGTTAGTGCTGTGTGTTCTCTGAAATCGTTAATGTTAGTGCTGTGTGTTCTCTGAAATCGGTAATGTTAGTGCTGTGTGTTCTCTGAAATCGGTAATGTTAGTGCTGTGTGTTCTCTGAAATCGGTAATGTTAGTGCTGTGTGTTCTCTGAAATCGGTGATGTTAGTGCTGTGTGTTCTCTGTAATCGGTAATGTTAGTGCTGTGTGTTCTCTGAAATCGGTAATGTTAGTGCTGTGTGTTCTCTGAAATCAGTAATGTTAGTGCTGTGTGTTCTCTGAAATCGGTAATGTTAGTGCTGTGTGTTCTCTGAAATCAGTAATGTTAGTGCTGTGTGTTCTCTGAAATCAGTAATGTTAGTGCTGTGTGTTCTCTGAAATCAGTAATGTTAGTGCTGTGTGTTCTCTGAAATCAGTCATGTTAGTGCTGTGTGTTCTCTCAAATCAGTCATGTTAGTGCTGTGTGTTCTCTGAAATCGGGAGTGTTAGTGCTGTGTGTTCTCTGAAATCAGTAATGTTAGTGCTGTGTGTTCTCTGAAATCAGTAATGTTAGTGCTGTGTGTTCTCTGAAATCGGTAATGTTAGTGCTGTGTGTTCTCTGAAATCAGTAATGTTAGTGCTGTGTGTTCTCTGTAATCAGTAATGTTAGTGCTGTGTGTTCTCTGTAATCAGTAATGTTAGTGCTGTGTGTTCTCTGAAATCAGTAATGTTAGTGCTGTGTGTTCTCTGAAATCAGTAATGTTAGTGCTGTGTGTTCTCTGAAATCAGTAATGTTAGTGCAGTGTGTTCTCTGAAATCAGTAATGTTAGTGCTGTGTGTTCTCTGAAATCGGTAATGTTAGTGCTGTGTGTTCTCTGAAATCAGTAATGTTAGTGCTGTGCGTTCACTGAACTCGGTAGTGTTAGTGCTGTGTGTTCTCTGAAATCTGTAATGTTAGTGCTGTGTGTTCTCTGAAATCAGTAGTGTGAGTGCTGTGTGTTCTCTGAAATCAGTAATGTTAGTGCTGTGCGTTCTCTGAAATCGGTAATGTTAGTGCTGTGTGTTCTCTGAAATCGGCAATGTTAGTGCTGTGTGTTCTCTGAAATCAGTAATGTTAGTGCTGTGTGTTCTCTGAAATCAGTAATGTTAGTGCTGTGTGTTCTCTGAAATCAGTAATGTTAGTGCTGTGTGTTCTCTGAAATCAGTCATGTTAGTGCTGTGCATTCTCTGAACTCGGTAGTGTGAGTGCTGTGTGTTCTCTGAAATCTGTAATGTTAGTGCTGTGTGTTCTCTGAAATCAGTAGTGTGAGTGATGTGTGTTCTCTGAAATCAGTAATGTCAGTGCTGTGTGTTCTCTGAAATCAGTAATGTCAGTGCTGTGTGTTCTCTGAAATCAGTAATGTTAGTGCTGTGTGTTCTCTGAAATCAGTAATGTTAGTGCTGTGCGTTCTCTGAAATCGGTAGTGTTAGTGCTGTGTGTTCTCTGAAATCAGTAATGTTAGTGCTGTGTGTTCTGTGAAATCGGGAGTGTTAGTGCTGTGTGTTCTCTGAAATCAGTAATGTTAGTGCTGTGTGTTCTCTGAAATCGGGAGTGTTAGTGCTGTGTGTTCTCTGAAATCAGTCATGTTAGTGCTGTGTGTTCTCTGAAATCGGGAGTGTTAGTGCTGTGTGTTCTCTGAAATCAGTAATGTTAGTGCTGTGTGTTCTCTGAAATCGGGAGTGTTAATGCTGTGTGTTCTCTGAAATCAGTAATGTTAGTGCTGTGTGTTCTCTGAAATCGGGAGTGTTAGTGCTGTGTGTTCTCTGAAATCAGTAATGTTAGTGCTGTGTGTTCTCTGAAATCAGTCATGTCAGTGCTGAGTGTTCTCTGAAATCGGGAGTGTTCGTGCTGTGTGTTCTCTGAAATCAGTAATGTTAGTGCTGTGTGTTCTCTGAAATCGGGAGTGTTAGTGCTGTGTGTTCTCTGAAATCAGTAATGTTAGTGCTGTGTGTTCTCTGAAATCGGGAGTGTTAGTGCTGTGTGTTCTCTGAAATCAGTAATGTTAGTGCTGTGTGTTCTCTGAAATCAGTAATGTTAGTGCTGTGTGTTCTCTGAAATCGGTAATGTTAGTGCTGTGTGTTCTCTGAAATCGGGAGTGTTAGTGCTGTGTGTTCTCTGAAATCGGGAGTGTTAGTGCTGTGTGTACTCTGAAATCAGTAATGTTAGTGCTGTGTGTTCTCTGAAATCAGTAATGTTCGTGCTGTGTGTTCTCTGAAATCAGTAATGTTAGTGCTGTGTGTTCTCTGAAATCGGTAATGTTAGTGCTGTGTGTTCTCTGAAATCAGTAATGTTAGTGCTGTGTGTTCTCTGAAATCAGTAATGTTAGTGCTGTGTGTTCTCTGAAATCAGTAATGTTCGTGCTTTGTGTTCTCTGAAATCGGTAATGTTAGTGCTGTGTGTTCTCTGAAATCAGTAATGTTCGTGCTATGTGTTCTCTGAAATCAGTAATGTTAGTGCTGTGTGTTCTCTGAAATCAGTAATGTTAGTGCTGTGTGTTCTCTGAAATCGGTAATGTCAGTGCTGTGTGTTCTCTGAAATCGGTCATGTTCGTGCTGTGTGTTCTCTGAAATCAGTAATGTTAGTGCTGTGTGTTCTCTGAAATCGGTAATGTTAGTGCTGTGTGTTCTCTGAAATCAGTAATGTTAGTGCTGTGTGTTCTCTGAAATATTGTAAACAATTTTACAACACCAAGTTATAGTCCAGCAATTTTATTTTAAATTCACAAGCTTTCGGAGATTTTCTCCTTCCTCAGGCAAATGTTTCAAGATCTCCTTGAAGCCGACGCATTTATACATATTGAACAATAATACATGGTGTTTACAGACTGCCCCTGCAACTGCCCGTTGCCAAGGCAATCACCGTGTTCAGACAGAGAGGTGTTACCTGCAGAACCTCCGAATACACATTCAACAAAAAAACAAACAGGGAAAAAAAAAACAGAGAGAAAAAAAAAACACAGAGAGAGGCAGAAACATCCGGAAGGCAGAGAGAGCCAGCAAATGACCCATTATATTAAAAACAGATAACATTTGTTCGCTGGTGGGGTAACGTGTAGCGTGACATGAACCCAAGATCCCGGTTGAGGCCGTCCTCATGGGTGCGGAACTTGGCTATCAATTTCTGCTCGACGATTTTGCGTTGTCGTGTGTCTCGAAGGCCGCCTTGGAGTACGCTTACCCGAAGGTCGGTGGATGAATGTCCATGACTGCTGAAGTGTTCCCCGACTGGGAGGGAACCCTCCTGTTTGGCGATTGTTGCGCGGTGTCCGTTCATCCGTTGTCGCAGTGTCTGCATGGTCTCGCCAATGTACCATGCTCTGGGGCATCCTTTCCTGCAACGTATGAGGTAGACAACGTTGGCTGAGTCACAGGAGTATGAACCATGCACCTGGTGGGTGGTGTCATCTCGTGTGATGGTGGTATCTGTGTCGATGATCTGGCATGTCTTGCAGAGGTTACCGTGGCAGGGTTGTGTGGCGTCGTGGACGCTGTTCTCTTGAAAGCTAGGTAGTTTGCTGCGAACGATGGTCTGTTTGAGGTTGGGTGGCTGTTTAAAGGCGAGTAGTGGAGGTGTGGGGATGGCCATAGCGAGGTGTTTGTCCTCATTGATGACATGTTGAAGGCTGCGGAGAACATGGCGTAGTTTCTCCGCTCCGGGGAAGTACTGGACGACAAAGGGTACTCTGTTGGTTGCGTCCCGTGTTAGTCTCCTGAGGAGGTCTATGCGATTTTTTGCTGTGGCCCGTCGGAACTGTCGATCGATGAGTCGAGCGTCATATCCCGTTCTTACTAGGGCGTCTTTCAGCGTCTGTAGGTGTCCATCGCGTTCCTCCTCGTCTGAGCAGACCCTGTGTATTCGCAGGGCCTGTCCATAGGGGATGGCCTCTTTGACGTGGTTAGGGTGGAAGCTGGAAAAGTGGAGCATCGTGAGGTTGTCCGTGGGCTTGCGGTAGAGTGAGGTGCTGAGGTGCCCGTCTTTGATGCAGATTCGTGTGTCCAAGAAAGAAACTGATTCTGAGGAGTAGTCCATGGTGAGCTTGATGGTGGGATGGAACTTGTTGATGTTATCGTGTAGTCTCTTTAGTGATTCCTTGCCGTGGGTCCATAGAAAGAAAATGTCGTCGATGTATCTGGTGTATAGTGTTGGTTGGAGGTCTTGTGCAGTGAAGAAGTCCTGCTCGAACTTGTGCATGAAAATGTTGGCGTATTGGGGTGCGAATTTGGTCCCCATGGCTGTTCCGTGTGTTTGGGTAAAGAACTGGTTATCGAAGGTGAAGACATTGTGATCCAGGATGAAGCGGATGAGTTGTAGGATGGCTTCTGGAGATTGGCTGTTGTTGGTGTTGAGTATTGATGCTGTCGCAGCGATGCCGTCATCGTGGGGGATACTGGTGTATAGTGCCGAGACGTCCATCGTGGTGAGAAGTGTTCCTGGTTCAACTGGTCCGTGGGTACTGAGTTTTTGTAGGAAGTCTGTAGTGTCACGACAGAAGCTGGGGGTTCCCTGTACGATGGGTTTCAGGATGCCCTCGATGTATCCAGAGAGGTTCTCACACAGGGTTCCGTTGCCTGATACGATGGGACGTCCGGGTGCAATGATACGATGGGACGTCCGAAATAGGTAATGTTAGTGCTGTGTGTTCTCTGAAATCGGTAATGTTAGTGCTGTGTGTTCTCTGAAATCAGTAATGTTAGTGCTGTGTGTTCTCTGAAATCGGTAATGTTAGTGCTGTGTGTTCTCTGAAATCGGTAATGTTAGTGCTGTGTGTTCTCTGAAATCGGTAATGTTAGTGCTGTGCGTTCTCTGAAATCGGCAATGTTAGTGCTGTGTGTTCTCTGAAATCAGTAATGTTAGTGCTGTGTGTTCTCTGAAATCGGTAATGTTAGTGCTGTGTGTTCTCTGAAATCAGTAATGTTAGTGCTGTGTGTTCTCTGAAATCAGTAATGTTAGTGCTGTGTGTTCTCTGAAATCGGTAATGTTAGTGCTGTGTGTTCTCTGAAATCGGTAATGTTAGTGCTGTGTGTTCTCTGAAATCAGTAATGTTAGTGCTGTGTGTTCTCTGAAATCAGTAATGTTAGTGCTGTGTGTTCTCTGAAATCGGTAATGTTAGTGCTGTGTGTTCTCTGTAATCAGTAATGTTAGTGCTGTGTGTTCTCTGAAATCAGTAATGTTAGTGCTGTGTGTTCTCTGAAATCAGTAATGTTAGTGCTGTGTGTTCTCTGAAATCAGTAATGTTAGTGCTGTGTGTTCTCTGAAATCGGTAATGTTAGTGCTGTGTGTTCTCTGAAATCAGTAATGTTAGTGCTGTGTGTTCTCTGAAATCTGTAATGTTAGTGCTGTGTGTTCTCTGAAATCAGTAATGTTAGTGCTGTGCATTCTCTGAAATCAGTAATGTGAGTGCTGTGTGTTCTCTGAAATCAGTAATGTTAGTGCTGTGTGTTCTCTGAAATCAGTAATGTTAGTGCTGTGTGTTCTCTGAAATCAGTAATGTTAGTGCTGTGCGTTCACTGAACTCGGTAATGTTAGTGCTGTGTGTTCTCTGAAATCAGTAATGTTAGTGCTGTGTGTTCTCTGTAATCAGTAATGTTAGTGCTGTGTGTTCTCTGAAATCAGTAATGTTAGTGCTGTGTGTTCTCTGAAATCGGTAATGTTAGTGCTGTGTGTTCTCTGTAATCAGTAATGTTAGTGCTGTGTGTTCTCTGAAATCTGTAATGTTAGTGCTGTGTGTTCTCTGAAATCGGTAATGTTAGTGCTGTGTGTTCTCTGAAATCGGTAATGTTAGTGCTGTGTGTTCTCTGAAATCTGTAATGTTAGTGCTGTGTGTTCTCTGAAATCAGTAATGTTAGTGCTGTGTGTTCTCTGAAATCGGTAATGTTAGTGCTGTGTGTTCTCTGAAATCTGTAATGTTAGTGCTGTGTGTTCTCTGAAATCAGTAGTGTGAGTGCTGTGTGTTCTCTGAAATCAGTAATGTTAGTGATGTGCGTTCTCTGAAATCGGTAATGTTAGTGCTGTGTGTTCTCTGAAATCGGTAATGTTAGTGCTGTGTGTTCTCTGAAATCAGTAATGTTAGTGCTGTGTGTTCTCTGAAATCAGTAATGTTAGTGCTGTGTGTTCTCTGAAATCAGTAATGTTAGTGCTGTGTGTTCTCTGAAATCAGTAATGTTAGTGCTGTGCGTTCTCTGAACTCGGTAGTGTTAGTGCTGTGTGTTCTCTGAAATCTGTAATGTTAGTGCTGTGTGTTCTCTGAAATCAGTAGTGTGAGTGATGTGTGTTCTCTGAAATCAGTAATGTCAGTGCTGTGTGTTCTCTGAAATCAGTAATGTCAGTGCTGTGTGTTCTCTGAAATCAGTAATGTTAGTGCTGTGTGTTCTCTGAAATCAGTAATGTTAGTGCTGTGCGTTCTCTGAAATCGGTAGTGTTAGTGCTGTGTGTTCTCTGAAATCAGTAATGTTAGTGCTGTGTGTTCTCTGAAATCGGGAGTGTTAGTGCTGTGTGTTCTCTGAAATCAGTAATGTTAGTGCTGTGTGTTCTCTGAAATCGGGAGTGTTAGTGCTGTGTGTTCTCTGAAATCAGTAATGTTAGTGCTGAGTGTTCTCTGAAATCGGGAGTGTTCGTGCTGTGTGTTCTCTGAAATCAGTAATGTTAGTGCTGTGTGTTCTCTGAAATCGGGAGTGTTAGTGCTGTGTGTTCTCTGAAATCAGTAATGTTAGTGCTGTGTGTTCTCTGAAATCGGGAGTGTTAGTGCTGAGTGTTCTCTGAAATCAGTAATGTTAGTGCTGTGTGTTCTCTGAAATCGGGAGTGTTAGTGCTGTGTGTTCTCTGAAATCGGGAGTGTTAGTGCTGTGTGTACTCTGAAATCAGTAATGTTAGTGCTGTGTGTTCTCTGAAATCAGTAATGTTAGTGCTGTGTGTTCTCTGAAATCAGTAATGTTAGTGCTGTGTGTTCTCTGAAATCGGTAATGTTCGTGCTGTGCGTTCTCTGAAATCAGGAATGTTAGTGCTGTGTGTTCTCGGAAATCAGTAATGTTAGTGCTGTGTGTTCTCTGAAATCAGTAATGTTAGTGCTGTGTGTTCTCTGAAATCGGTAATGTTAGTGCTGTGTGTTCTCTGAAATCAGTAATGTTAGTGCTGTGTGTTCTCTGAAATCAGTAATGTTAGTGCTGTGTGTTCTCTGAAATCCGTAATGTTAGTGCTGTGTGTTCTCTGAAATCGGTAATGTTAGTGCTGTGTGTTCTCTGAAATCAGTAATGTTCGTGCTGTGTGTTCTCTGAAATCAGTAATGTTAGTGCTGTGTGTTCTCTGAAATCAGTAATGTTAGTGCTGTGTGTTCTCTGAAATCGGTAATGTCAGTGCTGTGTGTTCTCTGAAATCGGTAATGTTAGTGCTGTGTGTTCTCTGAAATCAGTAATGTTAGTGCTGTGTGTTCTCTGAAATCAGTAATGTTCGTGCTGTGTGTTCTCTGAAATCGGTAATGTTAGTGCTGTGTGTTCACTGAAATCAGTAATGTTAGTGCTGTGTGTTCTCTGAAATCGGGAGTGTTAGTGTTGTGTGTTCTCTGAAATCAGTAATGTTAGTGCTGTGTGTTCTCTGAAATCGGGAGTGTTAGTGCTGTGTGTTCTCTGAAATCAGTAATGTTAGTGCTGTGTGTTCTCTGAAATCGGGAGTGTTAGTGCTGTGTGTTCTCTGAAATCAGTAATGTTAGTGCTGTGTGTTCTCTGAAATCGGAAGTGTTCGTGCTGTGTGTTCTCTGAAATCAGTAATGTTAGTGCTGTGCGTTCTCTGAAATCGGTAATGTTCGTGTTGTGTGTTCTCTGAAATCGGTAATGTTAGTGCTGTGTGTTCTCTGAAATCAGTAATGTTAGTGCTGTGTGTTCTCTGAAATCGGTAATGTTAGTGCTGTGTGTTCTCTGAAATCGGTAATGTTAGTGCTGTGTGTTCTCTGAAATCGGTAATGTTAGTGCTGTGTGTTCTCTGAAATCAGTAATGTTAGTGCTGTGTGTTCTCTGAAATCAGTAATGTTAGTGCTGTGTGTTCTCTGAAATCGGTAATGTTAGTGCTGTGTGTTCTCTGAAATCGGTAATGTTAGTGCTGTGTGTTCTCTGAAATCGGTAATGTTAGTGCTGTGTGTTCTCTGAAATCAGTAATGTTAGTGCTGTGTGTACTCTGAAATCAGTAATGTTAGTGCTGTGTGTTCTCTGAAATCAGTAATGTTAGTGCTGTGTGTTCTCTGAAATCGGAAGTGTTCGTGCTGTGTGTTCTCTGAAATCAGTAATGTTAGTGCTGTGCGTTCTCTGAAATCGGTAATGTTAGTGCTGTGTGTTCTCTGAAATCGGTAATGTTAGTGCTGTGTGTTCTCTGAAATCAGTAATGTTAGTGCTGTGTGTTCTCTGAAATCGGTAATGTTCGTGCTGTGTGTTCTCTGAAATCGGTAATGTTAGTGCTGTGTGTTCTCTGAAATCGGCAATGTTAGTGCTGTGTGTTCTCTGAAATCGGTAATGTTAGTGCTTTGTGTTCTCTGAAATCGGTAATGTTCGTGCTGTGTGTTCTCTGAAATCGGTAATGTTAGTGCTGTGTGTTCTCTGAAATCAGTAATGTTAGTGCTGTGTGTTCTCTGAAATCAGTAATGTTAGTGCTGTGTGTTCTCTGAAATCGGGAGTGTTAGTGCTGTGTGTTCTCTGAAATCAGTAATGTTAGTGCTGTGTGTTCTCTGAAATCGGGAGTGTTAGTGCTGTGTGTTCTCTGAAATCAGTAATGTTAGTGCTGTGTGTTCTCTGAAATCAGTAATGTTAGTGCTGTGTGTTCTCTGAAATCGGTAATGTTAGTGCTGTGTGTTCTCTGAAATCGGTAATGTTAGTGCTGTGTGTTCTCTGAAATCAGTAATGTTAGTGCTGTGTGTTCTCTGAAATCAGTAATGTTAGTGCTGTGTGTTCTCTGAAATCGGTAATGTTAGTGCTGTGTGTTCTCTGAAATCAGTAATGTTAGTGCTGTGTGTTCTCTGAAATCAGTAATGTTAGTGCTGTGCGTTCTCTGAAATCGGTAATGTTAGTGCTGTGTGTTCTCTGAAATCAGTCGTGTTAGTGCTGTGTGTTCTCTGAAATCGGTAATGTTAGTGCTGTGCGTTCTCTGAAATCGGTAATGTTAGTGCTGTGTGTTCTCTGAAATCAGTAATGTTGGTGCTGTGTGTTCTCTGAAATCAGTAGTGTTAGTGCTGTGCGTTCTCTGAAATCGGTAATGTTAGTGCTGTGTGTTCTCTGAAATCAGTCGTGTTCGTGCTGTGTGTTCTCTGAAATCGGTAATGTTAGTGCTGTGCGTTCTCTGAAATCGGTAATGTTAGTGCTGTGTGTTCTCTGAAATCAGTAGTGTTAGTGCTGTGCGTTCTCTGAAATCGGTAATGTTAGTGCTGTGTGTTCTCTGAAATCAGTAATGTTAGTGCTGTGTGTTCTCTGAAATCGGTAATGTTAGTGCTGTGCGTTCTCTGAAATCAGTAGTGTTAGTGCTGTGCGTTCACTGAAATCGGTAATGTTAGTGCTGTGTGTTCTCTGAAATCAGTAATGTTAGTGCTGTGTGTTCTCTGAAATCTGTAATGTTAGTGCTGTGTGTTCTCTGAAATCAGTAGTGTTAGTGCTGTGCGTTCTCTGAAATCGGTAATGTTAGTGCTGTGTGTTCTCTGAAATCAGTAATGTTAGTGTTGTGTGTTCTCTGAAATCAGTAATGTTAGTGCTGTGCGTTCTCTGAAATCAGTAATGTTAGTGCTGTGTGTTCTCTGAAATCGGTAATGTTAGTGCTGTGCGTTCTCTGAAATCGGTAATGTTAGTGCTGTGTGTTCTCTGAAATCAGTAATGTTGGTGCTGTGTGTTCTCTGAAATCAGTAGTGTTAGTGCTGTGCGTTCTCTGAAATCGGTAATGTTAGTGCTGTGTGTTCTTTGAAATCAGTCGTGTTCGTACTGTGTGTTCTCTGAAATCGGTAATGTTAGTGCTGTGCGTTCTCTGAAATCGGTAATGTTAGTGCTGTGTGTTCTCTGAAATCAGTAGTGTTAGTGCTGTGCGTTCTCTGAAATCGGTAATGTTAGTGCTGTGTGTTCTCTGAAATCAGTAATGTTAGTGCTGTGTGTTCTCTGAAATCGGTAATGTTAGTGCTGTGCGTTCTCTGAAATCAGTAGTGTTAGTGCTGTGCGTTCACTGAAATCAGTAATGTTAGTGCTGTGTGTTCTCTGAAATCGGTAATGTTAGTGCTGTGCGTTCTCTGAAATCAGTAGTGTTAGTGCTGTGCGTTCACTGAAATCAGTAATGTTAGTGCTGTGTGTTCTCTGAAATCAGTAATGTTAGTGCTGTGTGTTCTCTGAAATCTGTAATGTTAGTGCTGTGTGTTCTCTGAAATCAGTCGTGTTAGTGCTGTGCGTTCTCTGAAATCGGTAATGTTAGTGCTGTGTGTTCTCTGAAATCAGTAATGTTAGTGCTGTGTGTTCTCTGAAATCAGTAATGTTAGTGCTGTGCGTTCTCTGAAATCAGTAATGTTAGTGCTGTGTGTTCTCTGAAATCGGTAATGTTAGTGCTGTGCGTTCTCTGAAATCAGTAATGTTAGTGCTGTGTGTACTCTGAAATCAGTAATGTTAGTGCTGTGTGTTCTCTGAAATCGGTAATGTTAGTGCTGTGCGTTCTCTGAAATCAGTAATGTTAGTGCTGTGTGTTCTCTGAAATCGGTAATGTTAGTGCTGTGCGTTCTCTGAAATCAGTAATGTGAGTGCTGTGTGTTCTCTGAAATCAGTAATGTTAGTGCTGTGTGTTCTCTGAAATCGGAAGTGTTCGTGCTGTGTGTTCTCTGAAATCAGTAATGTTAGTGCTGTGCGTTCTCTGAAATCAGTAATGTTAGTGCTGTGTGTTCTCTGAAATCGGTAATGTTAGTGCTGTGTGTTCTCTGAAATCAGTAATGTTAGTGCTGTGTGTTCTCTGAAATCAGTAATGTAAGTGCTGTGTGTTCTCTGAAATCGGTAATGTTAGTGCTGTGTGTTCTCTGAAATCAGTAATGTCAGTGCTGTGTGTTCTCTGAAATCAGTAATGTTAGTGCTGTGTGTTCTCTGAAATCGGTAATGTTAGTACTGTGTGTTCTCTGAAATCAGTAATGTTAGTGCTGTGTGTTCTCTGAAATCAGTAATGTTAGTGCTGTGCGTTCTCTGAAATCGGTAATATTAGTGCTGTGTGTTCTCTGAAATCGGTAATGTTAGTGCTGTGTGTTCTCTGAAATCGGTAATGTTAGTGCTGTGTGTTCTCTGAAATCGGTAATGTTAGTGCTGTGTGTTCTCTGAAATCAGTAATGTTAGTGCTGTGCGTTCTCTGAAATCGGTAATGTTAGTGCTGTGTGTTCTCTGTAATCAGTAATGTTGGTGCTGTGTGTTCTCTGAAATCAGTCGTGTTAGTGCTGTGCGTTCTCTGAAATCGGTAATGTTAGTGCTGTGTGTTCTCTGAAATCAGTCGTGTTCGTGCTGTGTGTTCTCTGAAATCGGTAATGTTAGTGCTGTGCGTTCTCTGAAATCGGTAATGTTAGTGCTGTGTGTTCTCTGAAATCAGTAGTGTTAGTGCTGTGCGTTCTCTGAAATCGGTAATGTTAGTGCTGTGTGTTCTCTGAAATCAGTAATGTTAGTGCTGTGTGTTCTCTGAAATCGGTAATGTTAGTGCTGTGTGTTCTCTGAAATCAGTAATGTTAGTGCTGTGTGTTCTCTGAAATCAGTAATGTTAGTGCTGTGTGTTCTCTGAAATCGGTAATGTTAGTGCTGTGTGTTCTCTGAAATCAGTAATGTTAGTGCTGTGTGTTCTCTGAAATCAGTAGTGTTAGTGCTGTGCGTTCTCTGAAATCAGTAATGTTAGTGCTGTGTGTTCTCTGAAATCTGTAATGTTAGTGCTGTGTGTTCTCTGAAATCAGTAGTGTTAGTGCTGTGCGTTCTCTGAAATCGGTAATGTTAGTGCTGTGTGTTCTCTGAAATCAGTAATGTTAGTGCTGTGTGTTCTCTGAAATCAGTAATGTTAGTGCTGTGCGTTCTCTGAAATCAGTAATGTTAGTGCTGTGTGTTCTCTGAAATCGGTAATGTTAGTGCTGTGCGTTCTCTGAAATCGGTAATGTTAGTGCTGTGTGTTCTCTGAAATCAGTAATGTTGGTGCTGTGTGTTCCCTGAAATCAGTAGTGTTAGTGCTGTGCGTTCTCTGAAATCGGTAATGTTAGTGCTGTGTGTTCTCTGAAATCAGTCGTGTTCGTGCTGTGTGTTCTCTGAAATCGGTAATGTTAGTGCTGTGCGTTCTCTGAAATCGGTAATGTTAGTGCTGTGTGTTCTCTGAAATCAGTAGTGTTAGTGCTGTGCGTTCTCTGAAATCGGTAATGTTAGTGCTGTGTGTTCTCTGAAATCAGTAATGTTAGTGCTGTGTGTTCTCTGAAATCGGTAATGTTAGTGCTGTGCGTTCTCTGAAATCAGTAATGTTAGTGCTGTGTGTTCTCTGAAATCTGTAATGTTAGTGCTGTGTGTTCTCTGAAATCGGTAATGTTAGTGCTGTGCGTTCACTGAAATCGGTAATGTTAGTGCTGTGTGTTCTCTGAAATCAGTAATGTTAGTGCTGTGTGTTCTCTGAAATCTGTAATGTTAGTGCTGTGTGTTCTCTGAAATCAGTAGTGTTAGTGCTGTGCGTTCTCTGAAATCGGTAATGTTAGTGCTGTGTGTTCTCTGAAATCAGTAATGTTAGTGCTGTGTGTTCTCTGAAATCAGGAATGTTAGTGCTGTGCGTTCTCTGAAATCAGTAATGTTTGTGCTGTGTGTTCTCTGAAATCGGTAATGTTAGTGCTGTGCGTTCTCTGAAATCGGTAATGTTAGTGCTGTGTGTTCTCTGAAATCGGTAATGTTAGTGCTGTGTGTTCTCTGAAGTCAGTAATGTTAGTGCTGTGTGTTCTCTGAAATCAGTAATGTTAGTGCTGTGTGTTCTGTGAAATCAGCAATGTTAGTGCTGTGTGTTCTCTGAAATCGGTAATGTTAGTGCTGTGTGTTCTCTGAAATCGGTAATGTTAGTGCTGTGTGTTCTCTGAAATCGGTAATGTTAGTGCTGTGTGTTCTCTGAAATCGGTAATGTTAGTGCTGTGTGTTCTCTGAAATCGGTAATGTTAGTGCTGTGTGTTCTCTGAAATCGGTAATGTTAGTGCTGTGTGTTCTCTGAAATCGGTAATGTTAGTGCTGTGTGTTCTCTGAAATCGGTAATGTTAGTGCTGTGTGTTCTCTGAAATCGGTAATGTTAGTGCTGTGTGTTCTCTGAAATCGGTAATGTTAGTGCTGTGTGTTCTCTGAAATCAGTAATGTTAGTGCTGTGTGTTCTCTGAAATCTGTAATGTTAGTGCTGTGTGTTCTCTGAAATCAATAATGTTAGTGCTGTGTGTTCTCTGAAATCGGTAATGTTAGTGCTGTGTGTTCTCTGAAATCAGTAATGTTAGTGTTGTGTGTTCTGTGAAATCAGCAATGTTAGTGCTGTGTGTTCTCTGAAATCAGTAATGTTAGTGCTGTGTGTTCTCTGAAATCGGTAATGTTAGTGCTGTGTGTTCTCTGAAATCAGTCGTGTTAGTGCTGTGTGTTCTCTGAAATCGGTAATGTTAGTGCTGTGCGTTCTCTGAAATCGGTAATGTTAGTGCTGTGTGTTCTCTGAAATCAGTAATGTTGGTGCTGTGTGTTCTCTGAAATCAGTAGTGTTAGTGCTGTGCGTTCTCTGAAATCGGTAATGTTAGTGCTGTGCGTTCTCTGAAATCGGTAATGTTAGTGCTGTGTGTTCTCTGAAATCAGTAGTGTTAGTGCTGTGCGTTCTCTGAAATCAGTAATGTTAGTGCTGTGTGTTCTCTGAAATCAGTAGTGTTTGTGCTGTGTGTTCTCTGAAATCAGTAATGTTAGTGCTGTGTGTTCTCTGAAATCGGTAATGTTAGTGCTGTGCGTTCTCTGAAATCGGTAATGTTAGTGCTGTGTGTTCTCTGAAATCAGTAGTGTTTGTGCTGTGTGTTCTCTGAAATCAGTAATGTTAGTGCTGTGTGTTCTCTGAAATCGGTAATGTTAGTGCTGTGCGTTCTCTGAAATCAGTAGTGTAAGTGCTGTGCGTTCACTGAAATCGGTAATGTTAGTGCTGTGTGTTCTCTGAAATCAGTAATGTTAGTGCTGTGTGTTCTCTGAAATCTGTAATGTTAGTGCTGTGTGTTCTCTGAAATCTGTAATGTTAGTGCTGTGTGTTCTCTGAAATCAGTAGTGTTAGTGCTGTGTGTTCTCTGAAATCTGTAATGTTAGTGCTGTGTGTTCTCTGAAATCAGTAGTGTTAGTGCTGTGCGTTCTCTGAAATCGGTAATGTTAGTGCTGTGTGTTCTCTGAAATCAGTAATGTTAGTGCTGTGTGTTCTCTGAAATCAGGAATGTTAGTGCTGTGCGTTCTCTGAAATCAGTAATGTTTGTGCTGTGTGTTCTCTGAAATCGGTAATGTTAGTGCTGTGCGTTCTCTGAAATCGGTAATGTTAGTGCTGTGTGTTCTCTGAAATCGGTAATGTTAGTGCTGTGTGTTCTCTGAAGTCAGTAATGTTAGTGCTGTGTGTTCTCTGAAATCAGTAATGTTAGTGCTGTGTGTTCTGTGAAATCAGCAATGTTAGTGCTGTGTGTTCTCTGAAATCGGTAATGTTAGTGCTGTGTGTTCTCTGAAATCGGTAATGTTAGTGCTGTGTGTTCTCTGAAATCGGTAATGTTAGTGCTGTGTGTTCTCTGAAATCGGTAATGTTAGTGCTGTGTGTTCTCTGAAATCGGTAATGTTAGTGCTGTGTGTTCTCTGAAATCGGTAATGTTAGTGCTGTGTGTTCTCTGAAATCGGTAATGTTAGTGCTGTGTGTTCTCTGAAATCGGTAATGTTAGTGCTGTGTGTTCTCTGAAATCGGTAATGTTAGTGCTGTGTGTTCTCTGAAATCGGTAATGTTAGTGCTGTGTGTTCTCTGAAATCAGTAATGTTAGTGCTGTGTGTTCTCTGAAATCTGTAATGTTAGTGCTGTGTGTTCTCTGAAATCAATAATGTTAGTGCTGTGTGTTCTCTGAAATCGGTAATGTTAGTGCTGTGTGTTCTCTGAAATCAGTAATGTTAGTGTTGTGTGTTCTGTGAAATCAGCAATGTTAGTGCTGTGTGTTCTCTGAAATCAGTAATGTTAGTGCTGTGTGTTCTCTGAAATCGGTAATGTTAGTGCTGTGTGTTCTCTGAAATCAGTCGTGTTAGTGCTGTGTGTTCTCTGAAATCGGTAATGTTAGTGCTGTGCGTTCTCTGAAATCGGTAATGTTAGTGCTGTGTGTTCTCTGAAATCAGTAATGTTGGTGCTGTGTGTTCTCTGAAATCAGTAGTGTTAGTGCTGTGCGTTCTCTGAAATCGGTAATGTTAGTGCTGTGCGTTCTCTGAAATCGGTAATGTTAGTGCTGTGTGTTCTCTGAAATCAGTAGTGTTAGTGCTGTGCGTTCTCTGAAATCAGTAATGTTAGTGCTGTGTGTTCTCTGAAATCAGTAGTGTTTGTGCTGTGTGTTCTCTGAAATCAGTAATGTTAGTGCTGTGTGTTCTCTGAAATCGGTAATGTTAGTGCTGTGCGTTCTCTGAAATCGGTAATGTTAGTGCTGTGTGTTCTCTGAAATCAGTAGTGTTTGTGCTGTGTGTTCTCTGAAATCAGTAATGTTAGTGCTGTGTGTTCTCTGAAATCGGTAATGTTAGTGCTGTGCGTTCTCTGAAATCAGTAGTGTAAGTGCTGTGCGTTCACTGAAATCGGTAATGTTAGTGCTGTGTGTTCTCTGAAATCAGTAATGTTAGTGCTGTGTGTTCTCTGAAATCTGTAATGTTAGTGCTGTGTGTTCTCTGAAATCTGTAATGTTAGTGCTGTGTGTTCTCTGAAATCAGTAGTGTTAGTGCTGTGCGTTCTCTGAAATCGGTAATGTTAGTGCTGTGTGTTCTCTGAAATCAGTAATGTTCGTGCTGTGTGTTCTCTGAAATCAGTAATGTTAGTGCTGTGCGTTCTCTGAAATCAGTAATGTTAGTGCTGTGTGTTCTCTGAAATCAGTAATGTTAGTGCTGTGTGTTCTCTGAAATCGGTAATGTTAGTGCTGTGTGTTCTGTGAAATCGGTGATGTTAGTGCTGTGTGTTCTCTGAAATCGGTAATGTTAGTGCTGTGTGTTCTCTGAAATCGGTAATGTTAGTACTGTGTGTTCTCTGAAATCGGTAATGTTAGTGCTGTGTGTTCTGTGAAATCGGTAATGTTAGTGCTGTGTGTTCTCTGAAATCGGTAATGTTAGTGCTGTGTGTTCTCTGAAATCGGTAATGTTAGTGCTGTGTGTTCTCTGAAATCGGTAATGTTAGTGCTGTGTGTTCTCTGAAATCGGTAATGTTAGTGCTGTGTGTTCTCTGAAATCGGTAATGTTAGTGCTGTGTGTTCTCTGAAATCGGTAATGTTAGTGCTGTGTGTTCTCTGAAATCGGTAATGTTAGTGCTGTGTGTTCTCTGAAATCAGTAATGTTCGTGCTGTGTGTTCTCTGAAATCAGTAATGTTAGTGCTGTGTGTTCTCTGAAATCGGTAATGTTAGTGCTGTGTGTTCTCTGAAATCAGTAATGTTAGTGCTGTGTGTTCTCTGAAATCAGTAATGTTAGTGCTGTGTGTTCTCTGAAATCAGTAATGTTAGTGCTGTGTGTTCTCTGAAATCAGTAATGTTAGTGCTGTGTGTTCTCTGAAATCGGTAATGTTAGTGCTGTGTGTTCTCTGAAATCAGTAATGTTAGTGCTGTGTGTTCTGTGAAATCAGTAATGTTAGTGCTGTGTGTTCTCTGAAATCAGTAATGTTAGTGCTGTGTGTTCTCTGAAATCGGTAATGTTCGTGCTGTGTGTTCTCTGAAATCGGTAATGTTAGTGCTGTGTGTTCTCTGAAATCAGTAATGTTAGTGCTGTGTGTTCTCTGAAATCGGGAGTGTTAGTGCTGTGCGTTCTCTGAAATCAGTAATGTTAGTGCTGTGAGTTCTCTGAAATCAGTAATGTTAGTGCTGTGTGTTCTCTGAAATCGGTAATGTTAGTGCTGTGTGTTCTCTGAAATCAGTAATGTTAGTGCTGTGTGTTCTCTGAAATCGGTAATGTTAGTGCTGTGTGTTCTCTGAAATCAGTAGTGTTTGTGCTGTGTGTTCTCTGAAATCAGTAATGTTAGTGCTGTGTGTTCTCTGAAATCGGTAATGTTAGTGCTGTGCGTTCTCTGAAATCAGTAGTGTAAGTGCTGTGCGTTCACTGAAATCGGTAATGTTAGTGCTGTGTGTTCTCTGAAATCAGTAATGTTAGTGCTGTGTGTTCTCTGAAATCTGTAATGTTAGTGCTGTGTGTTCTCTGAAATCTGTAATGTTAGTGCTGTGTGTTCTCTGAAATCAGTAGTGTTAGTGCTGTGTGTTCTCTGAAATCTGTAATGTTAGTGCTGTGTGTTCTCTGAAATCAGTAGTGTTAGTGCTGTGCGTTCTCTGAAATCGGTAATGTTAGTGCTGTGTGTTCTCTGAAATCAGTAATGTTAGTGCTGTGTGTTCTCTGAAATCAGGAATGTTAGTGCTGTGCGTTCTCTGAAATCAGTAATGTTTGTGCTGTGTGTTCTCTGAAATCGGTAATGTTAGTGCTGTGCGTTCTCTGAAATCGGTAATGTTAGTGCTGTGTGTTCTCTGAAATCGGTAATGTTAGTGCTGTGTGTTCTCTGAAGTCAGTAATGTTAGTGCTGTGTGTTCTCTGAAATCAGTAATGTTAGTGCTGTGTGTTCTGTGAAATCAGCAATGTTAGTGCTGTGTGTTCTCTGAAATCGGTAATGTTAGTGCTGTGTGTTCTCTGAAATCGGTAATGTTAGTGCTGTGTGTTCTCTGAAATCGGTAATGTTAGTGCTGTGTGTTCTCTGAAATCGGTAATGTTAGTGCTGTGTGTTCTCTGAAATCGGTAATGTTAGTGCTGTGTGTTCTCTGAAATCGGTAATGTTAGTGCTGTGTGTTCTCTGAAATCGGTAATGTTAGTGCTGTGTGTTCTCTGAAATCGGTAATGTTAGTGCTGTGTGTTCTCTGAAATCGGTAATGTTAGTGCTGTGTGTTCTCTGAAATCGGTAATGTTAGTGCTGTGTGTTCTCTGAAATCAGTAATGTTAGTGCTGTGTGTTCTCTGAAATCTGTAATGTTAGTGCTGTGTGTTCTCTGAAATCAATAATGTTAGTGCTGTGTGTTCTCTGAAATCGGTAATGTTAGTGCTGTGTGTTCTCTGAAATCAGTAATGTTAGTGTTGTGTGTTCTGTGAAATCAGCAATGTTAGTGCTGTGTGTTCTCTGAAATCAGTAATGTTAGTGCTGTGTGTTCTCTGAAATCGGTAATGTTAGTGCTGTGTGTTCTCTGAAATCAGTCGTGTTAGTGCTGTGTGTTCTCTGAAATCGGTAATGTTAGTGCTGTGCGTTCTCTGAAATCGGTAATGTTAGTGCTGTGTGTTCTCTGAAATCAGTAATGTTGGTGCTGTGTGTTCTCTGAAATCAGTAGTGTTAGTGCTGTGCGTTCTCTGAAATCGGTAATGTTAGTGCTGTGCGTTCTCTGAAATCGGTAATGTTAGTGCTGTGTGTTCTCTGAAATCAGTAGTGTTAGTGCTGTGCGTTCTCTGAAATCAGTAATGTTAGTGCTGTGTGTTCTCTGAAATCAGTAGTGTTTGTGCTGTGTGTTCTCTGAAATCAGTAATGTTAGTGCTGTGTGTTCTCTGAAATCGGTAATGTTAGTGCTGTGCGTTCTCTGAAATCGGTAATGTTAGTGCTGTGTGTTCTCTGAAATCAGTAGTGTTTGTGCTGTGTGTTCTCTGAAATCAGTAATGTTAGTGCTGTGTGTTCTCTGAAATCGGTAATGTTAGTGCTGTGCGTTCTCTGAAATCAGTAGTGTAAGTGCTGTGCGTTCACTGAAATCGGTAATGTTAGTGCTGTGTGTTCTCTGAAATCAGTAATGTTAGTGCTGTGTGTTCTCTGAAATCTGTAATGTTAGTGCTGTGTGTTCTCTGAAATCTGTAATGTTAGTGCTGTGTGTTCTCTGAAATCAGTAGTGTTAGTGCTGTGCGTTCTCTGAAATCGGTAATGTTAGTGCTGTGTGTTCTCTGAAATCAGTAATGTTCGTGCTGTGTGTTCTCTGAAATCAGTAATGTTAGTGCTGTGCGTTCTCTGAAATCAGTAATGTTAGTGCTGTGTGTTCTCTGAAATCAGTAATGTTAGTGCTGTGTGTTCTCTGAAATCGGTAATGTTAGTGCTGTGTGTTCTGTGAAATCGGTGATGTTAGTGCTGTGTGTTCTCTGAAATCGGTAATGTTAGTGCTGTGTGTTCTCTGAAATCGGTAATGTTAGTACTGTGTGTTCTCTGAAATCGGTAATGTTAGTGCTGTGTGTTCTGTGAAATCGGTAATGTTAGTGCTGTGTGTTCTCTGAAATCGGTAATGTTAGTGCTGTGTGTTCTCTGAAATCGGTAATGTTAGTGCTGTGTGTTCTCTGAAATCGGTAATGTTAGTGCTGTGTGTTCTCTGAAATCGGTAATGTTAGTGCTGTGTGTTCTCTGAAATCGGTAATGTTAGTGCTGTGTGTTCTCTGAAATCGGTAATGTTAGTGCTGTGTGTTCTCTGAAATCGGTAATGTTAGTGCTGTGTGTTCTCTGAAATCAGTAATGTTCGTGCTGTGTGTTCTCTGAAATCAGTAATGTTAGTGCTGTGTGTTCTCTGAAATCGGTAATGTTAGTGCTGTGTGTTCTCTGAAATCAGTAATGTTAGTGCTGTGTGTTCTCTGAAATCAGTAATGTTAGTGCTGTGTGTTCTCTGAAATCAGTAATGTTAGTGCTGTGTGTTCTCTGAAATCAGTAATGTTAGTGCTGTGTGTTCTCTGAAATCGGTAATGTTAGTGCTGTGTGTTCTCTGAAATCAGTAATGTTAGTGCTGTGTGTTCTGTGAAATCAGTAATGTTAGTGCTGTGTGTTCTCTGAAATCAGTAATGTTAGTGCTGTGTGTTCTCTGAAATCGGTAATGTTCGTGCTGTGTGTTCTCTGAAATCGGTAATGTTAGTGCTGTGTGTTCTCTGAAATCAGTAATGTTAGTGCTGTGTGTTCTCTGAAATCGGGAGTGTTAGTGCTGTGCGTTCTCTGAAATCAGTAATGTTAGTGCTGTGAGTTCTCTGAAATCAGTAATGTTAGTGCTGTGTGTTCTCTGAAATCGGTAATGTTAGTGCTGTGTGTTCTCTGAAATCAGTAATGTTAGTGCTGTGTGTTCTCTGAAATCGGTAATGTTAGTGCTGTGTGTTCTCTATAAATCAGTAATGTTAGTGCTGTGTGTTCTCTGAAATCAGTAATGTTAGTGCTGTGTGTTCTCTGAAATCGGTAATGTTAGTGCTGTGTGTTCTCTGAAATCGGTAATGTTAGTGCTGTGTGTTCTCTGAAATCGGGAGTGTTAGTGCTGTGCGTTCTCTGAAATCAGTAATGTTAGTGCTGTGTGTTCTCTGAAATCGGTAATGTTAGTGCTGTGTGTTCTCTGAAATCGGTAATGTTCGTGCTGTGTGTTCTCTGAAATCGGTAATGTTAGTGCTGTGTGTTCTCTGAAATCGGGAGTGTGAGTGCTCTGCGTTCTCTGAAATCAGTAATGTTCGTGCTGTGTGTTCTCTGAAATCAGTAATGTTAGTGCTGTGTGTTCTCTGAAATCAGTAATGTTAGTGCTGTGTGTTCTCTGAAATCAGTAATGTTAGTGCTGTGTGTTCTCTGAAATCGGTAATGTTAGTGCTGTGTGTTCTCTGAAATCAGTAATGTTAGTGCTGTGTGTTCTCTGAAATTGGGAGTGTTAGTGCTGTGTGTTCTCTGAAATCGGTTGTGTGAGTGCTGTGCGTTCTCTGAAATCAGTAGTGTTAGTGCTGTGTGTTCTCTGAAATCGGTAATGTTAGTGCTGTGCGTTCTCTGAAATCGGTAATGTTAGTGCTGTGTGTTCTCTGAAATCAGTAATGTTAGTGCTGTGTGTTCTCTGAAATCAGTAATGTTAGTGCTGTGTGTTCTCTGAAATCAGTAATGTTAGTGCTGTGTGTTCTCTGAAATCGGTAATGTTTGTGCTGTGTGTTCTCTGAAATCGGGAGTGTTAGTGCTGTGTGTTCTCTGAAATCGGTAATTTTAGTGCTTTGTGTTCTCTGAAGTCGGGAGTGTTAGTGCTGTGTGTTCTCTGAAATCGGGAGTGTTAGTGCTGTGTGTTCTCTGAAATCAGTAATGTTAGTGCTGTGCGTTCTCTGAAATCGGGAGTGTGAGTGCTGTGTGTTCTCTGAAATCGGTAGTGTGAGTGCTGTGTGTTCTCTGAAATCGGGAGTGTGAGTGCTGTGTGTTCTCTGAAATCAGTAATGTTAGTGCTGTGTGTTCTCTGAAATCGGTAATGTTAGTGCTGTCTGTTCTCTGAAATCAGTAATGTTAGTGCTGTGTGTTCTCTGAAATCGGTAATGTTAGTGCTGTGCGTTCTCTGAAATCGGTAATGTTAGTGCTGTGTGTTCTCTGAAATCGGGAGTGTGAGTGCTGTGTGTTCTCTGAAATCGGTAATGTTAGTGCTGTGTGTTCTCTGAAATCAGTAATGTTAGTGCTGTGTGTTCTCTGAAATCGGTAATGTTAGTGCTGTGTGTTCTCTGAAATCGGTAATGTTAGTGCTGTGTGTTCTCTGAAATCGGTAATGTTAGTGCTGTGTGTTCTCTGAAATCGGTAATGTTAGTGCTGTGTGTTCTCTGAAATCGGTAATGTTAGTGCTGTGTGTTCTCTGAAATCGGTAATGTTAGTGCTGTGTGTTCTCTGAAATCGGTAATGTTAGTGCTGTGTGTTCTCTGAAATCGGTAATGTTAGTGCTGTGTGTTCTCTGAAATCGGTAATGTTAGTGCTGTGTGTTCTCTGAAATCGGTAATGTTAGTGCTGTGTGTTCTCTGAAATCAGTAATGTTAGTGCTGTGTGTTCTCTGAAATCTGTAATGTTAGTGCTGTGTGTTCTCTGAAATCAATAATGTTAGTGCTGTGTGTTCTCTGAAATCGGTAATGTTAGTGCTGTGTGTTCTCTGAAATCAGTAATGTTAGTGTTGTGTGTTCTGTGAAATCAGCAATGTTAGTGCTGTGTGTTCTCTGAAATCAGTAATGTTAGTGCTGTGTGTTCTCTGAAATCGGTAATGTTAGTGCTGTGTGTTCTCTGAAATCAGTCGTGTTAGTGCTGTGTGTTCTCTGAAATCGGTAATGTTAGTGCTGTGCGTTCTCTGAAATCGGTAATGTTAGTGCTGTGTGTTCTCTGAAATCAGTAATGTTGGTGCTGTGTGTTCTCTGAAATCAGTAGTGTTAGTGCTGTGCGTTCTCTGAAATCGGTAATGTTAGTGCTGTGCGTTCTCTGAAATCGGTAATGTTAGTGCTGTGTGTTCTCTGAAATCAGTAGTGTTAGTGCTGTGCGTTCTCTGAAATCAGTAATGTTAGTCCTGTGTGTTCTCTGAAATCAGTAGTGTTTGTGCTGTGTGTTCTCTGAAATCAGTAATGTTAGTGCTGTGTGTTCTCTGAAATCGGTAATGTTAGTGCTGTGCGTTCTCTGAAATCGGTAATGTTAGTGCTGTGTGTTCTCTGAAATCAGTCGTGTTTGTGCTGTGTGTTCTCTGAAATCAGTAATGTTAGTGCTGTGTGTTCTCTGAAATCGGTAATGTTAGTGCTGTGCGTTCTCTGAAATCAGTAGTGTTAGTGCTGTGCGTTCACTGAAATCGGTAATGTTAGTGCTGTGTGTTCTCTGAAATCAGTAATGTTAGTGCTGTGTGTTCTCTGAAATCTGTAATGTTAGTGCTGTGTGTTCTCTGAAATCTGTAATGTTAGTGCTGTGTGTTCTCTGAAATCAGTAGTGTTAGTGCTGTGCGTTCTCTGAAATCGGTAATGTTAGTGCTGTGTGTTCTCTGAAATCAGTAATGTTCGTGCTGTGTGTTCTCTGAAATCGGTAATGTTAGTGCTGTGCGTTCTCTGAAATCAGTAATGTTAGTGCTGTGTGTTCTCTGAAATCAGTAATGTTAGTGCTGTGTGTTCTCTGAAATCGGTAATGTTAGTGCTGTGTGTTCTGTGAAATCGGTAATGTTAGTGCTGTGTGTTCTCTGAAATCGGTAATGTTAGTGCTGTGTGTTCTCTGAAATCGGTAATGTTAGTACTGTGTGTTCTCTGAAATCGGTAATGTTAGTGCTGTGTGTTCTGTGAAATCGGTAATGTTAGTGCTGTGTGTTCTCTGAAATCGGTAATGTTAGTGCTGTGTGTTCTCTGAAATCGGTAATGTTAGTGCTGTGTGTTCTCTGAAATCGGTAATGTTAGTGCTGTGTGTTCTCTGAAATCGGTAATGTTAGTGCTGTGTGTTCTCTGAAATCGGTAATGTTAGTGCTGTGTGTTCTCTGAAATCAGTAATGTTAGTGCTGTGTGTTCTCTGAAATCGGTAATGTTAGTGCTGTGTGTTCTCTGAAATCAGTAATGTTCGTGCTGTGTGTTCTCTGAAATCAGTAATGTTAGTGCTGTGTGTTCTCTGAAATCGGTAATGTTAGTGCTGTGTGTTCTCTGAAATCAGTAATGTTAGTGCTGTGTGTTCTCTGAAATCAGTAATGTTAGTGCTGTGTGTTCTCTGAAATCAGTAATGTTAGTGCTGTGTGTTCTCTGAAATCAGTAATGTTAGTGCTGTGTGTTCTCTGAAATCGGTAATGTTAGTGCTGTGTGTTCTCTGAAATCAGTAATGTTAGTGCTGTGTGTTCTGTGAAATCAGTAATGTTAGTGCTGTGTGTTCTCTGAAATCAGTAATGTTAGTGCTGTGTGTTCTCTGAAATCGGTAATGTTCGTGCTGTGTGTTCTCTGAAATCGGTAATGTTAGTGCTGTGTGTTCTCTGAAATCAGTAATGTTAGTGCTGTGTGTTCTCTGAAATCGGGAGTGTTAGTGCTGTGCGTTCTCTGAAATCAGTAATGTTAGTGCTGTGAGTTCTCTGAAATCAGTAATGTTAGTGCTGTGTGTTCTCTGAAATCGGTAATGTTAGTGCTGTGTGTTCTCTGAAATCAGTAATGTTAGTGCTGTGTGTTCTCTGAAATCGGTAATGTTAGTGCTGTGTGTTCTCTATAAATCAGTAATGTTAGTGCTGTGTGTTCTCTGAAATCAGTAATGTTAGTGCTGTGTGTTCTCTGAAATCGGTAATGTTAGTGCTGTGTGTTCTCTGAAATCGGTAATGTTAGTGCTGTGTGTTCTCTGAAATCGGGAGTGTTAGTGCTGTGCGTTCTCTGAAATCAGTAATGTTAGTGCTGTGAGTTCTCTGAAATCGGTAATGTTAGTGCTGTGTGTTCTCTGAAATCGGTAATGTTCGTGCTGTGTGTTCTCTGAAATCGGTAATGTTAGTGCTGTGTGTTCTCTGAAATCGGGAGTGTGAGTGCTGTGCGTTCTCTGAAATCAGTAATGTTCGTGCTGTGTGTTCTCTGAAATCAGTAATGTTAGTGCTGTGTGTTCTCTGAAATCAGTAATGTTAGTGCTGTGTGTTCTCTGAAATCAGTAATGTTAGTGCTGTGTGTTCTCTGAAATCGGTAATGTTAGTGCTGTGTGTTCTCTGAAATCAGTAATGTTAGTGCTGTGTGTTCTCTGAAATTGGGAGTGTTAGTGCTGTGTGTTCTCTGAAATCGGTAGTGTGAGTGCTGTGCGTTCTCTGAAATCAGTAGTGTTAGTGCTGTGTGTTCTCTGAAATCGGTAATGTTAGTGCTGTGCGTTCTCTGAAATCGGTAATGTTAGTGCTGTGTGTTCTCTGAAATCAGTAATGTTAGTGCTGTGTGTTCTCTGAAATCAGTAATGTTAGTGCTGTGTGTTCTCTGAAATCAGTCATGTTAGTGCTGTGTGTTCTCTGAAATCGGTAATGTTTGTGCTGTGTGTTCTCTGAAATCGGGAGTGTTAGTGCTGTGTGTTCTCTGAAATCGGTAATTTTAGTGCTTTGTGTTCTCTGAAGTCGGGAGTGTTAGTGCTGTGTGTTCTCTGAAATCGGGAGTGTTAGTGCTGTGTGTTCTCTGAAATCAGTAATGTTAGTGCTGTGCGTTCTCTGAAATCGGGAGTGTGAGTGCTGTGTGTTCTCTGAAATCGGTAGTGTGAGTGCTGTGTGTTCTCTGAAATCGGGAGTGTGAGTGCTGTGTGTTCTCTGAAATCAGTAATGTTAGTGCTGTGTGTTCTCTGAAATCGGTAATGTTAGTGCTGTCTGTTCTCTGAAATCAGTAATGTTAGTGCTGTGTGTTCTCTGAAATCGGTAATGTTAGTGCTGTGCGTTCTCTGAAATCGGTAATGTTAGTGCTGTGTGTTCTCTGAAATCGGGAGTGTGAGTGCTGTGTGTTCTCTGAAATCGGTAATGTTAGTGCTGTGTGTTCTCTGAAATCAGTAATGTTAGTGCTGTGTGTTCTCTGAAATCGGTAATGTTAGTGCTGTGTGTTCTCTGAAATCGGTAATGTTAGTGCTGTGTGTTCTCTGAAATCGGTAATGTTAGTGCTGTGTGTTCTCTGAAATCGGGAGTGTGAGTGCTGTGTGTTCTCTGAAATCGGTAATGTTAGTGCTGTGTGTTCTCTGAAATCAGTAATGTTAGTGCTGTGTGTTCTCTGAAATCGGTAATGTTAGTGCTGTGTGTTCTCTATAAATCAGCAATGTTAGTGCTGTGTGTTCTCTGAAATCAGTAATGTTAGTGCTGTGTGTTCTCTGAAATCGGTAATGTTAGTGCTGTGTGTTCTCTGAAATCGGTAATGTTAGTGCTGTGTGTTCTCTGAAATCGGGAGTGTTAGTGCTGTGCGTTCTCTGAAATCAGTAATGTTAGTGCTGTGTGTTCTCTGAAATCAGTAATGTTAGTGCTGTGTGTTCTCTGAAATCGGTAATGTTAGTGCTGTGTGTTCTCTGAAATCGGTAATGTTCGTGCTGTGTGTTCTCTGAAATCGGTAATGTTAGTGCTGTGTGTTCTCTGAAATCGGGAGTGTGAGTGCTGTGCGTTCTCAGAAATCAGTAATGTTCGTGCTGTGTGTTCTCTGAAATCAGTAATGTTCGTGCTGTGTGTTCTCTGAAATCAGTAATGTTAGTGCTGTTTGTTCTCTGAAATCAGTAATGTTAGTGCTGTGTGTTCTCTGAAATCGGTAATGTTAGTGCTGTGTGTTCTCTGAAATCAGTAATGTTAGTGCTGTGTGTTCTCTGAAATTGGGAGTGTTAGTGCTGTGTGTTCTCTGAAATCGGTAGTGTGAGTGCTGTGCGTTCTCTGAAATCAGTAGTGTTAGTGCTGTGTGTTCTCTGAAATCGGTAATGTTAGTGCTGTGCGTTCTCTGAAATCGGTAATGTTCGTGCTGTGTGTTCTCTGAAATCAGTAATGTTAGTGCTGTGTGTTCTCTGAAATCAGTAATGTTAGTGCTGTGTGTTCTCTGAAATCAGTAATGTTAGTGCTGTGTGTTCTCTGAAATCGGTAATGTTTGTGCTGTGCGTTCTCTGAAATCGGGAGTGTTAGTGCTGTGTGTTCTCTGAAATCAGTAATGTTAGTGCTGTGCGTTCTCTGAAATCGGGAGTGTGAGTGCTGTGTGTTCTCTGAAATCGGGAGTGTGAGTGCTGTGTGTTCTCTGAAATCGGGAGTGTGAGTGCTGTGTGTTCTCTGAAATCAGTAATGTTAGTGCTGTGTGTTCTCTGAAATCGGTAATGTGAGTGCTGTCTGTTCTCTGAAATCAGTAATGTTCGTGCAGTGTGTTCTCTGAAATCGGTAATGTTAGTGCTGTGCGTTCTCTGAAATCGGTAATGTTAGTGCTGTGTGTTCTCTGAAATCGGGAGTGTGAGTGCTGTGTGTTCTCTGAAATCGGTAATGTTAGTGCTGTGTGTTCTCTGAAATCAGTAATGTTAGTGCTGTGTGTTCTCTGAAATCGGTAATGTTAGTGCTGTGTGTTCTCTGAAATCGGTAATGTTAGTGCTGTGTGTTCTCTGAAATCGGTAATGTTAGTGCTGTGTGTTCTCTGAAATCGGGAGTGTGAGTGCTGTGTGTTCTCTGAAATCGGTAATGTTAGTGCTGTGTGTTCTCTGAAATCAGTAATGTTAGTGCTGTGTGTTCTCTGAAATCAGTAATGTTAGTGCTGTGCGTTCTCTGAAATCGGGAGTTTGAGTGCTGTGTGTTCTCTGAAATCAGTAATGTTAGTGCTGTGTGTTCTCTGAAATCGGTAATGTTAGTGCTGTCTGTTCTCTGAAATCAGTAATGTTAGTGCTGTGTGTTCTCTGAAAACGGTAATGTTAGTGCTGTGTGTTTCACTGAAATCGGTAATGTTAGTGCTGTGCGTTCTCTGAAATCAGTAATGTTAGTGCTGTGTGTTCTCTGAAATCAGTAATGTTAGTGCTGTGTGTTCTCTGAAATCAGTAATGTTAGTGCTGTGTGTTCTCTGAAATCAGTAGTGTTAGTGCTGTGTGTTCTCTGAAATCAGTAATGTTAGTGCTGTGTGTTCTCTGAAATCGGTAATGTTAGTGCTGTGTGTTCTCTGAAATCGGGAGTGTTAGTGCTGTCTGTTCTCTGAAATCAGTAATGTTAGTGCTGTGTGTTCTCTGAAATCAGTAGTGTTAGTGCTGTGCGTTCTCTGAAATCGGTAATGTTAGTGCTGTGCGTTCTCTGAAATCGGTAATGTTAGTGCTGTGTGTTCTCTGAAATCAGTAATGTTAGTGCTGTGTGTTCTCTGAAATCAGTAATGTTAGTGCTGTGTGTTCTCTGAAATCTGTAATGTTAGTGCTGTGTGTTCTCTGAAATCTGTAATGTGAGTGCTGTGTGTTCTCTGAAATCAGTAATGTTAGTGCTGTGTGTTCTCTGAAATCGGGAGTGTGAGTGCTGTGTGTTCTCTGAAATCAGTAATGTTAGTGCTGTGTGTTCTCTGAAATCAGTAATGTTAGTGCGGTGTGTTCTCTGAAATCGGTAATGTTAGTGCTGTGTGTTCTCTGAAATCAGTAATGTGAGTGCTGTGTGTTCTCTGAAATCAGTAATGTTAGTGCTGTGTGTTCTCTGAAATCGGGAGTGTGAGTGCTGTGTGTTCTCTGAAATCAGTAATGTTAGTGCTGTGTGTTCTCTGAAATCAGTAATGTGAGTGCTGTGTGTTCTCTGAAATCAGTAATGTTAGTGCTGTGTGTTCTCTGAAATCGGGAGTGTGAGTGCTGTGTGTTCTCTGAAATCAGTAATGTTAGTGATGTGTGTTCTCTGAAATCAGTAATGTGAGTGCTGTGTGTTCTCTGAAATCAGTAATGTTAGTGCTGTGTGTTCTCTGAAATCGGGAGTGTGAGTGCTGTGTGTTCTCTGAAATCAGTAATGTTAGTGCTGTGTGTTCTCTGAAATCAGTAATGTGAGTGCTGTGTGTTCTCTGAAATCAGTAATGTTCGTGCTGTGTGTTCTCTGAAATCAGTAATGTTAGTGCTTTGTGTTCTCTGAAATCGTTAATGTTAGTGCTGTGCGTTCTCTGAAATCAGGAATGTTAGTGCTGTGTGTTCTCTGAAATCAGTAATGTTAGTGCTGTGTGTTCTCTGAAATCAGTAATGTCAGTGCTGTGTGTTCTCTGAAATCGGTAATGTTAGTGCTGTGCGTTCTCTGAAATCAGTAATGTGAGTGCTGTGTGTTCTCTGAAATCGGGAGTGTTAGTGCTGTGTGTTCTCTGAAATCAGTAATGTTAGTGCTGTGTGTTCTCTGAAATCAGTAGTGTTAGTGCTGTGCGTTCTCTGAAATCGGTAATGTTAGTGCTGTGCGTTCTCTGAAATCGGTAATGTTAGTGCTGTGTGTTCTCTGAAATCAGTAATGTTAGTGCTGTGTGTTCTCTGAAATCAGTAATGTTAGTGCTGTGTGTTCTCTGAAATCAGTAATGTTAGTGCGGTGTATTCTCTGAAATCAGTAATGTGAGTGCTGTGTGTTCTCTGAAATCAGTAGTGTTAGTGCTGTGTGTTCTCTGAAATCGGGAGTGTGAGTGCTGTGTGTTCTCTGAAATCAGTAATGTTAGTGCTGTGTGTTCTCTGAAATCAGTAATGTGAGTGCTGTGTGTTCTCTGAAATCAGTAATGTTCGTGCTGTGTGTTCTCTGAAATCAGTAATGTTCGTGCTTTGTGTTCTCTGAAATCGTTAATGTTAGTGCTGTGCGTTCTCTGAAATCAGTAATGTTAGTGCTGTGTGTTCTCTGAAATCAGTAATGTTAGTGCTGTGTGTTCTCTGAAATCGGTAATGTTAGTGCTGTGTGTTCTCTGAAATCGGGAGTGTGAGTGCTGTGTGTTCTCTGAAATCAGTAATGTTAGTGCTGTGTGTTCTCTGAAATCAGTAATGTGAGTGCTGTGTGTTCTCTGAAATCAGTAATGTTCGTGCTGTGTGTTCTCTGAAATCAGTAATATTAGTGCTTTGTGTTCTCTGAAATCGTTAATGTTAGTGCTGTGCGTTCTCTGAAATCAGTAATGTTAGTGCTGTGTGTTCTCTGAAATCAGTAATGTTAGTGCTGTGTGTTCTCTGAAATCAGTAATGTCAGTGCTGTGTGTTCTCTGAAATCGGTAATGTTAGTGCTGTGCGTTCTCTGAAATCAGTAATGTGAGTGCTGTGTGTTCTCTGAAATCGGTAGTGTGAGTGCTGTGTGTTCTCTGAAATCAGTAATGTTAGTGCTGTGCGTTCTCTGAAATCAGTAATGTTAGTGCTGTGTGTTCACTGAAATCGGGAGTGTTAGTGCTGTGTGTTCTCTGAAATCGGGAGTGTTAGTGCTGTGTGTTCTCTGAAATCTGTAATGTTAGTGCTGTGTGTTCTCTGAAATCAGTAATGTTAGTGCTGTGTGTTCTCTGAAATCGGTAATGTTAGTGCTGTGTGTTCTCTGAAATCAGTAATGTTAGTGCTGTGTGTTCTCTGAAATCAGTAATGTTAGTGCTGTGTGTTCTCTGAAATCGGGAGTGTTAGTGCTGTGCGTTCTCTGAAATCAGTAATGTTAGTGCTGTGTGTTCTCTGAAATCAGTAATGTTAGTGCTGTGTGTTCTCTGAAATCGGTAATGTTAGTGCTGTGTGTTCTCTGAAATCAGTAATGTTAGTGCTGTGTGTTCTCTGAAATCGGTAATGTTAGTGCTGTGTGTTCTCTATAAATCAGTAATGTTAGTGCTGTGTATTCTCTGAAATCAGTAATGTTAGTGCTGTGTGTTCTCTGAAATCGGTAATGTTAGTGCTGTGTGTTCTCTGAAATAGGTAATGTTAGTGCTGTGTGTTCTCTGAAATCGGGAGTGTTAGTGCTGTGCGTTCTCTGAAATCAGTAATGTTAGTGCTGTGTGTTCTCTGAAATCGGTAATGTTAGTGCTGTGTGTTCTCTGAAATCGGTAATGTTCGTGCTGTGTGTTCTCTGAAATCGGTAATGTTAGTGCTGTGTGTTCTCTGAAATCGGGAGTGTGAGTGCTGTGCGTTCTCTGAAATCAGTAATGTTCGTGCTGTGTGTTCTCAGAAATCAGTAATGTTAGTGCTGTGCGTTCTCTGAAATCGGTAATGTTAGTGCTGTGTGTTCTCTGAAATCAGTAATGTTAGTGCTGTGTGTTCTCTGAAATCAGTAATGTTAGTGCTGTGTGTTCTCTGAAATCAGTAATATTAGTGCTGTGTGTTCTCTGAAATCGGTAATGTTTGTGCTGTGTGTTCTCTCAAATCGGGAGTGTTAGTGCTGTGTGTTCTCTGAAATCGGTAATTTTAGTGCTTTGTGTTCTCTGAAGTCGGGAGTGTTAGTGCTGTGTGTTCTCTGAAATCGGGAGTGTTAGTGCTGTGTGTTCTCTGAAATCAGTAATGTTAGTGCTGTGTGTTCTCTGAAATCGGGAGTGTGAGTGCTGTGTGTTCTCTGAAATCGGTAATGTTAGTGCTGTGTGTTCTCTGAAATCAGTAATGTTAGTTCTGTGTGTTCTCTGAAATCAGTAATGTTAGTGCTGTGCGTTCTCTGAAATCGGGAGTGTGAGTGCTGTGTGTTCTCTGAAATCAGTAATGTTAGTGCTGTGTGTTCTCTGAAATCGGTAATGTTAGTGCTGTCTGTTCTCTGAAATCAGTAATGTTAGTGCTGTGTGTTCTCTGAAATCAGTAGTGTTAGTGCTGTGTGTTCTCTGAAATCGGTAATGTTAGTGCTGTGTGTTCTCTGAAATCGGTAATGTTAGTGCTGTGTGTTCTCTGAAATCGGTAATGTTAGTGCTGTGTGTTCTCTGAAATCGGGAGTGTTAGTGCTGTGTGTTCTCTGAAATCAGTAATGTTAGTGCTGTGTGTTCTCTGAAATCAGTAGTGTTAGTGCTGTGCGTTCTCTGAAATCGGTAATGTTAGTGCTGTGCGTTCTCTGAAATCGGTAATGTTAGTGCTGTGTGTTCTCTGAAATCAGTAATGTTAGTGCTGTGTGTTCTCTGAAATCGGGAGTGTTAGTGCTGTGTGTTCTCTGAAATCGGTCATGTTAGTGCGGTGTGTTCTCTGAAATCAGTAATGTTAGTGCTGTGTGTTCTCTGAAATCAGTAATGTTAGTGCTGTGTGTTCTATGAAATGAGTCATGTTAGTGCTGTGTGTTCTCTGAAATCAGTAATGTTAGTGCTGTGTGTTCTCTGAAATCGGGAGTGTGAGTGCTGTGTGTTCTCTGAAATCAGTAATGTTAGTGCTGTGTGTTCTCTGAAATCAGTAATGTGAGTGCTGTGTGTTCTCTGAAATCAGTAATGTTCGTGCTGTGTGTTCTCTGAAATCAGTAATGTTAGTGCTTTGTGTTCTCTGAAATCGTTAATGTTAGTGCTGTGCGTTCTCTGAAATCAGTAATGTTAGTGCTGTGTGTTCTCTGAAATCAGTAATGTTAGTGCTGTGTGTTCTCTGAAATCAGTAATGTCAGTGCTGTGTGTTCTCTGAAATCGGTAATGTTAGTGCTGTGCGTTCTCTGAAATCAGTAATGTGAGTGCTGTGTGTTCTCTGAAATCGGTAGTGTGAGTGCTGTGTGTTCTCTGAAATCAGTAATGTTAGTGCTGTGCGTTCTCTGAAATCAGTAATGTTAGTGCTGTGTGTTCTCTGAAATCGGTAGTGTGACTGCTGTGTGTTCTCTGAAATCAGTAATGTTAGTGCTTTGTGTTCTCTGAAATCGGTAATGTTAGTGCTGTGTGTTCACTGAAATCGGGAGTGTTAGTGCTGTGTGTTCTCTGAAATCGGGAGTGTTAGTGCTGTGTGTTCTCTGAAATCGGGAGTGTTAGTGCTGTGTGTTCTCTGAAATCTGTAATGTTAGTGCTGTGTGTTCTCTGAAATTGGTAATGTTAGTGCTGTGTGTTCTCTGAAATCGGGAGTGTGAGTGCTGTGTGTTCTCTGAAATCTGTAATGTTAGTGCTGTGCGTTCTCTGAAATCAGTAATGTTAGTGCTGTGTGTTCTCTGAAATCGGTAATGTTAGTGCTGTGTGTTCTCTGAAATCAGTAATGTTAGTGCTGTGTGTTCTCTGAAATCAGTAATGTTAGTGCTGTGTGTTCTCTGAAATCGGGAGTGTTAGTGCTGTGCGTTCTCTGAAATCAGTAATGTTAGTGCTGTGTGTTCTCTGAAATCAGTAATGTTAGTGCTGTGTGTTCTATGAAATCGGTAATGTTAGTGCTGTGTGTTCTCTATAAATCAGTAATGTTAGTGCTGTGTGTTCTCTGAAATCAGTAATGTTAGTGCTGTGTGTTCTCTGAAATCGGTAATGTTAGTGCTGTGTGTTCTCTATAAATCAGTAATGTTAGTGCTGTGTGTTCTCTGAAATCAGTAATGTTAGTGCTGTGTGTTCTCTGAAATCGGTAATGTTAGTGCTGTGTGTTCTCTATAAATCAGTAATGTTAGTGCTGTGTGTTCTCTGAAATCAGTAATGTTAGTGCTGTGTGTTCTCTGAAATCGGTAATGTTAGTGCTGTGTGTTCTCTGAAATCGGTAATGTTAGTGCTGTGTGTTCTCTGAAATCGGGAGTGTTAGTGCTGTGCGTTCTCTGAAATCAGTAATGTTAGTGCTGTGTGTTCTCTGAAATCGGTAATGTTAGTGCTGTGTGTTCTCTGAAATCGGTAATGTTCGTGCTGTGTGTTCTCTGAAATCGGTAATGTTAGTGCTGTGTGTTCTCTGAAATCGGGAGTGTGAGTGCTGTGCGTTCTCTGAAATCAGTAATGTTCGTGCTGTGTGTTCTCTGAAATCAGTAATGTTTGTGCTGTGTGTTCTCTGAGATCAGTAATGTTAGTGCTGTGTGTTCTCTGAAATCAGTAATGTTAGTGCTGTGTGTTCTCTGAAATCAGTAATATTAGTGCTGTGTGTTCTCTGAAATCGGTAATGTTTGTGCTGTGTGTTCTCTCAAATCGGGAGTGTTAGTGCTGTGTGTTCTCTGAAATCGGTAATTTTAGTGCTTTGTGTTCTCTGAAGTCGGGAGTGTTAGTGCTGTGTGTTCTCTGAAATCGGGAGTGTTAGTGCTGTGTGTTCTCTGAAATCAGTAATGTTAGTGCTGTGCGTTCTCTGAAATCGGGAGTGTGAGTGCTGTGTGTTCTCTGAAATCGGGAGTGTGAGTGCTGTGTGTTCTCTGAAATCAGTAATGTTAGTGCTGTGTGTTCTCTGAAATCGGTAATGTTAGTGCTGTCTGTTCTCTGAAATCAGTAATGTTAGTGCTGTGTGTTCTCTGAAATCGGTAATGTTAGTGCTGTGCGTTCTCTGAAATCGGTCATGTTAGTGCTGTGTGTTCTCTGAAATCGGGAGTGTGAGTGCTGTGTGTTCTCTGAAATCGGTAATGTTAGTGCTGTGTGTTCTCTGAAATCAGTAATGTTAGTGCTGTGTGTTCTCTGAAATCGGTAATGTTAGTGCTGTGTGTTCTCTGAAATCGGTAATGTTAGTGCTGTGTGTTCTCTATAAATCAGTAATGTTAGTGCTGTGTGTTCTCTGAAATCAGTAATGTTAGTGCTGTGTGTTCTCTGAAATCGGTAATGTTAGTGCTGTGTGTTCTCTGAAATCGGTAATGTTAGTGCTGTGTGTTCTCTGAAATCGGGAGTGTTAGTGCTGTGCGTTCTCTGAAATCAGTAATGTTAGTGCTGTGTGTTCTCTGAAATCGGTAATGTTAGTGCTGTGTGTTCTCTGAAATCGGTAATGTTCGTGCTGTGTGTTCTCTGAAATCGGTAATGTTAGTGCTGTGTGTTCTCTGAAATCGGGAGTGTGAGTGCTGTGCGTTCTCTGAAATCAGTAATGTTCGTGCTGTGTGTTCTCTGAAATCAGTAATGTTAGTGCTGTGTGTTCTCTGAAATCAGTAATATTAGTGCTGTGTGTTCTCTGAAATCGGTAAAGTTTGTGCTGTGTGTTCTCTCAAATCGGGAGTGTTAGTGCTGTGTGTTTTCTGAAATCGGTAATTTTAGTGCTTTGTGTTCTCTGAAGTCGGGAGTGTTAGTGCTGTGTGTTCTCTGAAATCGGGAGTGTTAGTGCTGTGTGTTCTCTGAAATCAGTAATGTTAGTGCTGTGCGTTCTCTGAAATCGGGAGTGTGAGTGCTGTGTGTTCTCTGAAATCGGGAGTGTGAGTGCTGTGTGTTCTCTGAAATCAGTAATGTTAGTGCTGTGTGTTCTCTGAAATCGGTAATGTTAGTGCTGTCTGTTCTCTGAAATCAGTCATGTTAGTGCTGTGTGTTCTCTGAAATCGGTAATGTTAGTGCTGTGCGTTCTCTGAAATCGGTAATGTTAGTGCTGTGTGTTCTCTGAAATCGGGAGTGTGAGTGCTGTGTGTTCTCTGAAATCGGTAATGTTAGTGCTGTGTGTTCTCTGAAATCGGTAATGTTAGTGCTGTGTGTTCTCTGAAATCGGTAATGTTAGTGCTGTGTGTTCTCTGAAATCGGTAATGTTAGTGCTGTGTGTTCTCTGAAATCGGTAATGTTAGTGCTGTGTGTTCTCTGAAATCGGGAGTGTGAGTGCTGTGTGTTCTCTGAAATCGGTAATGTTAGTGCTGTGTGTTCTCTGAAATCAGTAATGTTAGTGCTGTGTGTTCTCTGAAATCAGTAATGTTAGTGCTGTGTGTTCTCTGAAATCGGTAATGTTAGTGCTGTGTGTTCTCTGAAATCGGGAGTGTTAGTGCTGTGTGTTCTCTGAAATCGGTAATGTTAGTGCTGTGTGTTCTCTGAAATCGGGAGTGTTAGTGCTGTGTGTTCTCTGAAATCAGTAATGTGAGTGCTGTGTGTTCTCTGAAATCAGTAATGTTAGTGCTGTGTGTTCTCTGAAATCAGTAATGTGAGTGCTGTGTGTTCTCTGAAATCGGTAATGTTAGTGCTGTGTGTTCTCTGAAATCAGTAATGTGAGTGCTGTGTGTTCTCTGAAATCGGTAATGTTAGTGCTGTGTGTTTCTCTGAAATCGGTAATGTTAGTGCTGTGCGTTCTCTGAAATCAGTAATGTTAGTGCTGTGTGTTCTCTGAAATCGGGAGTGTTAGTGCTGTGTGTTCTCTGAAATCAGTAATGTTAGTGCTGTGTGTTCTCTGAAATCAGTAATGTTAGTGCTGTGTGTTCTCTGAAATCGGTAATGTTAGTGCTGTGTGTTCTCTGAAATCAGTAATGTTAGTGCTGTGTGTTCTCTGAAATCGGTAATGTTAGTGCTGTGTGTTCTCTATAAATCAGTAATGTTAGTGCTGTGTGTTCTCTGAAATCAGTAATGTTAGTGCTGTGTGTTCTCTGAAATCGGTAATGTTAGTGCTGTGTGTTCTCTGAAATCGGTAATGTGAGTGCTGTGTGTTCTCTGAAATCGGGAGTGTTAGTGCTGTGCGTTCTCTGAAATCAGTAATGTTAGTGCTGTGTGTTCTCTGAAATCGGTAATGTTAGTGCTGTGTGTTCTCTGAAATCGGTAATGTTCGTGCTGTGTGTTTTCTGAAATCGGTCATGTTAGTGCTGTGTGTTCTCTGAAATCGGGAGTGTGAGTGCTGTGCGTTCTCTGAAATCAGTAATGTTCGTGCTGTGTGTTCTCTGAAATCAGTAATGTTAGTGCTGTGTGTTCTCTGAAATCAGTAATGTTAGTGCTGTGTGTTCTCTGAAATCAGTAATGTTAGTGCTGTGTGTTCTCTGAAATCGGTAATGTTAGTGCTGTGTGTTCTCTGAAATCAGTAATGTTAGTGCTGTGTGTTCTCTGAAATTGGGAGTGTTAGTGCTGTGTGTTCTCTGAAATCGGTAGTGTGAGTGCTGTGCGTTCTCTGAAATCAGTAGTGTTAGTGCTGTGTGTTCTCTGAAATCGGTAATGTTAGTGCTGTGCGTTCTCTGAAATCGGTAATGTTAGTTCTGTGTGTTCTCTGAAATCAGTAATGTTAGTGCTGTGTGTTCTCTGAAATCAGTAATGTTAGTGCTGTGTGTTCTCTGAAATCAGTAATGTTAGTGCTGTGTGTTCTCTGAAATCGGTAATGTTTGTGCTGTGTGTTCTCTGAAATCGGGAGTGTGAGTGCTGTGTGTTCTCTGAAATCGGTAATGTTAGTGCTTTGTGTTCTCTGAAGTCGGGAGTGTTAGTGCTGTGTGTTCTCTGAAATCGGTAATGTTAGTGCTGTGTGTTCTCTGAAATCAGTAATGTTAGTGCTGTGTGTTCTCTGAAATCGGTAATGTTAGTGCTGTGTGTTCTCTGAAATCGGTAATGTTAGTGCTGTGTGTTCTCTGAAATCGGGAGTGTGAGTGCTGTGTGTTCTCTGAAATCGGTAATGTTAGTGCTGTGAGTTCTCTGAAATCAGTAATGTTAGTGCTGTGTGTTCTCTGAAATCGGTAATGTTAGTGCTGTGTGTTCTCTATAAATCAGTAATGTTAGTGCTGTGTGTTCTCTGAAATCAGTAATGTTAGTGCTGTGTGTTCTCTGAAATCGGTAATGTTAGTGCTGTGTGTTCTCTGAAATCGGTAATGTTAGTGCTGTGTGTTCTCTGAAATCGGGAGTGTTAGTGCTGTGCGTTCTCTGATATCAGTAATGTTAGTGCTGTGTGTTCTCTGAAATCAGTAATGTTAGTGCTGTGTGTTCTCTGAAATCAGTAATGTTAGTGCTGTGTGTTCTCTGAAATCAGTAATGTTAGTGCTGTGTGTTCTCTGAAATCGGTAATGTTAGTGCTGTGTGTTCTCTGAAATCAGTAATGTTAGTGCTGTGTGTTCTCTGAAATCGGTAATGTTAGTGCTGTGTGTTCTCTATAAATCAGTAATGTTAGTGCTGTGTGTTCTCTGAAATCAGTAATGTTTGTGCTGTGTGTTCTCTCAAATCGGGAGTGTTAGTGCTGTGTGTTCTCTGAAATCGGTAATTTTAGTGCTTTGTGTTCTCTGAAGTCGGGAGTGTTAGTGCTGTGTGTTCTCTGAAATCGGGAGTGTTAGTGCTGTGTGTTCTCTGAAATCAGTAATGTTAGTGCTGTGCGTTCTCTGAAATCGGGAGTGTGAGTGCTGTGTGTTCTCTGAAATCGGGAGTGTGAGTGCTGTGTGTTCTCTGAAATCAGTAATGTTAGTGCTGTGTGTTCTCTGAAATCGGTAATGTTAGTGCTGTCTGTTCTCTGAAATCAGTAATGTTAGTGCTGTGTGTTCTCTGAAATCGGTAATGTTAGTGCTGTGCGTTCTCTGAAATCGGTAATGTTAGTGCTGTGTGTTCTCTGAAATCGGGAGTGTGAGTGCTGTGTGTTCTCTGCAATCGGTAATGTTAGTGCTGTGTGTTCTCTGAAATCAGTAATGTTAGTGCTGTGTGTTCTCTGAAATCGGTAATGTTAGTGCTGTGTGTTCTCTGAAATCGGTAATGTTAGTGCTGTGTGTTCTCTGAAATCGGTAATGTTAGTGCTGTGTGTTCTCTGAAATCGGGAGTGTGAGTGCTGTGTGTTCTCTAAAATCGGTAATGTTAGTGCTGTGTGTTCTCTGAAATCAGTAATGTTAGTGCTGTGTGTTCTCTGAAATCAGTAATGTTAGTGCTGTGCGTTCTCTGAAATCGGGAGTGTGAGTGCTGTGTGTTCTCTGAAATCAGTAATGTTAGTGCTGTGTGTTCTCTGAAATCGGTAATGTTAGTGCTGTGTGTTCTCTGAAATCAGTAATGTTAGTGCTGTGTGTTCTCTGAAATTGGGAGTGTTAGTGCTGTGTGTTCTCTGAAATCGGTAGTGTGAGTGCTGTGCGTTCTCAGAAATCAGTAGTGTTAGTGCTGTGTGTTCTCTGAAATCGGTAATGTTAGTGCTGTGCGTTCTCTGAAATCGGTAATGTTAGTTCTGTGTGTTCTCTGAAATCAGTAATGTTAGTGCTGTGTGTTCTCTGAAATCAGTAATGTTAGTGCTGTATGTTCTCTGAAATCAGTAATGTTAGTGCTGTGTGTTCTCTGAAATCGGTAATGTTTGTGCTGTGTGTTCTCTGAAATCGGGAGTGTTAGTGCTGTGTGTTCTCTGAAATCGGTAATGTTAGTGCTGTGTGTTCTCTGAAATCGGGAGTGTGAGTGCTGTTTGTTCTCTGAAATCGGTAATGTTAGTGCTGTGTGTTCTCTGAAATCGGTAATGTTAGTGCTGTGTGTTCTCTGAAATCAGTAATGTTAGTGCTGTGTGTTCTCTGAAATCAGTAATGTTAGTGCTGTGTGTTCTCTGAAATCAGTAATGTTAGTGCTGTGTGTTCTCTGAAATGAGTAATATTAGTGCTGTGTGTTCTCTGAAATCGGTAATGTTAGTGCTGTGTGTTCTCTGAAATCGGTAATGTTAGTGCTTTGTGTTCTCTGAAGTCGGGAGTGTTAGTGCTGTGTGTTCTCTGAAATCGGTAATGTTAGTGCTGTGTGTTCTCTGAAATCAGTAATGTTAGTGCTGTGTGTTCTCTGAAATCGGTAATGTTAGTGCTGTGTGTTCTCTGAAATCGGTAATGTTAGTGCTGTGTGTTCTCTGAAATCGGTAATGTTAGTGCTGTGTGTTCTCTGAAATCGGGAGTGTGAGTGCTGTGTGTTCTCTGAAATCGGTAATGTTAGTGCTGTGTGTTCTCTGAAATCAGTAATGTTAGTGCTGTGTGTTCTCTGAAATCGGTAATGTTAGTGCTGTGTGTTCTCTATAAATCAGTAATGTTAGTGCTGTGTGTTCTCTGAAATCAGTAATGTTAGTGCTGTGTGTTCTCTGAAATCGGTAATGTTAGTGCTGTGTGTTCTCTGAAATCGGTCATGTTAGTGCTGTGTGTTCTCTGAAATCGGGAGTGTTAGTGCTGTGCGTTCTCTGAAATCAGTAATGTTAGTGCTGTGTGTTCTCTGAAATCAGTAATGTTAGTGCTGTGTGTTCTCTGAAATCAGTAATGTTAGTGCTGTGTGTTCTCTGAAATCAGTAATGTTAGTGCTGTGTGTTCTCTGAAATCGGTAATGTTAGTGCTGTGTGTTCTCTGAAATCAGTAATGTTAGTGCTGTGTGTTCTCTGAAATCGGTAATGTTAGTGCTGTGTGTTCTCTATAAATCAGTAATGTTAGTGCTGTGTGTTCTCTGAAATCAGTAATGTTTGTGCTGTGTGTTCTCTCAAATCGGGAGTGTTAGTGCTGTGTGTTCTCTGAAATCGGTAATTTTAGTGCTTTGTGTTCTCTGAAGTCGGGAGTGTTAGTGCTGTGTGTTCTCTGAAATCGGGAGTGTTAGTGCTGTGTGTTCTCTGAAATCAGTAATGTTAGTGCTGTGCGTTCTCTGAAATCGGGAGTGTGAGTGCTGTGTGTTCTCTGAAATCGGGAGTGTGAGTGCTGTGTGTTCTCTGAAATCAGTAATGTTAGTGCTGTGTGTTCTCTGAAATCGGTAATGTTAGTGCTGTGTGTTCTCTGAAATCGGTAATGTTAGTGCTGTGTGTTCTCTGAAATCGGTAATGTTAGTGCTGTGTGTTCTCTGAAATCGGGAGTGTGAGTGCTGTGTGTTCTCTAAAATCGGTAATGTTAGTGCTGTGTGTTCTCTGAAATCAGTAATGTTAGTGCTGTGTGTTCTCTGAAATCAGTAATGTTCGTGCTGTGCGTTCTCTGAAATCGGGAGTGTGAGTGCTGTGTGTTCTCTGAAATCAGTAATGTTAGTGCTGTGTGTTCTCTGAAATCGGTAATGTTAGTGATGTCTGTTCTCTGAAATCAGTAATGTTAGTGCTGTGTGTTCTCTGAAATCGGTAATGTTAGTGCTGTGCGTTCTCTGAAATCGGTAATGTTAGTGCTGTGTGTTCTCTGAAATCGGGAGTGTGAGTGCTGTGTGTTCTCTGAAATCGGTAATGTTAGTGCTGTGTGTTCTCTGAAATCGGGAGTGTGAGTGCTGTGTGTTCTCTGAAATCGGTAATGTTAGTGCTGTGTGTTCTCTGAAATCAGTAATGTTAGTGCTGTGTGTTCTCTGAAATCAGTAATGTTAGTGCTGTGTGTTCTCTGAAATCGGGAGTGTTAGTGCTGTGTGTTCTCTGAAATCAGTAGTGTTAGTGCTGTGTGTTCTCTGAAATCGGGAGTGTTAGTGCTGTGTGTTCTCTGAAATCAGTAATGTGAGTGCTGTGTGTTCTCTGAAATCAGTAATGTTAGTGCTGTGTGTTCTCTGAAATCAGTAATGTGAGTGCTGTGTGTTCTCTGAAATCGGTAATGTTAGTGCTGTGTGTTCTCTGAAATCAGTAATGTGAGTGCTGTGTGTTCTCTGAAATTGGTAATGTTAGTGCTGTGTGTTCTCTGAAATCAGTAATGTTAGTGCTGTGTGTTCTCTGAAATCAGTAATGTTAGTGCTGTGTGTTCTCTGAAATCGGTAATGTTAGTGCTGTGTGTTCTCTGAAATCAGTAATGTTAGTGCTGTGTGTTCTCTGAAATCGGTAATGTTAGTGCTGTGTGTTCTCTATAAATCAGTAATGTTAATGCTGTGTGTTCTCTGAAATCAGTAATGTTAGTGCTGTGTGTTCTCTGAAATCGGTAATGTTAGTGCTGTGTGTTCTCTGAAATCGGTAATGTGAGTGCTGTGTGTTCTCTGAAATCGGGAGTGTGAGTGCTGTGCGTTCTCTGAAATCAGTAATGTTAGTGCTGTGTGTTCTCTGAAATCGGTAATGTTCGTGCTGTGTGTTCTCTGAAATCGGTAATGTTAGTGCTGTGTGTTCTCTGAAATCGGGAGTGTGAGTGCTGTGCGTTCTCTGAAATCAGTAATGTTCGTGCTGTGTGTTCTCTGAAATCAGTAATGTTAGTGCTGTGTGTTCTCTGAAATCAGTAATGTTAGTGCTGTGTGTTCTCTGAAATCAGTAATGTTAGTGCTGTGTGTTCTCTGAAATCAGTAATGTTAGTGCTGTATGTTCTCTGAAATCAGTAATGTTAGTGCTGTGTGTTCTCTGAAATCGGTAATGTTTGTGCTGTGTGTTCTCTGAAATCGGGAGTGTTAGTGCTGTGTGTTCTCTGAAATCGGTAATGTTAGTGCTGTGTGTTCTCTGAAATCGGGAGTGTGAGTGCTGTTTGTTCTCTGAAATCGGTAATGTTAGTGCTGTGTGTTCTCTGAAATCGGTAATGTTAGTGCTGTGTGTTCTCTGAAATCAGTAATGTTAGTGCTGTGTGTTCTCTGAAATCAGTAATGTTAGTGCTGTGTGTTCTCTGAAATCAGTAATGTTAGTGCTGTGTGTTCTCTGAAATGAGTAATATTAGTGCTGTGTGTTCTCTGAAATCGGTAATGTTAGTGCTGTGTGTTCTCTGAAATCGGTAATGTTAGTGCTTTGTGTTCTCTGAAGTCGGGAGTGTTAGTGCTGTGTGTTCTCTGAAATCGGTAATGTTAGTGCTGTGTGTTCTCTGAAATCAGTAATGTTAGTGCTGTGTGTTCTCTGAAATCGGTAATGTTAGTGCTGTGTGTTCTCTGAAATCGGTAATGTTAGTGCTGTGTGTTCTCTGAAATCGGTAATGTTAGTGCTGTGTGTTCTCTGAAATCGGGAGTGTGAGTGCTGTGTGTTCTCTGAAATCGGTAATGTTAGTGCTGTGTGTTCTCTGAAATCAGTAATGTTAGTGCTGTGTGTTCTCTGAAATCGGTAATGTTAGTGCTGTGTGTTCTCTATAAATCAGTAATGTTAGTGCTGTGTGTTCTCTGAAATCAGTAATGTTAGTGCTGTGTGTTCTCTGAAATCGGTAATGTTAGTGCTGTGTGTTCTCTGAAATCGGTCATGTTAGTGCTGTGTGTTCTCTGAAATCGGGAGTGTTAGTGCTGTGCGTTCTCTGAAATCAGTAATGTTAGTGCTGTGTGTTCTCTGAAATCAGTAATGTTAGTGCTGTGTGTTCTCTGAAATCAGTAATGTTAGTGCTGTGTGTTCTCTGAAATCAGTAATGTTAGTGCTGTGTGTTCTCTGAAATCGGTAATGTTAGTGCTGTGTGTTCTCTGAAATCAGTAATGTTAGTGCTGTGTGTTCTCTGAAATCGGTAATGTTAGTGCTGTGTGTTCTCTATAAATCAGTAATGTTAGTGCTGTGTGTTCTCTGAAATCAGTAATGTTTGTGCTGTGTGTTCTCTCAAATCGGGAGTGTTAGTGCTGTGTGTTCTCTGAAATCGGTAATTTTAGTGCTTTGTGTTCTCTGAAGTCGGGAGTGTTAGTGCTGTGTGTTCTCTGAAATCGGGAGTGTTAGTGCTGTGTGTTCTCTGAAATCAGTAATGTTAGTGCTGTGCGTTCTCTGAAATCGGGAGTGTGAGTGCTGTGTGTTCTCTGAAATCGGGAGTGTGAGTGCTGTGTGTTCTCTGAAATCAGTAATGTTAGTGCTGTGTGTTCTCTGAAATCGGTAATGTTAGTGCTGTGTGTTCTCTGAAATCGGTAATGTTAGTGCTGTGTGTTCTCTGAAATCGGTAATGTTAGTGCTGTGTGTTCTCTGAAATCGGGAGTGTGAGTGCTGTGTGTTCTCTAAAATCGGTAATGTTAGTGCTGTGTGTTCTCTGAAATCAGTAATGTTAGTGCTGTGTGTTCTCTGAAATCAGTAATGTTCGTGCTGTGCGTTCTCTGAAATCGGGAGTGTGAGTGCTGTGTGTTCTCTGAAATCAGTAATGTTAGTGCTGTGTGTTCTCTGAAATCGGTAATGTTAGTGATGTCTGTTCTCTGAAATCAGTAATGTTAGTGCTGTGTGTTCTCTGAAATCGGTAATGTTAGTGCTGTGCGTTCTCTGAAATCGGTAATGTTAGTGCTGTGTGTTCTCTGAAATCGGGAGTGTGAGTGCTGTGTGTTCTCTGAAATCGGTAATGTTAGTGCTGTGTGTTCTCTGAAATCGGGAGTGTGAGTGCTGTGTGTTCTCTGAAATCGGTAATGTTAGTGCTGTGTGTTCTCTGAAATCAGTAATGTTAGTGCTGTGTGTTCTCTGAAATCAGTAATGTTAGTGCTGTGTGTTCTCTGAAATCGGGAGTGTTAGTGCTGTGTGTTCTCTGAAATCAGTAGTGTTAGTGCTGTGTGTTCTCTGAAATCGGGAGTGTTAGTGCTGTGTGTTCTCTGAAATCAGTAATGTGAGTGCTGTGTGTTCTCTGAAATCAGTAATGTTAGTGCTGTGTGTTCTCTGAAATCAGTAATGTGAGTGCTGTGTGTTCTCTGAAATCGGTAATGTTAGTGCTGTGTGTTCTCTGAAATCAGTAATGTGAGTGCTGTGTGTTCTCTGAAATTGGTAATGTTAGTGCTGTGTGTTCTCTGAAATCAGTAATGTTAGTGCTGTGTGTTCTCTGAAATCAGTAATGTTAGTGCTGTGTGTTCTCTGAAATCGGTAATGTTAGTGCTGTGTGTTCTCTGAAATCAGTAATGTTAGTGCTGTGTGTTCTCTGAAATCGGTAATGTTAGTGCTGTGTGTTCTCTATAAATCAGTAATGTTAATGCTGTGTGTTCTCTGAAATCAGTAATGTTAGTGCTGTGTGTTCTCTGAAATCGGTAATGTTAGTGCTGTGTGTTCTCTGAAATCGGTAATGTGAGTGCTGTGTGTTCTCTGAAATCGGGAGTGTGAGTGCTGTGCGTTCTCTGAAATCAGTAATGTTAGTGCTGTGTGTTCTCTGAAATCGGTAATGTTCGTGCTGTGTGTTCTCTGAAATCGGTAATGTTAGTGCTGTGTGTTCTCTGAAATCGGGAGTGTGAGTGCTGTGCGTTCTCTGAAATCAGTAATGTTCGTGCTGTGTGTTCTCTGAAATCAGTAATGTTAGTGCTGTGTGTTCTCTGAAATCAGTAATGTTAGTGCTGTGTGTTCTCTGAAATCAGTAATGTTAGTGCTGTGTGTTCTCTGAAATCGGTAATGTTAGTGCTGTGTGTTCTCTGAAATCAGTAATGTTAGTGCTGTGTGTTCTCTGAAATTGGGAGTGTTAGTGCTGTGTGTTCTCTGAAATCGGTAGTGTGAGTGCTGTGCGTTCTCTGAAATCAGTAGTGTTAGTGCTGTGTGTTCTCTGAAATCGGTCATGTTAGTGCTGTGCGTTCTCTGAAATCGGTAATGTTAGTTCTGTGTGTTCTCTGAAATCAGTAATGTTAGTGCTGTGTGTTCTCTGAAATCAGTAATGTTAGTGCTGTGTGTTCTCTGAAATCAGTAATGTTAGTGCTGTGTGTTCTCTGAAATCGGTAATGTTTGTGCTGTGTGTTCTCTGAAATCGGGAGTGTTAGTGCTGTGTGTTCTCTGAAATCGGTAATTTTAGTGCTTTGTGTTCTCTGAAGTCGGTAATGTTAGTGCTGTGTGTTCTCTATAAATCAGTAATGTTCGTGCTGTGTGTTCTCTGAAATCAGTAATGTTTGTGCTGTGTGTTCTCTCAAATCGGGAGTGTTAGTGCTGTGTGTTCTCTGAAATCGGTAATTTTAGTGCTTTGTGTTCTCTGAAGTCGGGAGTGTTAGTGCTGTGTGTTCTCTGAAATCGGGAGTGTTAGTGCTGTGTGTTCTCTGAAATCAGTAATGTTAGTGCTGTGCGTTCTCTGAAATCGGGAGTGTGAGTGCTGTGTGTTCTCTGAAATCGGGAGTGTGAGTGCTGTGTGTTCTCTGAAATCAGTAATGTTAGTGCTGTGTGTTCTCTGAAATCGGTAATGTTAGTGCTGTGTGTTCTCTGAAATCGGTAATGTTAGTGCTGTGTGTTCTCTGAAATCAGCAATGTGAGTGCTGTGTGTTCTCTGAAATTGGTAATGTTAGTGCTGTGTGTTCTCTGAAATCAGTAATGTTAGTGCTGTGTGTTCTCTGAAATCAGTAATGTTAGTGCTGTGTGTTCTCTGAAATCGGTAATGTTAGTGCTGTGTGTTCTCTGAAATCAGTAATGTTAGTGCTGTGTGTTCTCTGAAATCGGTAATGTTAGTGCTGTGTGTTCTCTATAAATCAGTAATGTTAATGCTGTGTGTTCTCTGAAATCAGTAATGTTAGTGCTGTGTGTTCTCTGAAATCGGTAATGTTAGTGCTGTGTGTTCTCTGAAATCGGTAATGTGAGTGCTGTGTGTTCTCTGAAATCGGGAGTGTGAGTGCTGTGCGTTCTCTGAAATCAGTAATGTTAGTGCTGTGTGTTCTCTGAAATCGGTAATGTTCGTGCTGTGTGTTCTCTGAAATCGGTAATGTTAGTGCTGTGTGTTCTCTGAAATCGGGAGTGTGAGTGCTGTGCGTTCTCTGAAATCAGCAATGTTCGTGCTGTGTGTTCTCTGAAATCAGTAATGTTAGTGCTGTGTGTTCTCTGAAATCAGTAATGTTAGTGCTGTGTGTTCTCTGAAATCAGTAATGTTAGTGCTGTGTGTTCTCTGAAATCGGTAATGTTAGTGCTGTGTGTTCTCTGAAATCAGTAATGTTAGTGCTGTGTGTTCTCTGAAATTGGGAGTGTTAGTGCTGTGTGTTCTCTGAAATCGGTAGTGTGAGTGCTGTGCGTTCTCTTAAATCAGTAGTGTTAGTGCTGTGTGTTCTCTGAAATCGGTCATGTTAGTGCTGTGCGTTCTCTGAAATCGGTAATGTTAGTTCTGTGTGTTCTCTGAAATCAGTAATGTTAGTGCTGTGTGTTCTCTGAAATCAGTAATGTTAGTGCTGTGTGTTCTCTGAAATCAGTAATGTTAGTGCTGTGTGTTCTCTGAAATCGGTAATGTTTGTGCTGTGTGTTCTCTGAAATCGGGAGTGTTAGTGCTGTGTGTTCTCTGAAATCGGTAATTTTAGTGCTTTGTGTTCTCTGAAGTCGGTAATGTTAGTGCTGTGTGTTCTCTATAAATCAGTAATGTTAGTGCTGTGTGTTCTCTGAAATCAGTAATGTTTGTGCTGTGTGTTCTCTCAAATCGGGAGTGTTAGTGCTGTGTGTTCTCTGAAATCGGTAATTTTAGTGCTTTGTGTTCTCTGAAGTCGGGAGTGTTAGTGCTGTGTGTTCTCTGAAATCGGGAGTGTTAGTGCTGTGTGTTCTCTGAAATCAGTAATGTTAGTGCTGTGCGTTCTCTGAAATCGGGAGTGTGAGTGCTGTGTGTTCTCTGAAATCGGGAGTGTGAGTGCTGTGTGTTCTCTGAAATCAGTAATGTTAGTGCTGTGTGTTCTCTGAAATCGGTAATGTTAGTGCTGTGTGTTCTCTGAAATCGGTAATGTTCGTGCTGTGTGTTCTCTGAAATCGGTAATGTTAGTGCTGTGTGTTCTCTGAAATCGGGAGTGTGAGTGCTGTGTGTTCTCTAAAATCGGTAATGTTAGTGCTGTGTGTTCTCTGAAATCAGTAATGTTAGTGCTGTGTGTTCTCTGAAATCAGTAATGTTCGTGCTGTGCGTTCTCTGAAATCGGGAGTGTGAGTGCTGTGTGTTCTCTGAAATCAGTAATGTTAGTGCTGTGTGTTCTCTGAAATCGGTAATGTTAGTGATGTCTGTTCTCTGAAATCAGTAATGTTAGTGCTGTGTGTTCTCTGAAATCGGTAATGTTAGTGCTGTGCGTTCTCTGAAATCGGTAATGTTAGTGCTGTGTGTTCTCTGAAATCGGGAGTGTGAGTGCTGTGTGTTCTCTGAAATCGGTAATGTTAGTGCTGTGTGTTCTCTGAAATCGGGAGTGTGAGTGCTGTGTGTTCTCTGAAATCGGTAATGTTAGTGCTGTGTGTTCTCTGAAATCAGTAATGTTAGTGCTGTGTGTTCTCTGAAATCAGTAATGTTAGTGCTGTGTGTTCTCTGAAATCGGGAGTGTTAGTGCTGTGTGTTCTCTGAAATCAGTAGTGTTAGTGCTGTGTGTTCTCTGAAATCGGGAGTGTTAGTGCTGTGTGTTCTCTGAAATCAGTAATGTGAGTGCTGTGTGTTCTCTGAAATCAGTAATGTTAGTGCTGTGTGTTCTCTGAAATCAGTAATGTGAGTGCTGTGTGTTCTCTGAAATCGGGAATGTTAGTGCTGTGTGTTCTCTGAAATCAGTAATGTGAGTGCTGTGTGTTCTCTGAAATTGGTAATGTTAGTGCTGTGTGTTCTCTGAAATCAGTAATGTTAGTGCTGTGTGTTCTCTGAAATCAGTAATGTTAGTGCTGTGTGTTCTCTGAAATCGGTAATGTTAGTGCTGTGTGTTCTCTGAAATCAGTAATGTTAGTGCTGTGTGTTCTCTGAAATCGGTAATGTTAGTGCTGTGTGTTCTCTATAAATCAGTAATGTTAATGCTGTGTGTTCTCTGAAATCAGTAATGTTAGTGCTGTGTGTTCTCTGAAATCGGTAATGTTAGTGCTGTGTGTTCTCTGAAATCGGTAATGTGAGTGCTGTGTGTTCTCTGAAATCGGGAGTGTGAGTGCTGTGCGTTCTCTGAAATCAGTAATGTTAGTGCTGTGTGTTCTCTGAAATCGGTAATGTTCGTGCTGTGTGTTCTCTGAAATCGGTAATGTTAGTGCTGTGTGTTCTCTGAAATCGGGAGTGTGAGTGCTGTGCGTTCTCTGAAATCAGTAATGTTCGTGCTGTGTGTTCTCTGAAATCAGTAATGTTAGTGCTGTGTGTTCTCTGAAATCAGTAATGTTAGTGCTGTGTGTTCTCTGAAATCAGTAATGTTAGTGCTGTGTGTTCTCTGAAATCGGTAATGTTAGTGCTGTGTGTTCTCTGAAATCAGTAATGTTAGTGCTGTGTGTTCTCTGAAATTGGGAGTGTTAGTGCTGTGTGTTCTCTGAAATCGGTAGTGTGAGTGCTGTGCGTTCTCTGAAATCAGTAGTGTTAGTGCTGTGTGTTCTCTGAAATCGGTCATGTTCGTGCTGTGCGTTCTCTGAAATCGGTAATGTTAGTTCTGTGTGTTCTCTGAAATCAGTAATGTTAGTGCTGTGTGTTCTCTGAAATCAGTAATGTTAGTGCTGTGTGTTCTCTGAAATCAGTAATGTTAGTGCTGTGTGTTCTCTGAAATCGGTAATGTTTGTGCTGTGTGTTCTCTGAAATCGGGAGTGTTAGTGCTGTGTGTTCTCTGAAATCGGTAATTTTAGTGCTTTGTGTTCTCTGAAGTCGGGAGTGTTAGTGCTGTGTGTTCTCTGAAATCGGGAGTGTTAGTGCTGTGTGTTATCTGAAATCAGTAATGTTAGTGCTATGTGTTCTCTGAAATCGGGAGTGTGAGTGCTGTGTTTTCTCTGAAATCGGGAGTGTGAGTGCTGTGTGTTCACTGAAATCGGGAGTGTGAGTGCTGTGTGTTCTCTGAAATCAGTAATGTTAGTGCTGTGTGTTCTCTGAAATCGGTAATGTTAGTGCTGTCTGTTCTCTGAAATCAGTAATGTTAGTGCTGTGTGTTCTCTGAAATCGGTAATGTTAGTGCTGTGCGTTCTCTGAAATCGGTAATGTTAGTGCTGTGTTTTCTCTGAAATCGGGAGTGTGAGTGCTGTGTGTTCTCTGAAATCGGTAATGTTAGTGCTGTGTGTTCTCTGAAATCAGTAATGTTAGTGCTGTGTGTTCTCTGAAATCGGTAATGTTAGTGCTGTGTGTTCTCTGAAATCGGTAATGTTAGTGCTGTGTGTTCTCTGAAATCGGTAATGTTAGTGCTGTGTGTTCTCCGAAATCGGGAGTGTGAGTGCTGTGTGTTCTCTGAAATCGGTAATGTTAGTGCTGTGTGTTCTCTGAAATCAGGAATGTTAGTGCTGTGTGTTCTCTGAAATCAGTAATGTTAGTGCTGTGCGTTCTCTGAAATCGGGAGTGTGAGTGCTGTGTGTTCTCTGAAATCAGTAATGTTAGTGCTGTGTGTTCTCTGAAATCGGTAATGTTAGTGCTGTCTGTTCTCTGAAATCAGTAATGTTAGTGCTGTGTGTTCTCTGAAATCTGTAATGTTAGTGCTGTGCGTTCTCTGAAATCGGTAATGTTAGTGCTGTGTGTTCTCTGAAATCGGGAGTGTGAGTGCTGTGTGTTCTCTGAAATCGGTAATGTTAGTGCTGTGTGTTCTCTGAAATCGGGAGTGTGAGTGCTGTTTGTTCTCTGAAATCGGTAATGTTAGTGCTGTGTGTTCTCTGAAATCAGTAATGTTAGTGCTGTGTGTTCTCTGAAATCAGTAATGTTCGTGCTGTGTGTTCTCTGAAATCGGTAATGTTAGTGCTGTGTGTTCTCTGAAATCGGGAGTGTTAGTGCTGTGTGTTCTCTGAAATCGGTAATGTTAGTGCTGTGTGTTCTCTGAAATCGGGAGTGTTAGTGCTGTGTGTTCTCTGAAATCAGAAATGTGAGTGCTGTGTGTTCTCTGAAATCAGTAATGTTAGTGCTGTGTGTTCTCTGAAATCAGTAATGTGAGTGCTGTGTGTTCTCTGAAATCGGTAATGTTAGTGCTGTGTGTTCTCTGAAATCAGTAATGTTAGTGCTGTGTGTTCTCTGAAATCAGTAATGTGAGTGCTGTGTGTTCTCTGAAATCGGTAATGTTAGTGCTGTGTGTTTCTCTGAAATCGGTAATGTTAGTGCTGTGCGTTCTCTGAAATCAGTAATGTTAGTGCTGTGTGTTCTCTGAGATCAGTAATGTTAGTGCTGTGTGTTCTCTGAAATCGGGAGTGTTAGTGCTGTGTGTTCTCTGAAATCAGTAATGTTAGTGCTGTGTGTTCTCTGAAATCAGTAATGTTAGTGCTGTGTGTTCTCTGAAATCTGTAATGTTAGAGCTGTGTGTTCTCTGAAATCAGTAATGTTAGTGCTGTGTGTTCTCTGAAATCAGTAATGTTAGTGCTGTGTGTTCTCTGAAATCAGTAATGTTAGTGCTGTGTGTTCTCTGAAATCTGTAATGTTAGTGCTGTGTGTTCTCTGAAATCGGTAATGTTAGTGCTGTGTGTTCTCTGAAATCGGGAGTGTTAGTGCTGTGTGTTCTCTGAAATCGGTGATGTTAGTGCTGTGTGTTCTCTGAAATCGGTAATGTTAGTGCTGTGCGTTCTCTGAAATCGGGAGTGTTAGTGCTGTGTGTTCTCTGAAATCGGGAGTGTTAGTGCTGTGTGTTCTCTGAAATCAGTAATGTTAGTGCTGTGTGTTCTCTGAAATCAGTAATGTTAGTGCTGTGTGTTCTCTGAAATCGGTAATGTTAGTGCTGTGTGTTCTCTGAAATCGGTAATGTTAGTGCTGTGTGTTCTCTAAAATCAGTAATGTTAGTGCTGTGTGTTCTCTGAAATCAGTAATGTTAGTGCTGTGTGTTCTCTGAAATCGGGAGTGTTGGTGCTGTGTGTTCTCTGAAATCAGTAATGTTAGTGCTGTGTGTTCTCTGAAATCAGTAATGTTAGTGCTGTGTGTTCTCTGAAATCGGTAGTGTTCGTGCTGTGTGTTCTCTGAAATCAGTAATGTTAGTGCTGTGTGTTCTCTGAAATCTGTAATGTTAGTGCTGTGTGTTCTCTGAAATCAGTAATGTTAGTGCTGTGTGTTCTCTGAAATCTGTAATGTTAGTGCTGTGTGTTCTCTGAAATCAGTAATGTTAGTGCTGTGTGTTCTCTGAAATCGGGAGTGTTAGTGCTGTGTGTTCTCTGAAATCAGTAATGTTAGTGCTGTGTGTTCTCTGAAATCGGTAATGTTAGTGCTGTGTGTTCTCTGAAATCAGTAATGTTAGTGCTGTGTGTTCTCTGAAATCAGTAATGTTAGTGCTGTGTGTTCTCTGAAATCGGGAGTGTTAGTGCTGTGTGTTCTCTGAAATCAGTAATGTTAGTGCTGTGCGTTCTCTGAAATCGGGAGTGTTAGTGCTGTGTGTTCTCTGAAATCAGTAATGTGAGTGCTGTGTGTTCTCTGAAATCGGTAATGTTAGTGCTGTGTGTTCTCTGAAATCAGTAATGTTAGTGCTGTGTGTTCTCTGAAATCAGTAATGTGAGTGCTGTGTGTTCTCTGAAATCGGTAATGTTAGTGCTGTGTGTTTCTCTGAAATCGGTAATGTTAGTGCTGTGCGTTCTCTGAAATCAGTAATGTTAGTGCTGTGTGTTCTCTGAAATCAGTAATGTTAGTGCTGTGTGTTCTCTGAGATCAGTAATGTTAGTGCTGTGTGTTCTCTGAAATCTGTAATGTTAGTGCTGTGTGTTCTCTGAAATCAGTAATGTGAGTGCTGTGTGTTCTCTGAAATCAGTAATGTGAGTGCTGTGTGTTCTCTGAAATCGGTAATGTTAGTGCTGTGTGTTTCTCTGAAATCGGTAATGTTAGTGCTGTGCGTTCTCTGAGATCAGTAATGTTAGTGCTGTGTGTTCTCTGAAATCGGGAGTGTTAGTGCTGTGTGTTCTCTGAAATCAGTAATGTTAGTGCTGTGTGTTCTCTGAAATCAGTAATGTTAGTGCTGTGTGTTCTCTGAAATCTGTAATGTTAGTGCTGTGTGTTCTCTGAAATCAGTAATGTTAGTGCTGTGTGTTCTCTGAAATCAGTAATGTTAGTGCTGTGTGTTCTCTGAAATCAGTAATGTTAGTGCTGTGTGTTCTCTGAAATCTGTAATGTTAGTGCTGTGTGTTCTCTGAAATCGGTAATGTTAGTGCTGTGTGTTCTCTGAAATCGGGAGTGTTAGTGCTGTGTGTTCTCTGAAATCGGTGATGTTAGTGCTGTGTGTTCTCTGAAATCGGTAATGTTAGTGCTGTGCGTTCTCTGAAATCGGGAGTGTTAGTGCTGTGTGTTCTCTGAAATCGGGAGTGTTAGTGCTGTGTGTTCTCTGAAATCAGTAATGTTAGTGCTGTGTGTTCTCTGAAATCAGTAATGTTAGTGCTGTGTGTTCTCTGAAATCGGTAATGTTAGTGCTGTGTGTTCTCTGAAATCGGTAATGTTAGTGCTGTGTGTTCTCTGAAATCAGTAATGTTAGTGCTGTGTGTTCTCTGAAATCAGTAATGTTAGTGCTGTGTGTTCTCTGAAATCGGGAGTGTTGGTGCTGTGTGTTCTCTGAAATCAGTAATGTTAGTGCTGTGTGTTCTCTGAAATCAGTAATGTTAGTGCTGTGTGTTCTCTGAAATCGGTAGTGTTCGTGCTGTGTGTTCTCTGAAATCAGTAATGTTAGTGCTGTGTGTTCTCTGAAATCTGTAATGTTAGTGCTGTGTGTTCTCTGAAATCAGTAATGTTAGTGCTGTGTGTTCTCTGAAATCTGTAATGTTAGTGCTGTGTGTTCTCTGAAATCAGTAATGTTAGTGCTGTGTGTTCTCTGAAATCGGGAGTGTTAGTGCTGTGTGTTCTCTGAAATCAGTAATGTTAGTGCTGTGTGTTCTCTGAAATCGGTAATGTTAGTGCTGTGTGTTCTCTGAAATCAGTAATGTTAGTGCTGTGTGTTCTCTGAAATCAGTAATGTTAGTGCTGTGTGTTCTCTGAAATCAGGAGTGTTAGTGCTGTGTGTTCTCTGAAATCAGTAATGTTAGTGCTGTGCGTTCTCTGAAATCGGGAGTGTTAGTGCTGTGTGTTCTCTGAAATCAGTAATGTGAGTGCTGTGTGTTCTCTGAAATCGGTAATGTTAGTGCTGTGTGTTCTCTGAAATCAGTAATGTTAGTGCTGTGTGTTCTCTGAAATCAGTAATGTGAGTGCTGTGTGTTCTCTGAAATCGGTAATGTTAGTGCTGTGTGTTTCTCTGAAATCGGTAATGTTAGTGCTGTGCGTTCTCTGAAATCAGTAATGTTAGTGCTGTGTGTTCTCTGAAATCAGTAATGTTAGTGCTGTGTGTTCTCTGAGATCAGTAATGTTAGTGCTGTGTGTTCTCTGAAATCGGGAGTGTTAGTGCTGTGTGTTCTCTGAAATCAGTAATGTTAGTGCTGTGTGTTCTCTGAAATCAGTAATGTTAGTGCTGTGTGTTCTCTGAAATCAGTAATGTTAGTGCTGTGTGTTCTCTGAAATCGGTAATGTTAGTGCTGTGTGTTCTCTGAAATCAGTAATGTTAGTGCTGTGTGTTCTCTGAAATCGGTAATGTTAGTGCTGTGTGTTCTCTGAAATCGGTCATGTTAGTGCTGTGCGTTCTCTGAAATCGGGAGTGTTAGTGCTGTGTGTTCTCTGAAATCGGGAGTGTTAGTGCTGTGTGTTCTCTGAAATCAGTAATGTTAGTGCTGTGTGTTCTCTGAAATCAGTAATGTTAGTGCTGTGTGTTCTCTGAAATCGGTAATGTTAGTGCTGTGTGTTCTCTGAAATCAGTAATGTTAGTGCTGTGTGTTCTCTGAAATCAGTAATGTTAGTGCTGTGTGTTCTCTGAAATCGGGAGTGTTGGTGCTGTGTGTTCTCTGAAATCAGTAATGTTAGTGCTGTGTGTTCTCTGAAATCAGTAATGTTAGTGCTGTGTGTTCTCTGAAATCTGTAATGTTAGTGCTGTGTGTTCTCTGAAATCAGTAATGTTAGTGCTGTGTGTTCTCTGAAATCGGGAGTGTTAGTGCTGTGTGTTCTCTGAAATCAGTAATGTTAGTGCTGTGTGTTCTCTGAAATCGGTAATGTTAGTGCTGTGTGTTCTCTGAAATCAGTAATGTTAGTGCTGTGTGTTCTCTGAAATCAGTAATGTTAGTGCTGTGTGTTCTCTGAAATCGGGAGTGTTAGTGCTGTGTGTTCTCTGAAATCAGTAATGTTAGTGCTGTGCGTTCTCTGAAATCGGGAGTGTTAGTGCTGTGTGTTCTCTGAAATCAGTAATGTGAGTGCTGTGTGTTCTCTGAAATTGGGAGTGTTAGTGCTGTGTGTTCTCTGAAATCGGGAGTGTTAGTGCTGTGTGTTCTCTGAAATCGGGAGTGTTAGTGCTGTGTGTTCTCTGAAATCGGGAGTGTTAGTGCTGTGTGTTCTCTGAAATCAGTAATGTGAGTGCTGTGTGTTCTCTGAAATCGGTAATGTGAGTGCTGTGTGTTCTCTGAAATCGGTAATGTTAGTGCTGTGTGTTCTCTGAAATCAGTAATGTTAGTGCTGTGTGTTCTCTGAAATCGGTAATGTTAGTGCTGTGCGTTCTCTGAAATCAGTAATGTTAGTGCTGTGTGTTCTCTGAAATCGGTAATGTTAGTGCTGTGTGTTCTCTGAAATCGGTAATGTTAGTGCTGTGTGTTCTCTGAAATCAGTAATGTTAGTGCTGTGTGTTCTCTGAAATCAGTAATGTTAGTGCTGTGTGTTCTCTGAAATCAGTAATGTTAGTGCTGTGTGTACTCTGAAATCAGTAATGTTAGTGCTGTGTGTTCTCTGAAATCGGTAATGTTAGTGCTGTGTGTTCTCTGAAATCGGTAATGTTAGTGCTGTGTGTTCTCTGAAATCAGTAATGTTAGTGCTGTGTGTTCTCTGAAATCAGTATTGTTAGTGCTGGTCCAGTTATGTTTCTGGTGAATGGTGATCCCCAGGATTTTGATGGTGGGGGATTCGGCGATGGCATTGCCGTTGAATGTCAAGGGAAGATGGTTAGACTCTCTCTTTTTCCACATTTCCCTCCTCCCATAATCCTTTCTGCTGATGCTGTCAGCACGAACCTCTTTCTTGCTCCTCTCCCCACTCCACAACTCAACCTCTTTCCCTTTGTCATTGCAGATGCCCAAGAACATTGGCGGCATCGTCCGAGGAGGAGGGTGATGAGGGGGTCACTGAAGCCACACCGTCCGAGGAGGAGGAGGGGGACACTGAAGCCACACCATCACTCGATCTGACACTTGCTTCCACCAGCTCAGAGACTGACACTGCGCGTCCTTTAGAGGTTTAGGTTAGAGGAGGGATCGGCACACGGTGAGACACCGAGCACAAGTGCACAGGAGCCGGGGCTGGGGGAATGGATACCACAGGTGCCAGCTCACCGGAGGGCGAGGTCGTTCACTAGTTCTGCTGCAGAGGAGTCAGATGAGGACTTCGATGGGCCAGGCTACAGAAGACGGCTGATGGGCGTACAACAACAAATGCTTGGGGCACTGGAAAACCTGCCAGAAAGCCTGCGCACAATGAGAAGGGGCATGGAGGAGTCCAGCTCCAACTTGGCACAGGGCTTTGCGCAGATCTTGGAGCCCATCCTTTCCAACATGGAACGGGTGGTCACCTCCATCAGCGCACCTGTGGAACCCACCATGATGCAGCGTCTAATGATGATGTCACATCATCCATTGCAGCAATAACATCTGCCATCCAAGGTCTGACTGCTGCATTTGCAGCTCAGACTGCTGCATTGGAAGCTCAGACTGCCTCTATCGTGGGGACCACTGTAGAATGGGGCTTCCAGGGCGTCACAGCACTCCAGCAATCCGTTCTCCAGCCGATCACCAGGATTGCTGAGGCACCGCCCTGGGAGAGTGGCAGTGGCGCCATGGCAGTCGGACCTGTTGTCCTCTCTCAGGACAACAGCATTCCTGCTCCCACCCCTGCCACTCGCCCTCGCCCTTGTTGTTGCTTATCGGCCAACCAGGCCGGACTGCTGCAGCCTATGCTGAGATGGTGCAGTCTGAAGCCGGGCTCTCCAGGCCCAGAGCTGCTCGAGGTCATCCTCCAAGGCCATCTGGACGTTCCTCCATTGAAGGCCAGCAGCCTTCCACCACCCATGCTCCATCCACTGGGGAAGCACCTTGTAGGAGCACTAGGATAGGTAAAGGCACACGAACAACAGGCACTGAGGGAATGCCCAAGGGTGAATAGTTCTGTTATGTTTGCATAATTTCATTTATTCATTGATAAATGAGACTTGATTTTGCATTTGGTTGTTGTTTTTTATTTATGCAATGAGCTGAGAGGGAAACCAATGTGTAATCAGATGACTTGTGGGAGGGAAAAGGTGGGGAGTGTAGGACTGTTGGTGAGTTGGGGGATGTAGTTCCAATTATTGATAGCAGGCACGGATCAGGCGAGCACGCAGAGCCCTTGCAGACAAGGCATGTGGTTCCTGTTGCACCCTTGCGTCTTCCTCCACTTCCTCCTCTGGCTCCACCCCCTTCTCCTCCTCCTCAGCCTCCTCCTCCACCACCTCAGCCTCGTCCTCCTTAGTCTCCTCCTCCTCCACCACCTCAGGCTCAGGATCTTCTCCAATCATTGGTGGCAAAGGCTGGTCCCTCATGATGGCGAGGTTGTGCAGCATGCAGCAGACCACCACGAATCTGCCCACCCACTCAGGGGAGTACTGCAGGGCTCCTCCAGGCAGCGGAAGTGTTGTTTGAGGAGGCCTATGGTCTGCTCCACGATGTTGCGTGTGGCAGCATGGCTCTCATTATAGGCCTGCTGTACACGTGTGCGTGGATTCCTGACCGGTGTCATGAGCCACGGTGTGAGGGGATTGCCCTTGTCGCCCAGTAGCCAGCCTTTGACTTGCCGAGTCAGGTGAAAGATAGCTGGCACGTTGGACTGCCGCATGACGAAGGCGTCGTGACTGCTCCCAGGGTAGCGGGCATCGATCTCCAAGATGCAATGTGTGAGGTCATACACCAGCTGCACGTTGAGGGAGTGGAAGCCCTTTCGGTTGACGAAGGCGGCCGAGTTGATGTGCGGGGCACGCAGGGCAATATGTGTGCAGTCCATGGCACCCTGCACCATGGGGAAGCCAGCAATGCGAGGGAACCCCCGTGCTCACTTGTTCTGCTTTTCTCTGTCGAATGGGAAGGTGATGAACTTATTCTTCATGTGGTACAGAGCGTCTGTGACCTCCCTTATGCAGCAGTGCACTGCATACTGTGAGATGTTGCACATGTTGCCAGCAGAGGCCTGAAATGCTCCTGAGCCGTAGAAATTCAGCACCATGGTGACCTTCACAGCCACAGGCAATGCTGTCCTTGCCCTGCTCTGAGGCTGCAGCTGTGGCCGCACCAGTTGACAGATCTCGGTCACGGTTTCCTTGGTGAACCTCAGGCGTCGGATGCAATCCTCCTCGGTCATGTTGAGGTAAGAGAATTTGTCCCTGAAGGCCCTCATTGGGTAGGGCCTCCTGCTCATTTCCCTGTGCCTCCTCGTCCTCCATCTCCTCACAGCTTGACCTGCTGGGCGTGGCCTCTCTGCACGCTCCCAGTCATGCTCAATGCCCAGCGGGAGCCCCAGCAGACCACCCATGGTTGCCAGGAATGTTGTTCAACCACGGTTGTAACTTTCCGAACCGTAAGGCAGTACCTGCCAAACCATTTTCTGGCAGGCAGAGGGAACGAAGGCTAGAAAATAAACAACAGAGGAGTTTGGCAGTCTTTAAATGTATTTACCTCAATGGAAGGAGTCTAGTGAATAAGGCGGATGAGTTGAGGGCACAGATAGACACGTGGCAGTATGATATCTTAGCTATTACAGAAACATGGCTTAAAGAGGGGCAGGACTGGCAGCTCAACCTCCCTGGTCACAGGGTTTTCAGACGTGCAAGAGAGGGGGATAAAAAAGGAGGGGTGGTGGCAATTTTGGTTAAGGAAACAATTACAGTTGTGAGGGGGGATGATATTTTAGAAGGAGCATCAAATGAGGCCATATGGGTTGAGCTAAAGAAAAAAAAGGGGCAATCACACTACTGGGAGTGTACTATAGAACCTCAAACAGTCAGAGGGAGATAGAGGAGCAAATATGTAGGCAAATTTCTGAGAAGTGCAAAAACAATAGGGCAGTAATAGGGGATTTCAACTACCCGAATATTAACTGGGATACAAAGAGTGTGAAGGGTATAGAGGGTGCGGCTTTCTTAATGTGCATACAGGAGAATTTTTTTAGCCAGTATATAGCAAGCCCAACAAGAGGGAGGGGGGCAGTTCTAGATTTAGTTCTAGGAAATGAAGAGGGGCAGGTGGAAGGAGTATCAGTGGGAGAGCATTTTGGTGGTAGTGATCATAATACAGTTAGTTTTAGCATAGTCATGGAAAAGGACAAAGACAGAGCAGGAGTTAAAGTTTTCAATTAGGGAAAGGTCAGTTTTACTAAACTGAGAAGTGATTTAGCAGAAGTAAACTGGAAACAGCGACTTGAAGGTAAATCAGTGTCAGAGCAGTGGGAGACATTCCAAGGGGTCATTCAAGGGGTTCAGGGTGAACATGTTCCCACAAAGAAAAAGGGAGGGGCTGCCAAATCTAGAGCCCCCTGGATGACAAGAAGCATTCAGGGTAAGATAAGGCAGAAAAAGAAAGCCTAGGATAGACACCGGGAACTCAATACTACGGAAAGCTTAGAGGAGTATAGAAAGTGCAGGGGTAAAGTTAAAAAGGAAATTAGAAAAGCAAAGAGAGGGCATGGAAAAATATTAGCAAGTAAAATCAAAGAAAACCCAAAGATGTTTTATAAATACATAAAGAGCAAGAGGATAACTAAGGAAAGAGTAGGGCCTATTAGAGACCAAAAAGGTAACCTATGTGTGGAGGCCTAAGATGTGGGTATGGTTCTTAATGAATATTTTGCATCTGTTTTCACAAAGGAGAGGGATGATGCAGGGATTGAAGTTAAGGAGGAGGAGGGTGAAATATTGGATGGGATAAACATAGTGAGAGAGGAAGTATTAACGGGGATTAGCAGCTTTGAAAGTGGATAAATCACCAGGCCCTGATGAAATGTATCCCAAGGCTGTTAAAAGAAACAAGGGAGGAAATAGCAGAGGCTATGACCATCATTTTCCAAACTTCACTGGATACAGGCGTAGTGCCGGAGGATTGGAGAACTGCTAACGTTGTACCATTGCTTAAAAAGGGACCAAAGGATAGACCGAGTAATTACAGGCCATTCAGCCTAACCTCAGTGGTGGGCAAATTATTGGAATCAATTCTGAAGGACAGGATAAACTGTCACTTAGAAAGGCATGGATTAATCAAGGACAGTCCGCACGGATTTGTTAAGGGGAGGTCATGTCTGACTAACTTGATTGAATTTTTCGAGGAGGTGACGAGGAGGATCGATGAGGGTAGCACAATTGATGTAGTCTACATGGATTTTATCAAAGGTTTTGACAAGGTCCCACATGACAGATTGGTCAAAAAAGTAAAGGCCCTTGGGATCCAAGGGAATGTGGCAAATTGGATCCAAAATTGGCTCAGTGGCAGGAAGCAAAGGGTAATGGTCGACAGGTGTTTTTGCGACTGGAAGGCTGTTTCCAGTGGGGTTCCGCAGGGCTCGGTACAAGGTCCTTTGCGTTTTGTGGTATACATTAATGATTTGGACTTAAACATGGGGGCATAATTAAGAAATTTGCGAATGACACAAAGATAGGCCGTGTGGTTGATAGTGAGGAGGAAAGCTGTAGACTGCAGGAAGATATCAATGGACTGGGCAAAAAAATTGGCAAATGGAGTTCAATCCGGACAAGTGTGAGGTAATGCATTTGGGGAGAGCAAACAGGACAAGGGAATACACAATAAATGGGAGGATACTGAAAGGTGTGGAGGAAGAGGGGGACCTTGGAGTGCATGTCCACAGATCCCTGAAGGTAGCAGGACAGGTAGATAAGGTGGTTAAGAAGGCATATGGAATGCTTTCCTTTATTAGTCTAGGCATAGAATATAAAAGCAGGGATGTTATACTGGAACTGTATAAAACACTAGTTAGGCCACAGCTTGAGTACTGCATACAGTTCTGGTCTCCACATTACAGGAAGGACATAATTGCACTAGAGAGGGTGCAGAGGAGCTTCATGAGGATGTTGCCAGGACTGGAGAATTTTAGCTATGATGACAGATTGGATAGGCTGAGGTTGTTTTCCTTGGAACAGAGGAGGCTGAGGGGTGATTTGATTGAGGTGTATAAAATTATGAGGGGCCCAGATAGAGTGGACAGGAAGGACCTATTTCCCTTAGCGGAGGGGTCAATATCCAGGGGGCGTAGATTTAAAGTGATTGGTAGAAGGATTAGAGCGGAAATGAGGAAAAATGTTTTCACCCAGACGGTGATGGGAGTCTGGAACTCACTGCCTGAGAGGGTGGTAGAGGCAGAAACCCTCAACTCATTTAAAAAATACCTGGATGTGCACCTGAAGAGCCGTGACCTGCAGGGCTACGGACTAAATGCAGGAAGGTGGGATTAGGCTGGGTGGCTCGTTTCTCAGCCGGCGTGGACACGATGGGCCGAATGGCCTCCTTCTGTGTCGTAAATCTTCTATGGTTCTATGATTCTATGTAGTGTAGGAACTGTCAGTAAGAATAGAGTGCTTCAAAAAACACTTCCTACTCCATCAGCAGCCAAAAGCAATCATCCAGCAACTAACCTGCAATACCTGCATGGCCCCTTTAAATAGCACTGGTGGGAGGTCCTTCAGGCACTGTAAAACACGTTCAGATGGTCGGGGTTGAGACTGTGCGTTGAGTTGAGTGTTAAGGTCCAAAATGGTGTCTATCACTTTAAATCAGCGTTGCACACTGAGCGCACGCATTTTCTCCCTACGTTACATGCATCCAGCGTTCGGTATTTGCGCATGCATTAACCCCTATACCAAAATGGCGTCCGGCGCACGTCACGCTGGAAACGTGCATACGCATCCTAGACCCCATCTTGGATGTCAGAGAAATTGTGTAGCACCGAAACAACGGGCACTACAAGGCCCAATTTAGCACCCTTTGTGTCCTCCTTACAGATTACTTTCCCACCTCGCTTTGTATCATCAGCAAACTTGGATACATTACACTCCGTCCCTTCATCAAAGTCATTAATATAGATTGTAGGCCCAAGTACCGAACATTGCGGCACTCCACTAGTTACAGCCTGCTATCCTGAAAATGACCCGTTTATCCCTACTCTCTTTTTTGTCCTTTAACCAATCTTCTATCCATGCTAATATATTACCCCCAGCCCCATGAACCCTTATCTTGTGTAACAGCCTTTTATGTGGCACCTTATTGAATGCCTTTTGAAAATCCAAATATACTACACCCACTGGTTACCCTTCATCTACCCTGCTACTTACATCCTCAAAAAGCTCTAATAAATGTGTCAAACATGATTTCCCTTTCATAAAACCATGTAGACTCTGCCTAAACATATTATGGTTTCCTAAGTGCCCTGTTACCACTTCCTTAATAATGGATTGCAGCCATTTTCGCAACGATTGATGCCAGAGTAACTGGTCTGTAGTTCCCTGTTTCTCACTCCCTTCTTTTTTGCTACCTTCCTATCCATTGGGACTGTTCTAGAATCTAGGGAATTTGGAAGTTCACAACCAATGCATCCACTATCTCTGCAGCCACCTCATTTAGAACCCTGGGATGTAGGCCATCAGGTCCAGGGGATTTATCGGCTTTTAGTCCCATTAGTTTCTCAAGTACATTTTCTGTACTGATTTTAATTACTTTAAGTTCCTCACTCTCATTAGCCCCTTGGTTCCCCACTATTTCTGGTGTGTTTTTTGTGTCTTCTACTGTGAAGACAGATACAAAATATTTGTTTAACGCATCTGCCATTCCCTGATTCCCCATTATAATTTCTCCTGTCTCAGCCTCTAAAGGACCAATGTTTACTTTTGCTACTGTCTTCCTTTTTACATACTTGTAGAAGCTATTACAATCTGTTACTATAATTTTTGCTAGTTTACTTTCATATTCTATTTTCTCTCTTTTTATCAATTTTTTGGTCGTCCTTTGCTGGTTTCTAAAACTCTCTCAATCCTCAGGCTTATTACTCTTCTTGGCAATATCATAGGCCTCTTCTTTTAATCTAATACTATCCTTAACTTTTTTAGTTCACCACAGGTGAATCACTTTTCCCGTGGAGTTTTTATTTCTCAATGGAATATATATTTGTTGCGAATATTAAAATATTTCTTTAAATGTTTGCCATTGTTTTTCAACCATCATACCCTTCAATTTAATTTCCCAATCTACCTTAGATTGGGAAATTAAATTGAAGGGTATGATGGTTGAAAAACAATGTAATTGTAATTGTCCCATGTAATTAGTTTTATTGGTTTAAGACTCTAGTTTCGGACTTAAGTACGTCACTCTCAAACTCAATGTGGAATGCTATCATATTATGATCACTCTTCCCCATAGGATCCCTTAGTGTGAGATTACTAATTAACCCTGTCTCATTACGTAATACAAGATCTAAAATGGCCTATTCCCTGGTTGGTTCCATGATGTATTGCTCAAGGAAACGGTCTCAAATGTATCCCATGAACTCATTCTCCAAACTACCTTTTCCAATTTGATTAGCCCAGTCTATTTGAAGATTAAAGTCCCCCACGATTACTGCATTATCTTTGTCACAAGCTCACATTATTTCATGATTAATACTCTGTCCAATGTTTTTGCTACTATTAGGAGGTCTATAAACTACTCCCAGCAGTGTTTTCTGCCTCTTATTATTTTTTATTTCCACCTATACTAATTCTACTTCCTGATCTTTTGAGCCAAGATCCTTTCTCACCACTGTCCTCATGTCATCCTTTATTATTAGGGCTACACCCCCTCCCTTTCCCATTCTGCCTGTCTTTACTAAACATGTACCCTGGAATATTTAGTTCCCAACCTTGGTCACCATGTTTCTACTAGATCAAACCCATTTATCTTTTTTTGTGCAACGAATTCATCTACCTTGTTACGAATGCTCCATGCATTTAGATAAAGAGACATTAATTTTGACTTTTTACCATTTTTTCCTGCTTTGACATTATTTGCTGATGCACTATTATTGGTAAACTCTCTGTCCCTTCCTGCCACACTCTGCTTATCTTTATTCAAATCATTACCAAGAAGATAGATGAGGGCTGTGCAGTAGACGTGGTCTACATGGACTTTAGCAAAGCCTTTGACAAGGTACCGCATGGTAGGTTGTTACATAAGGTTAAATCTCATGGGATCCAAGGTGAGGTAGCCAATTGGATACAAAATTGGCTTGACGACAGAAGACAGAGGGTGGTTGTAGAGGGTTGTGTTTCAAACTGGAGGCCTGTGACCAGCGGTGTGCCTCAGGGATCGGTGCTGGGTCCGCTGTTATTTGTTATTTATATTAATGATTTGGATGAGAATTTAGGAGGCATGGTTAGTAAGTTTGCAGATGACACCAAGATTGGTGGCATTGTGGACAGTGAAGAAGGTTATCTAGGATTGCAACGGGATCTTGATAAATTGGGCCAGTGGGCCGATGAATTGCAGATGGAGTTTAATTTAGATAAATGTGAAGTGATGCATTTTGGTAGATCGAATCAGGCCAGGACCTATTCCGTTAATGGTACGGTGTTGGGGAGAGTTATAGAACAAAGAGATCTAGGAGTACAGGTTCATAGCTCCTTGAAAGTGGAGTCACAGGTGGATAGAGTGGTGAAGAAGGCATTCATTGGTCAGAACATTGAATACAGGAGTTGGGATGTCTTATTGAAGTTGTACAAGACATTAGTAAGGCCACACTTGGAATACTGTGTACAGTTCTGGTCACCCTATTATAGAAAGGATATTATTAAACTAGAAAGAGTGCAGAAAAGATTTACTAGGATGCTACCGGGACTTGATGGTTTGACTTATAGGGAGAGGTTGGATAGACTGAGACTTTTTTCCCTGGAGAGTAGGAGGTTTAGGGGTGATCTTATAGAAGTCTATAAAATAATGAGGGGCACAGATAAGGTAGATAGTCAAAATCTTTTCCCAAAGGTAGGGGAGTCTATAACGAGGGGGCATAGATTTAAGGTGAGAGTGGGGAGATACAAAAGGGTCCAGAGGGGCAATTTTTTCACTCAAAGGGTGGTGAGTGTCTGGAACGAGCTGCCAGAGGCAGTAGTAGAGGCGGGTACAATTTTGTCTTTTAAAAAGCATTTGGACAGTTACATGGGTAAGATGGGTATAGAGGGATATGGGCCAAGTGCAGGCAATTGGGACTAGCTTAGTGGTATAAACAGGGCGACATGGACATGTTGGGCCTATGGTCCTGTTTCCATGTTGTAACTTCTATGATTCTATGATTACACTGCTTTGTTGCCTTGACTTTCCTCATTAGATTTCTAAATTTCCGCTCACCTGACCCCTCTCCCCACCCTTTTTAGTTTAAAGCCCTGTCTACAGTCCTAGTTATTCGATTCACCAGGACACTGGACCCAGCCTGGTTTAAGTGGAGCCCGTCCCAACAGAACAGCTCCGTCTTTCCCAAGTACTGGTGCCAGTGCCCCATGAATCAAAAACACCTGTCTCCCACATCACTCTTTAAGTCATGTATTTAGCTTGCTGAGCTGTTTGTCCCTATAACAATTTGCACTTGGCTCAGGTAGTAATCCAGAGATTATTACCTTTGAGGTTCTGCCTATTAATTTATACCCTAGCTCCTCAAACTGTCTCAGCAGAACCCCATTCTTAGTTTTACTTATGTCGTCGGGTCCTACATGGACCACGACAACTGGATCCTTCCCCCCATGCTCCAAGCTCTTTACCAGCCATGAGGAGATGTCCTTAACCCTGGCACCAGGCAGGCAACACAGCCTTCGGGACTCTCAGTCACGGCTGCAGAGAACACAGTCTATCCCCCTGACTATACTATCCCCTACCACTACCACATTCCTTTTTACTCCCCCCACTTGAATGGCCTCCTCTACCATGGTGCCATGGTCAGTTTGCCCATCCTCCCTGCAGTCCTTGTTCTCAGCCACTCAGGTAGCAACTACCTCACACCTGTTGGACAAGGTCAAAGGCTGAGGCTCCTCCATCACTACATCCTTTGTCCCCATACCTGCCTGACTCGCAGTCACATCCTCCTGTCCCTGATCACTGAATGAATCTAAACTACTACCTAACCTAAGGGGTGTGACTGCCTCCTGGATCAAAGTGTCATTCAACATTTACCACTTTTCTGCCCACCTGACCAGTGCATTGATATTTTCCTGCAGTCCACAGCTTTCCTCCTCACTATCAACCACACGGCCAATTTTTGTATCATCTGCAAACTTCTTAATCATGCTTCCCTACATTTAAGTCTAAAATCATTAATATATACCACAAAAAGCAAGGGACCTAGTACTGAGCCCTGCGGAACCCCATTAGAAACAGCCTTCCAGTCACAAAAACACCCCTCGACCATTACCCTTTGCTTCCTGCCACTGAGCCAAGGGATCTGTTCATTCCTTCTGCTCATTGTTCTTTTATTTCTCTACTGCTGACCATCTTCTTAAAGCTCTCTTTCCTGCACGCACAAGAGCAAGGACATTTTTGTCAAAAAGGTGGATACCAACTGTTCAGCCGCCTTTGCTGCTTCCCCATGTTATGGTTGCCCGCCAAGCCAAACCTCAGCCTGGGCCGTCTGCCCGATCCCTGAACTACATATCAAAACAATTGTTTTTGATTCAAAATACTGAACATTTTCTCTTAGTCTAAATGTGCTGGTTTTTCCTCAAATTCTTTTTCTAGCTCTGTTCAAGTTTCTGGAATCAATGCAGATCCTCATCTGCCCAGGCTCATTGACAAATACCACACTAGATAATTAAGGTGTCAACTTGGCTCCAGGAGCTAGCAGGGTCTAGATTCCTCTGCTTTGCTCCTGGGAAATGCTTATGCCAGGTGTCCAATTCCTGATGAACAGCAAAAAATGTTCCACATCTGGGAAACTGCAGGAGTTACAAAAACTATTTGATATTTAATCATTTGCCCTCAACCTTTTCATTTCTTTGTGTAATATTGCGATGCTAAATTATTAAATATTTTTGCAACTCCTGCACAGTTGCCTGGCTGTGCAGGAGCTGCAACAGCTATTTGTCCTTCTGCTCACTGTGGCACTAGCTTCTTGTTGGGCAGAGGTTACAGCTCCTGTTTTAGAGTGTGAGTTGTGATTGAGTCCTTTGTGCTCTCATATATTCAAACTGTCTCACAGCTGCTTTATTTCATCCTGACTGCAACCTTTCTGTTTCACTCAGTTCCTGAACACCATTACTGCAGGAAGATAAAATTGTACTGATGAGGTTAAGAAAAAAGAGCAGTGACTTAGAGTGCTGTCAATGTGTCATTCTTAGTTAGCAATTGGGACACAAAGTAGAAACCTGGCAGAATTAATAACAAGGCAGAGACATTGATGGGAATGAGCTTGATGGCAACAGATAGGAAGAATTGATAACCATTGGCTGGTTTAAAGAGTCGGGAATAGGGGCTGGGAACAGCAATAGTAATAGCAGCAGTTATGATAGAGTGGTGGCAGGAACGTTACAATAGTAATGACAACAGACGGGAGGGTAGTAATTGCAGTGGGAAGCTAAGCAAACTGATTGCAGCAGAGTCCTGGAGTAGCGATGGCTGTGGGCAATAATGACATTAGTGCTTATGGAGCAAAGACATACAGCACCCTGGAAGAGAGGATCTTTGAAAGTCCCTACCAAAAACTTTCACTGCAAGACATGAAGAGAGTAGTTTCGAGTGAGGCATATTGAAGTGTGAGGACTATTTTATGGATGGGATAACCTATGCTTGATTCATGCAAGTTTTTATTTTCTTCAAATTTTATGGGCATTTTAATTTTAAACAATATGCAATAAAAAAATTAAGCTTCAGTGTTACTATTTGCATCATTAGTGTATGAATGCTTAATGCCCTTGACATCCATGTATTTTAGAATGTAATTCTTTGCTTCTTAACACAACATTGCTCAGCAAAATGATTTTTTTTGCAATTTCCAGGCTAGTGCCTGGAAGTGGGAAATTTTATTTTGGCTGTTCATGATTCTGCCCATATCAAGTCGGTAAATCTGTTCTCAGAAATGGGTTAACGCCTCCATTGAAATAAGAAAAGAAAATCATACGCATGCATTATGTGTTCACATATTAATATGGGTTTGTATGTTAGTTTGTAGACTTTAAAATCTTAGGGAACCTGTGAGGGAAATTTTAAATGAATTGTGAGGGCAACAAATTAAAAATTTTGGTTTTTCAGTGTGTTTGAAAGCACCATACAATTATTATCTGGGCATTGACAGAAAACGCTGGAAATGCAGAGCAAGTCAGTCAATGTCTGAAAGAGTACAGCATATTAGCATACATGGTGGGGCCCTTCATCTATTCTGATGAAGTTTGCCATGCAAAATGTTAAACTCTCTTTCTCTTTCAGATACGAATTATGTTGCTGTGCATCTCCAGCATTTTGTGTTTCAGATTACCCGTGTTCATTGTTTTTTTTTTGTTTCTTGTGATTATCTTAGCATGTTGTATAAACAAGTGCTTACATCTTCAAATGTCCCAAATGCTTGCTTCAGCACTGGTGCAGTAATTAATGGTTTCAAGTACACTCTGCACCTACCAAGATTATTTTTTTCCACAAGCTGTGCATTTCACACGATGATCTTCTCCTAATCTTTGACATCCAGTGACACTTTCATGTTCACTCTGTGTCAAAGTAGCATTCCGGGAAGACAAGGAAAATAAATTCCTTGGAGCTGATGCGTGTAAAATACGATTCCCATGACAACACGCCCTGCCTTTCCAACAAATGTGCCAGTCTTAATCAGGAGAGGGTGATATTGTCAATACTTCAACATTGGTCTTGGCAAACAAGGAATCAATGGCACTTAGCTTACACCAATTGCTGAATCATTCTGTGTTAGATAGATAGCTGGCTACATGAGATCCAATCATGGAACAAATAGTAGAGAAAAAATGCAGACTCTAAAAATACACACTGACAGACCAACCGAAAAATCAAAATGAAGGGTACAATTCCAACTGCGTTATTGTGCTACACCTGTCAGCATACAAACATTCTCATCACAAATGTGCCATATGATTTTATTTTCTTCGATGAAATACAGATAATACATAACTATGGAGCTCAATCAGGATGGTGCAGGAAAATGGCGTTGAGGTAAAAGATCAGCTACGATCTTGTTGAATGGTGGAGCAGGCTCGAGGGGCCGGATGGCCTACTCCTGCTCCTATTTCTTATGTACTTATGTTCTAATGCATTAAGGAGTTAAGGGCGTCTAATTTGACAATTGGAATCATTCCAGCGGAAGTAGAATTTCCATTACCTGGAACTTTTCTACCAATTAATGACTATACTTCATTATTAATAAGTTAATCTACACCATAAGCTAAAGGGTACACATGAAACATGAGGTTAGTCATGACAAATTCCATGGAGAACATGGTACCATAGTATTGTCATTATTCAATGATTTCTGTTCACTGAATACTTGTAACTTTAATCACAAACAGAATTGATTAATATTGCCATTTTTAATGTGCTGTCCAGTTTTTCTACCATGTAGATTTGTTGTCAATTAAAGCTACAATTTCAGCAACCATTTATCAAATGCACCACCTACTTGTGCTTTTGCAAGGCTAAATTTGTGCATTTTGACATTAATAAAAGTCCTAAAATTAGTAAGCAGCAGAATCCAAGATGAGAGCTTCACCTAAATAGAAATGAGACGTCTAAGTATGTGATCAAAATGTTACTTTAAATCCCCCAACAATAAGCATGAAAGCAGTGTTCCTTGGCTTGCCAGGGTGTTAGACACATCACTAAGTATAAGTTCAAACGGTGGTAATTCTTCTCTATTCTTCTTAATACAGGTGAAGTTGCTCAGGAAGGACCAGATTGCTAAATGCTCAAGTGATGTTGCATAGTTCTTTAATTCCGCAGTAGGCAACCATTATAAATATACACGACGTGGAGATGCCGGTGATGGACTGGGGTTGACAAATGCAAGGAATCTTACAACACCAGGTTATAGTCCAACTGTTTTATTTGAAAATCACAAGCTTTCGGAGGCTTTCTCCTTCGTCAGGTGAGTGTGGGATCCCACACTCACCTGACGAAGGAGAAAGCCTCCGAAAGCTTGTGATTTTCAAATAAAACAGTTGGACTATAACCTGGTGTTGTAAGATTCCTTGTATAAATATACACCACCTTGACGGAACTGTGCACCTCCCTTCCCAGTTGTTCACCAAGAATCAGATTGTTTTATACATGCAAAAAAATCCTAGTTTACTCCTCTTACCCTTCTTAAATAGTGGAGTGACATTGGCAATTTTCCAATCCCATTGACAGTGTTTTGGAAGATCATGACTAACGCATCAACAAATTCCTCACCCGCTTCTTTTAATTCCCTGGGGTGGAAACCATCGGGCCCTGGAGATTTGTCTATCTTTAATAACATTAGCTTCTCCATCACCATTTTTTTACTTATATTGAATCTAGTTAGTTCATCTCCTTGATTTATTTCTCGTTTTCCTTGTATCTCTGGTATTTTATCTTCCTCCTCTCCTGTGAATACTGATACAAAGTAACTATTTAGTAAGTCTGCCATTTCCTGATTTCCAATTGCAATTTGCAGGGCTACGGGGATAGGGCGGGGAAGTGGGACTAGCTGGATTGCTCTTGCATAGAGCCGGCATGGACTCGATGGGCCGGATGGCCTCCTTCCGTGCTGTAACCTTTCTATGATTCTATGATTCAACATCACCTGCATCTGTCATTAAAGGGCCCCACATATTCTTAGTCATCCTCTTTCTCTTCATATATTTGTAAAATCCTTTGGTGTTGTCCTTGATATCCCTCGCAAGCTTTTCCTCGTATTCTCTTTTTGTGGCTCTAACCACTTTCTTTGTATCCCTTTGCTGTTCTTTATATCTCTCCCAGTCCATGGGATCTCTACTGTTGCCTTTGTATATGCCCTTTCTTTTACTTCTCTTGTTGACCAAGGTTATTTAATTACACAACTAGAGCTCTTGCCCTTTACGGGTATGTACAGGTCTTGTACTCTACCAAACACTTTCTTGAACAGTGCCCATTGTTCATCTGTAATTATATCCATTAATAGCCCTGCGAGTCCATTGTGGTCAATTACTGCCTCATTCCTCCAAAGTCAGCCTTACCTAAATTTAAAACCTTGGTTTGTGATTCACCCTTCTCCCTCTCAAAACTAATATCAAATTCTATCATATTATGGTCACTGTTAGCTAGGTGTTCGCTTACCATTAGATTATTTTCTAATTCAGGTTCATTAATCATTATTAAATCTAAGATGGCCTGTTCTCTTGTTGGTTCAAGAACATATTGGCCCTGATATTAGCGGGGTGGCAGGATGGCAGCGGGGGGGGGGGGGGGGGGGGGGAGGAGCGGCGATTGGGCCCGTGGCCATCCTGCCACCCCGCTAAAGTGCCTTAAGTACCTCATTGAGGTACATCTAGCTCTTTAACTGTCATAAAGCTGGCGGGAATTCCGTTTTCGGGTCGCCCGCGCGCACACAGGTGGATCCCTGGGAAACTCGGAAGTCGGCGGGTTGGAGCCGGCTTCCGAACCCGGACGGGATTTGCGTGATTTTCGGAGCCCCCCTGCCCCCAACGCACCCGCGTGTGCTTCCTAAAATCAGCCCTATTGTTCCAGAGAACTGTCACAAATACACTCAAGAAATTCGCTGCCTTTGGCACTTGAGCTGTTCTGCTTCTCCCAGTCTACTGAAAATTAAAGTCTCCCATGATAACTACTCTGTGTTTGCAACATGTTTATCTGATCTCCCTGTTTATGTATCCCACTACTTTATTACTGATATCTGGAGGTCTATGAACAACTCCCACCAAAGTCTTGCATCTTTTTCTATTCCCAATTCTACCCACAGGGTTTCTACTGCTTCCTCACTCTTACTGATATCACCTCTTTCTAATGTTGCAATAGTGTCCCTTAACGATATTGCTACTTTTCCTCCTTTTCCTATTTCCCTGTCCTTTCTGAAGACGTTATAACCTGGAATAGTTATCTCCCAGTCACGCCTACTTGTAGCCAGGTCTCAGTGATGGACAGTATGTCATTGAGTCATAGTCATAGAGTTATACAGCACGGAGAGAGGCCCTTCGACCCATCGTGTCCGCGCCGGCCATCAGCCCTGTCTACTCTAATCCCATATTCCATCCTCCCCCCCCTCCCTCCCTCCTCCTCCCCCCGTGTCTCCGCCCCCCTTCTTTCCCCATGTCCCTCTCTGCCCCCTCTGCTTCCTCCCCCATATTCCCTCCCCTATATTATTTCTCTCTGACCCTCCTCTCCTCACTCACCCAACACTCCCTCTTATTCCCTTTTGTCATAGTGGGGTCAAAGACAGAATCTATTTGGTCAGAATTGAGGAACAATAGAGGAGCTGTGATGCTACTTGGTGTATACTACAGGCCACCAAATAGTGGGAAGGAGATAGAGGAGCAAATTTGCAGGTACATTACAGAAAGATGCAAGACCTATTGAGTAGTGATGATGGGGGACTTCAATTATCCAATATAGATTGGGATTGTAACAGTGTTAAGTGCAAAGAGGGGGGTGAATTCCTGAAATGTATACAAAAGAACTTTATTGATCAATATGTTTCAAGCCCAATGAGGAAGGAAACAGTGCCGGATCTGGTTGTGGGGAATGAAGTGGGGCAGGTGGAGCATGTTTCAGTGGGGGAGCACTTGGGAAACAGTGATCATAATATCATTAGGTTTAGAATAGTTATGGAAAAGGACAAGGAACAATCAAGCATAAAAATTCATAACTGGAGAAGGGCTAATTTCAGTGCGTTAAAAAGGGATCTTGCCCAGGTCTATTGGAATCAAAAATTGGTGGGCAAAATAGTAATTGAACAATGGGAGTCCTTCAAGGAGGAGATGGTTCGGGTACAGAGTAGACACATTCCCACGAGGGGGAAAGAAAGGGCATCCAAAGCTAGAGTTCCCTGGATGACTAAAAGTATAAAGATTAAAATGAAACAGGAAATGGAGGCTTATGACAAATGTAAGGTTCACAATACAGTAGAGAACCAAGCTAAATACCGATAGTACAGAGGAGATCTAAAAAAGGGAATAAGAGGGACAAAGAGAGATTATGAGAATATATTAGCAGCCAACATAAAAGGGAACCCAAAAGTCTTGTATAAACATATAAATGGTAAAAGGGGAGTCAAAGGAAGGGTGGGGCCGATTATGGATATGAAAGGAGATCTTCTTATGGAGGCAGAGGGTATGCTTGAGGTACTAAATGAATACTTTGCATCAGTTTTCACTAGGGAAAAAGATGCTGCCAATGTAGCAGTAAAAGAGGAGGGAGCAGGGATATTGGATCGGATAAAAATAGATAAAGATGAGGTACCTAAAAGGTTGGCAGTACTCAGAGTAGAAAAGTCACCCGGCACATGGCAGATGAAATTTAACGCAGAAAAGTGTGAAGTGATGCATTTTGGTAGTAAGAATGAGGAGAGGCAATATAAACTAAATGGTACAATTTTAAAGGGGATGTAGGAACACAGAGACCTGGGAGTGTATGTAAACAAATCTTTGAAGGTGGCAGGACAAATTGAGAAGACTGTTAAAAAACCATATGGGACCCTTGGCTTTATTAATAGAGGCATAGAGTACAAAAGCAGGGAAGTTATGCTAAACATTTACTTAACACTGGTTAGGCCTCAGCTGGAGCATTGCATTGAATTGTGGGCACCACACTTTAGGAAGGATGTCGAGGCCTTAGAGAGGGTGAGGAAGAGATTTACTGGAATGGTGCCAGGGATGAGGGACTTCAGTTATGTGGAGAGACTGGAGAAGCTGGGGTGTTCTCCTTAGAGCGGAGAAGGTCAAGAGGAAATTTGATAGACGAGTTTAAAATCATGAACGGATTTGATAGAGTAAATAAGGAGAAACTGTTTCCAGTGGCAGAAGAGTTGGTAACCAGAGGAAACAGATTTAAGAACCAGAGGCGACATGAGGGAACATATTTTTTACGCAGCAAGTTTTAACGATTTAGAATGCACTGCCTCAAAGGGTGGTGGAAGCCGATTCAATAATAACTTTCAAAAGGGAATTGGATGAATACTTGGAGGGAAAAAATTTACAGGGCTATGGGGAAAGAGCAGGGCAATGGGACTAATTGGATAGCTCTTTCAAGGAGCTGGCACAGGCACAATGGGCCGAATTGCCTTCTGTGTTGTATCATACTGTGATACTATGATACCCTTTTAGCTGAATTTGTACTTCTAATTCACTTGCTTTATTTCTTATGCAACGTGCATTAGTGTACAGGCCGTTTAATTTTGCAATTGACCCTGCCCTGCCTTTATGCCCTAATGTTTTTAACACATGTTTTAACTGAGCACATTCCTTGTTTTTTTTTGGCTTCTGTTGTATTTTGATCAGTTACTTTGTTATTACATCCTATTTTTTTCTGAACTTGAAGTATTTCTATTACCTTTAACACTACTGATGATTTGGACTTTGCTCTCATCCCTTCTTTTAGCCTTTCGGCTATTTTTATTTCTGTCAAACATTCAACCAGCAACCATTATGAAAGCATATTTATCAAGTATGGTGGGATAGGTAAAATGGAGGTGAGCTCATAAGCAACCTTGAGTAAGCACTGTGTATGTGAATGTTTTTTTTTAAGAGGACACAAACATCAAGCCCAATGTAGAAAGTCAACTAAATTCAGGTACTTGGCAACCGATCTGGAAGTGCTATTCTAGTCACTCAGGGGCCAAATTCCTCCATATTTTAGAGCTAACACATATGATAAATGTAATTTTGTGAATAATTGGTAACTTATTTTTTCCCATGCTCCTAAATTTCCCTGGACAGCAAAGTGAATTAGCACATGTTAATGTTCAGATCTGGTATTAATAGCTTTTTAGCATCTTAAGCACCAGTTAAAGACAAATTTGCTTATGCTTGCCTTCAATCAAAATTGCATGACTAGTGCCTGCTAAAAGAGTAGTATTGAAGTAATGGAGAGAGTTGGCTAGAGGTCCAGCACAGAGCAGAGTAGGATACTTGGATGGAGTAACTCAGCTGCTTCAGTCCACTTAACAACATGGGCACGTCAACAGGTCTCATTTTGCCAGATATATTGCAGTACTGGGGATCAGCAACAAGGAAGCATCAGGGCTATCTGCAATAAAAAGAAAAGAATCTATAGATGAGCATGTTTTTTTTGTGTGCACACATAACATGGCACATTTGCAATGTATCACAGTGACTGTATAGACAGGGCTTCCAACCGTGCTTCCTGTGAAGTTACTGCGGCGGAGCGGGAACAGTCCTGAGGAGATTCTGAGCCATCACGTATTGCACAAAATGGGCAGGGATCCCTGCCCCATTTCCCATTCTTAGCTTGGCCATTTCACATCAGTTCCAACCTGATGAAAGGGCAGACCAAAACATTTGCCTTAAGGTTTACCCTTTCATTCCTAAGAGATTGAAAAGGTGGGTATCTCCAGTTATCTCCTGTAACCTTTTAAAAGGTGGCCTTTAATTTAGATGCCTAGTAAGTACACTGTGCAGATCCTAGCCCTGATCTGTGATGGGCTTTGTGCATGTTACCAGACCTGAGCTCAAGAATAAAATACACTTCACAGCTATCTTAATAACTTGCCTTTTTTCTTTTATTTATGAACTACACTATACTTTTTTCATAAATTGGTGCAGTTTAATAGCACTAAAATCTGTTTTATGAGGTACTGCACATTTCATAAATTGCCTCGTGCTATTGTACAAGTCATTGCATGCAACCTCAGTTTTTATTCCACACCATCAGGTTTTATTGCCTTAAACACTACTGCAAAGCAGAATGAGTTCTTAAAATATGCAAAATAAGCATTCTGTAATTATTTTTCTTTTCATTATATGAATCCAATGTCTGTGATAAGCTTCAGTGTATATGTTTTACTCTATCTTTTATTTATGCATGTCTCGATATTTCTTTCCTATTTTCATAATACGTCAGCTTCAGGTTAATGCCAGTCGGTAAGCAAGGGTGCACTTCCATGGATAACAGAGAAAGTGCTTTGTGAGCATCCTAGCTTGGTCTGTCCCTCGAGAGGGATTCATCCAACATACTGACAGAGGTGCTATAAATCATCTCCATTATACTCTCGATTGGAAGGTTTATAGCAGTATGAAGGGATTACCAAAACTGCTTGTGGTACCAGCCTGTTGATTAATATTATTCTTCCTTAAATATTATTCCCCTAGTCCTTAAGGTAGGTCATAAATGCAGGTTATAGGGCTTGAAATTCCATGGATCCTTTAAAGGGAAGGAAGTGTACAAGGCTCATTAAAGGACCAAATTTAATTTAAATGAGGTAAGGTCCTCTTAACATGATCTGGAGGTCTGAACAGGGTCCAATAGACTCAATATAAAATGGGCACTGCAAAGTAGAGAGGGCCTGTTCCCTTCCATTAGGTTTTTGTTGTTCAAGGTATATTGCTGCTCTTGTTTTCATAGAATCATAAAATCCTACAGCATAGAAGGAGGCCATTCGGCCCATTGTGTCTGTCCAGGCTCTTTGAAAGAGCTATCCAATTATTCCCAGTACCCTGCTCTTTCCCCATGGCCCTGCAAATTTCCCCTTTTCAAGTATACATCCAATTTCCATTTGAAAGTTACTATTGAATCTGTTTCCACCACCCTTTCAGGCAGTGCATTCCAGATCGTAATAACTCACTGCTTAAAAAAAATTCTCCTCATTTCCCCACGGGATTTTTTGCCAATTGTCTGAAATCTGTGTCCTCTGGTAACTGACCCTCCTCCCAGTTGAAACAGTTTCTCCCTAACTACTCTATCAAAACCCTTCATAAATTTGAACACCTCTAATAAATCATAGAATCATAGAATGATTGACAGCACAGAAGGAGGCCATTCGGCCCATTGAGCCCATGCCGGCTCTTTGTAAGGGCAATCCAGTATTTACCCTACTACTGATGTCAGGCTAATTGGCCTGTAGCTCCCTATTTTCTTTCTCCCTCCTTTCTTGAATAGCGGGGTTACATTTGCTACCTTCCAATCCACTGGGACTGTTCTAGAATCTAGGGAATTTTGGAAGATCATAACCAATGCATCCACTATCTCTGCAGCCACATCTTTTAGAACCCTAGGATGTAGGCCATAGGTCCATGGGATTTGTTGGCTTTTAGTCACATTAATTTTTCTAAAACCTTTTCTTTAATTACTTTAAGTTCCTCCCTCTCATCAGACCCTTGGTTTCCCACTATTTCTGGTATGTTTTTTGTGTCTATTGTGAAGACAGATATAAAATATTTGTTTAACGTCTCTGCCATTTCCTTATTCCCTATTATAATTTCTCCTATCTCTGACTCTAAGGGACCCACATTTACTTTTGTTAATCTCTTCCTTTTTATACACTTGTAGAAACTCTTACAATCTGTTTTTATATTTCTTGCTAGTTTAATCTCATATTCAATTTGCTCCTTCTTTATCAATTTCATGGTTATCCTTTGCTGATTTCTAAAACCCTCCCAGTCCTCAGGCTTACTACTCTTTTTGGCAACATTGTAAGCCTCTTCTTTTAATCTAATACTATCCTTAACTTCTCTAGTTAGCCACTGTTCGCTCACTTTTCCTGTGGAGTCTATATTGCTCAAGGGTATGTATATTTGTTGGGCATTATGAATTATTTCTCTAAATGTTCGCCATTGCTTATCTACCATCATATCTTTTAATTTAATTTCCCAATCTATCTTAGCCAACTCATGCTTCATACCTACATAATTGGGCTTGTTTAAATTTAAGACACTAGTTTTGGACTTAACTACATCACTCTCAAACTCAATATGAAATTCTATCATATTATGATCATTCTTCCCCAGAGGATCCTTTATTGTAAGAGTATTAATTAATCCTGTCTTATTATACAATACTAGATCTAAAATAGCCTGTTCCCTAGTTGGTTCCTTGAAATATTGTTCTAGAAAACTGTCTCAGATGCATTCTGTGAACTCATCCTCCGAACTATTTCTGCCAATTTGATTTGCTGAGTCAATATGCAGATTAAAGTCCCCCGTGATTATTGCATTACGCTTGTTATATGCTCATTTAATTTCCTGATTTATACTTTGTCCAACACTATAAATACTGTAAACTACTCCCACCAGCGTTTTCTGCCCCTTGTTATTTCTTAGCTCCACCCATACTGATTCTACATCCTGATTTTCTGAGTTAAGATCCTTTCTCACTACTGTCTTTATCTCATCCTTTATTATCAGGGTTATCCCCACCCCCCCCCCCCACCCCTTTTCCATTTTGCCTGCTTTTTCTAAAAGTCACGTACCCTGGAATATCTCATTCCCAACCTTGGTCATCTTGCAACCACGTCTCTATAAGGTTACGAGATCAAACCCATTTATCTCTATTTGTGCCATTAATTCATCTATCTAGTTACGAATGGTTTGTGATTCACAGCGCCTTTAATTTTAACTTTTTACTTTTGTTCCCTGATATGATCTTAGTCACTAATGCCTTATTACCTTTGTTAAACTCTCTGTCCCTTCCTGACACACTCTGCTTGTTTTTACCCAATTCGCTACTCTGCTCTACCGCCTTGGCTTTTCTTTTTATACTGATAAAATTACCCTTGCCTGAACCCTCCCCCACTCTTATTAGTTTAAAGCTCTTTGTACTCTACGCCTTTATTTATTTAACAGCTTTATCAAATTGTCCTACCACCTTCAAAGATTTGTGTATGTGAACCACAGGTCTCTCTGTTCCTGCACCCCCTTTAAAATTGTACCATTTAATTTATATTGAGTCTCCTCATTTTCTTTCCAAAATGCATCACTTCACACTTCTCTGCATTAAATTTTAAAAAAGCAAGCAACAGGAATCTCGTAATGATGTATGTATTGTGAGAAGGAGACGGCTCCTAGCGACAAATTACTATCCGAATGTGCCATTTTAAAAAATGTATAATTAATATTGTTAGTCTTTTGCATTGTGACTGTGGTCATAAATGATCACAATGGGCTCGATTTTACCATCGGGTTTCCTGTGGGTTTCCAGCGGGGGGGCCCCGAAAATCCCGATATCCAGGCACGTGACCGGATCGCGCCACGATCCCGACCACTTCCGGGTTCCCGGATGACGTGCGGGGGTGCGTGCGCAGCCCCCGCTGGTGGGAATCCCGCAGGCAATTAAAGCCAGCGGGTTGCCACTTGAGTGTATTTATTTAGCTTGTTCAGGTCATTAACTGACCTGATTAAGGGACTGTGTGTGATTTTGGAGAAACATGGGACTGTTTCACACACTGGGGGAAACAGTCCTCGTTGAACTGGACGTGTTGCAGCCGTCAGCCTGTGGCAGCTGCAAAGGTCCATTTGACAGGGGGGGGGAGACCCTCACCCATTGCAGGAGGCCACTCTGTCACTTGGGACAAAGTGTGGCCTCCACCACCCACCTCCTGACGGTCAAAGTCACCAACCTGCACAATCACCCCGGGGTCCGGAGACATGTGTCTACCTTGCGGACCCCCTCAGATGTCCATATTGCGGATGGGGGCCGCCGTAGCTGCAGTCATGACCCCCGCGGAGGGCGAACAGCATCACCAGCCTCGCCATCCACGCTGTCCACCTCTGACACGTGGAGCTCCACAACAGAGTGCTGTGACACATCCACCTGTACAGCAGGAGGGAGGGCTACCGCAAGAGAGACGCGTCGCAGAGGGCACTACACTCGTCACAGGGTCCACAGACCGAGGCGCAGCTCCCCGGACCTCTCCGAGCAGTAGTGCACACGGAGGCGCAGATTCACTCGACATGTAGTCGTGGACATCTGCAGCCTCTTTCATGCCGAGCTGCTCCTGGCTGGCCCCAGCACCATCTGCTTACCTGTCGCTGCCAAAGTCACCACTGCCCTCCACAACTTCTCCTCCGCATCCTTCCAGGGTGCAGCCGGGTACACCGCCGATGTCTCTCAGTCGTCTGCGCGGAAGAGCCCTGCAAATACACCTGCACCTACTCTGCAGTGGCACAATGGGTGGCATCAGTGGTGGGTCCTCATAGTGATACCCAGGAGCGGGCATTATTGCACATAACAGACAGGATTCGTGGAGACATGGCAGTGGTGGTGCCAATATAATGTGTGATGTGAGTTGTTCTGAAATTCAATATAGGTAACACCCATGACAAACCCTCAAACACCCTTGTGCATCCCCTTCATGCTCACGACACGTTTGCCTTATGCTGCCTACTGCACATATGTGATGCATGCCCTGTGGCTGCAGCACAGGTGGTGGCAGGTTGAGTGAGGCTGGCCGTGAGAGAGATGCACGAGAGGGTGAGTATGGGATAGAGCCATGAGATTGTATGAGGATTGGGTTGCGTGTTAGTGGCGGGTGAGTACTGGTGAGGTGAGTAGGTGCAGGTAAGATGAGGATGGGGTTTGAGTGGGTATGAGGGTTGATGTGACAGAGTAGTGTTGGCGGTGCCGAAGGAGATGTGGGGTGGGGGCAGTGATATGGCAGACGGAGTGTAGGGGAAAGACTACGTGTTCTCACTGTGGCTGAACTACTGAGGTCATTGGAGCGCCTCCTGCACTGTATGCAGGTGGGCGATATGTTGGTGGTGCAGGTGACCCTCTCTGCCACCTCGAGCCAGGCCTTCTTGGTGGCAGAGGCAGGCCGCTTCCTCCCGCCCGCCGGGTGGAAGATCTCTGTCCTCCCCCTCCTCCTCACCCCATCTGATGATACCTGGGGTGAGGCATCATTAAACTGGGAGCAGCCTTCCCCCTGGGCTGCTCCATGCTGTAATTTGTTCCATTGGTTGCAGCATCTGTCAGTGGAGGACTGCCCCTTTAACTAGAGAGCCTCCAGCTGACAGATCGTACTGCGCATGCGCAGCCCGCCCGACGCGCAGACCAGCAGCGCGGAGCCCGGAGGAGCAGGTAAGTGGCTCCAATTAGTGGAATGCCTGCTACGATCGCGCGGGCAACCCACTAATTTCACCGGGCGCGGAGGCCACGCGCCCGAAACCCAACCCGCCGGAAACCCGCAGGCCTGCTAAAATCAGGCCCAATGCGTCCATTCACATCTTAGTATATGTCATATGCTTTTTCCAGCTTCCATGAAGCTTCTGAAATTTCCATTGAAACATTCCAGCTCGAAACCTCCAGGTTCTTGTTATATTATTAGAGTTTGGAGTCATGCTAGTAAACATGCCTTGAGCACAAATATAGGTGGCGAAATAAAGCTGTGTAATGCCCATTCTGTAAGCATTATGCGGACTCCTAAGAACCAAAAAAATTCCATCCGAGATGCGCGCGCACACTTCCGGCTGTGCAGGACGCCATATTGGTAAAGGCATTTGCGCACGTGCACTTAACAAATGCCAGCCACGTGTAAAGTAGGGAGGTTATGCGGTCGATCAGTGTACAACGCTGATTTAAAGGGACAGATGCGATTTTGGAACTCAACGCTCCAGCCAACACACTGTCTTCATCTTGCACAGCTGAACAGGTCTTAAATGACATGAAGGACCCCTCCCACCAGCGCTATTTAAAGGGATCATGCAGGAGTTACAGGTTAGTTTCTGGATTATTGCTTCTGGCTGCTGATGCATTTGTGCCTGCTTTTGGAGGTCTCCCGTACTTGAACACTAGGATGAGGGGACATAGCCTAAAAATTAGAGCCAGGACTTTCAGGAGTGATGTTAGGAAACACTCCTACATGGCAAATGGCTGTAGATGCTAGCTCAATTGTTAATTTTAAATCTGAGATTGATAGATTTTTGTTAACCAAAGGTATTAAGGGATATGGGGCTAAGGCGGGTATATGGAGTTAGGTCACAGATCAGCCATGTTCTCATTGAATGGCGGAACAGGCTTGATGGGCTAAATAGCCTACTTCTGTTCCTATCTTCTTATGTTCCTTTATTATCTACACAGACTGGGCTGCCTAGCTGTCAGGCAAAAGCCAGGGCACTGGCAGTGTGGCAGGGGTGGGACAGGAATGCTGTCATCCTGAGAGAGGACAGCAGGTTCATGTTCCATGGAGCCACTGCTACTTGCTGCCTCCTGTTCTGCGCTATCTTCTTCTGCAAGAAAGCGAGAAGTGTGTCGGTGAGGGTCCTGCAGGATGTTTGGGTGATGTGGCTGTCATGGTTGAACAGCTGCCAGTCTGTGTGACCTGTGAATTATGGGTGTGGGGCTTGCAACAGTGCTAATGTGGGAGGTGAGATGAAGCATCTGATTGGAAGAGTTGAGTTCTGATTGAAAGAGTTTGTTGGTATGTGGGTGATGGGGGGGTGTAGTGCATGGAGCAGTGGATGCGGCTAGTGGTGCAGTTGGTAGGAGACGCCACTTGACAGTTGAACTCATGCACCTTGACCACTCGTGTCAAATCATTGCACTTCTTACTGTACTGCATCCATGTTCATGGTGCTATGTTCCTGGCATTGACTGCGTCCCCTACAGCTTTCCACTGTCACGGGAGCCGATGTCTGGAGGGCCTCTTGCCCCTGCAAATATAGGATGCCCCTCCTTCTGTCCACCTCTTGCACCAAGGCCTCTAGTCATCAGCAGAGAACCTTGGTGCACACTGTCTCATAGGCCCGGTACAAACTCAGATCGGCAGATAGGCGGGGTCTGGCATACAGATTGGGGGATGTGGGATGTAGTTGTGAGCAACCTGTATTCAATGTTTTGAAAGAACTCAACAGTTTGTAAATATAAGGATGGAACCTGCATCTGTGTTTTACGTGTGCGATCTCTGATCTCCATTCAGTCTCCTTTCAAACCCTTATCTTATATTTTGAAAATAAAGGAGTCCCGCAAACTTTGAGCAGCCAAGTTGTTGCTCATCACCGTGCTTCACTATATTGCAGCACAGATTCACTTCACTATTGACTTCCACCACTTCCTGCAGCCACATTGCACCTTCTCTTCAAGAGGTGCAGGCTGTGGTGCTAGCCACTCGCGATATCTAGACCCACTGCTGGTGAACAACATCCAGGCTTGGGCTGATAAGTGGCAAGTAACATTCGTGCCAGACAAGTGCCAGGCAATGACCATCTCCAACAAGAGAGAGTCTAACCACCTCCCCTTGACATTCAACGGCATTACCATCGCCGAATCCCCCACCATCAACATCCTGGGGGTCACCATTGACCAGAAACTTAACTGGACCAGCTATATAAATATTGTGGCTACAAGAGCAGGTCAGAGGCTGGGTATTCTGCGGCGAGTGACTCACCTCCTGACTCCCCAAAGCCTTTCCACCATCTACAAGGCACAAGTCAGGAGTGTGATGGAATACTCTCCACTTGCCTGGATGAGTGCAGCTCCAACAACACTCAAGAAGCTCAACGCCATCCAGGACAAAGCAGCCTGCTTGATTGGCACCCCATCCACCACCCTAAACATTCACTCCCTTCACCACCGGCGCACTGTGACTGCAGTGTGTACCATCCACAGGATGCACTGCAGCAACTCTCCAAGGCTTCTTCGACAGCACCTCCCAAACCTGCGACCTCTACCACCTAGAAGGACAAGAGCAACAGGCACATTGGAACAACACCATCTGCACGCTCACCTCCAAGTCACACACCATCCCGACTTGGAAATATATCGTCGTTCCTTCATTGTCGCTGGGTCAAAATCCTGGAACTCCCTTCCTAACAGCACTGTGGGAGAACCTTCACCACACGGACTGCAGCTGTTCAAGAAGGCGGCTCATCACCACCTTCTCAAGTGCAATTAGGGATGGGCAATAAATGCCGGCCTCGCCAGCGACGCCCACATCCCATGAACGAGTAAAAAAAACGCCACTCAACAGCGTAGGTAGAGCTGGCTGCACGCAGCAATCATGTAAAACATCAGGCAGCATGAACGTTATGTGCTTCCTGCATCTCAACAATCGGGCGCGGGTTAATTGCGCACTGTGATCCCAGCGCCCGTTTCCAGGAGTTAACCAATTTAACCCCAATGGTCTCTCAGGTTGGCTCCCTGAATGGTTAACTGTGCCCACATGTTCTGTATGTCTAAAATGCTTGACCAAACCTTTAACACTGTGTTTCCCCACCCACCCACCCCCCCCAACCTCAAATGACTGAACCACAATGATCCTTCTAATATTTAATTTTCACAAAAATATTGCAAAGATTTTTGATGAATTCCATAAAATATGTAGTGGTACGATTCGTTTTGCAGAGTAACATTAGTAACAACTCAAAAATAGCACAGGGATTACAGAGTGCTTCAACAACTGAAGACTAAAAGCCTCTGGTTTCCGTATTGTTCGTAAAACCCCAATGGGAAGGGGAGGGTGTCACTGTTCTATCTAATGAACTAACCAGACAGATATAAAAACAGTCCTTAAGGAGCATTTTCTATCATTTGAATTTGTGCTTGTTTCTGCCCATCAGTCGAACCTTTCAATATCTATTTTAAACACTGCTGGATGCTAATAGTTTTGCAAAAAGCTAGTCATCAGAAAAATATGATCCATTAAGTAATGCTCCTCTCTACTTGTCTGTACTTCTGATCTTTGTGAGTAGAGACGGACAGAATATCATCACATCGCAATGGGTTTTTACTTTGGTCATTGTCTGCGCCATTTCTGATTCGTCTAGAGTTGCCAATTCTGGTTGGAGGTATTCCTGGAGGTTTGATCACATGATACTCTGGCTTCATGACATCTGACCATGTGATGTCCGATCACTTGGTGTCTGGTCACGTGACATCTGATCATGTGACATCTGAAAATGTTGCTGCATTTACCTTATAAAGGTTGGGTCTCCTATAGTTGAGTACCTTTGCTTGTGGTTACGCATCAGCAGCTGTTGTGAGACATGTTCCTCGAACCAGGAGACCAGCCATTGAGCTTTCTCCTGTAACCCCACTCCCCCCAGATCTATTCATATTCCTACTTTTTTAACATTTATCTCATTCCTTTTTAAATGACGGTCTGGACTGCCTCAATAGCCACTTGTAGTGAAGCATCCAATGGTCTAATAGGCATGAGTTCAAGAACCTTCCTCTCCCTTCCCCATTGGTTCTTCTAGTGAGAAACCTCAGTTGCCAGCCCTATGTACCCACGGTAAGGTCCCGGGTTTCACTTACCCCTTTACTGGCTGCTCCTCTCTCAGCTCTGCTCCCACTCAGCACGTTGCTGCTGCTCCAGGCTCCAGAGAAGTTATTGGTCCCAACCCAGAGTCGCCCTCTCTCCCCCTTCGGGCCCGCCGTTTCTCCCTCTCTCCCCCAGCCCCCAGCCCCCTTCTCTTCCCCTCAACTCCCATCACTAGTCGTCCTCTCTTCCCCGAACCCCCATTTCAATCTTTTTCTCTCCCTGACCGCCCCCCCATTCCCTGGTCTCCTTCTCTCCCCCGACCACCAATCCCCTTCTCTTCCCATGAACCCCTATCGCCAGTCTTCCTGTCTCCCCCGTATCCCATTTCCCAACTGATAGTTAAAATCTACCCCTCTTCATTCCTCCTCATTCCTGACACACACACGCACCTGTTGCTGTTGCCCTCACAACAGGCACGAACAGCATTCTGTTTCTTTTCCTGGCAGCAACTTCCAGATGGCAAGCTCTGCTGAAGAGGACAGAGATGCCAACTTCAAGCCATAGCGTGACCTAGAAATTTGATCCCACCTGAAATCCAGCATGCCGGGTTTGGAAAGCTCGTTGCACGCGTCTATTCATGTGGGTGCTGGAAGCTCATTATAATGGGTCAGGCGTGCAACCAGCAATAACCGCGCTACTTATTGGCTGTGCCTGATTGGGGTGAATGGGAAATTGTGCATCTCTTATGACACTCAAACTTAGTCTGCACCTCTAAATGTGGGGGTGCACTGTGGCTGCAGCAAGGAGGGAATGCTTCTAAAGAGAGAAATGGCTGTAAGACCTATAGATAGGGCCGGAGAAGCCAGAGGGCGCTTGCACAGTCTCTCCCCACTCGAGGAGGATCAGCTGGACATCAAGAGAATCATGGCTGTCGCGAGTGGCAATGCTGAGGAGACATCATGCAGGGTCTCTTCACACCTTACCCTCTTCTTCACTTCTCATTTCCATCTTACCCTATATGCTGTGCATGATAAACTGTAGCTGCTTTCAGCAGCCATTCATCTCTCTCTGCTCTCCCTTCCTGCTAACAGCTAACCCTTCTCCCTCTCTTTCATTTCAGGTGCTGAAAACACTGAGGCCCCCCTGCCAGTGCAGGAAGAGGAGGGCAGGCTTCTGAAGATTCAGCATCACTCTATCTGACCATAGCAATCACCAGCTCAGGGACTGGCACCACGTGTACATTAGGCTAGAGGAGGGGTCATCACATGGTGAATCACCAGGAACAAGTGTACAGGATCGAGGGAAGAGGGATAGTACGCCACAGGTACCAGCTCACCGGACAGCGAGATCACATACTAGCTCTGCAGAAGACTCAGATGCTGAATTTGAGGGTCCAGACTACCAAAGAAGGCTGATGTATCAGGAAAGGCTAGGTGCACTGGGCAGCCTGCCAGCGGGCTTGCGCACTCTGGCAGCTGAAGGCACAGCCGCCGATGGTGGAGCGATAAAAATAGGGATGCGCAAGAGGCCAGGATTGGAGGAGCGCGGAGAACACGGAGGGTCATAGTGCTGGGGAAGGTTACAGATTTAGGGAGGGGTGAGGTCATGGAGGGATTTGAAAACAAGGATGAGAATTTTAAATCTGAGGCATTGCCAGACGGGAGCCAATGTAGGTCAACGAGCACAGGGGTGATGGGTGAACGGGACTTGGTGCGAGTTATGATACGGGCAGCAGAATTTTGGATGAGCTCAAGTTAATGGAGGGTGCATGGTGGGAGGCCGGCCAGGAGAGCATTAGAACAGCTGAGTCTAGAGGTCACAAAGGTATGGATGAGGGTTTCAGCAGCAGATGGGCTGATGCAGGGGCGGAGACAGAGACAGGCGATATTACTCAATTAGAAGTAGGCAGTGGCTAGGGAACAGGGTTGGTGCCAGGGACTGAAGACAATGGCTTCGACCTTCCCAATATTTAATTAGAGGAAATTTCTGCTCATCCAACACTGGACGTAGGACAAGCAGTGTGACAAATCAGAGGCCGTGGAGGGGTCGAGAGAGGTGGTGGTGATGTAGAGCTGGATGTCGAGAGCGTATATGTGGAACCTGACATGTTTTCAGATGAAGTCGCTGAGGGGCAGCATGTAGATGAGAAACAGGAGGAGGCCAAGGGGCAATGTGGGCGCAGTCTGTGGCACCTTGGACCCTGGCGATGTTTGCAATGTGGGCAAAGTCTAGTACTCTCTCGTCCAACTTTGCTCTGTCCATGGGGAACAGGATATATGTGCTCCTCCTGGTGTAGAGAGCTCCCGTGACCTCCCGGATATAACGGTGCACAGCAGACTGCGATACGTCACTGATGTCACCTGCTGTATCCTGGAATGACCATGTGGCATATAAGCTACAGTGACCTTGAAAGTCACAGGCAGTGCTATCCATGCCCTGGTTTGAAGCTACAGTTGTGGTGGTTGCTGCAGGTAACCAAGCCTACTTGGTGAAGAGAAGGCGCCTCATTCATTGTCCTTCAGTGAAGTTGAGGTATGAGAAGAGCTGGCTGAAGGTATGGCCTCCTGCACAGTACCCTCCTCCTCCTTCCTCTTCTCACAGCTGCTCCTGCACTCACCTGTCTTCTTCATTGCTCCCCCTCCTCCTCCAGCCCCAAAGGCCGTCCTACCAGACCTCCCATGGCTGGAATAAACTGTTTTCATAGCAGATAAAAGCAGTCAAGCACCGGCATAAAGTTGTTCCCAGAGGTCACAATTCACTTGTGGAATGCATAAAATAGCCCAAAAAAAAGCCTAGTTGTTATCTAGCCACCAACTGGACAAACCAGCAATTAACCTGTATGGGGGGAATGAGCACTCTTGCAGTGTCCTTCCTGACTGTTAGCGCCATGGGTTGCTCGGTGAGTTTATCATGGGGTGGGGCAGGTGCTGAGGTAGACCAATTTCACAAAAGGGTCCTACAATCAGCATAGTACTCTTAATTAGGTATATTAATTTGAATTTCCTGAATCATTCCAGTATGCGGCCTGGACACCTACGGAGCAGCCCAATCCAATCTGATGGACGGCACAATGTGAGATAGGCGCGGGCGTGCTGCCCACCATATTGGACCCTTAGGGGCTGATTTTACGCCTGAAAAACGGGCATGGTGTGATTGAATTTCTTGGCCCATATACAGTGATTCGAATTACACCAATAAACTGCTTTAGATTTTGCTGCACTCCTGAGATTTTATGTTAGCTAAACTTCTTGAAGTGTTGAAGTGTAATACAGTCCAACCTAAGTATAGTTTGTTGCTATTATTTGTAAAATCACACTGCACAAAATGTTCATCGTCTCTAGATATCATTCAGATGCATCATTCAGGCCTTCCCCTTGTTACATGACAAAACATCAGTCTCGTTCCACTAATTGTCCCATTGGACCATTGTGGGCAATTCTAAATTCCAGAGCATTGGTAAACTTTACAGCACTATAACCACTGACAAGTATCAAAATAACCAAACCATTACCTCATGGACATTACACCATAAGATATTACCTGAAGAAAGTATTGCGAGTTATAGGATCTAATACAATCAGTGACTTCAGACTGTTCATTTTTGTGGATTATAATGCTGCCTGAACCCTTCAAGTTACTGTGATTTCTTCACTCATGAGAGAGAGAGATTGTTTGCAGAATTTGTGAATTATCTATTTTTGAAGTAAAATGACAACTTCAGTCCACTTTAATTTCTATATTCTCCATATCCTGGGCATATTATCCAAGACAGGAGTTCAGGATATGTTATTTCTTGGGTGGAATACAAATGCAGGTGTCTTTAGATTTGACAAGGAAAATTTTAGCCGATAATTTATTTTCTTTCAGAATGAAATCCGTTACAGTGTCTAAGAAGCACAGCTTCCATTTAAAAAGGAGTCAATGCAAACTATACCTGCTGATCCTTTTGTGAGGTGATTCAAGTTGAGGTAATTTATTATCAGCTTTTTTTCTACATTTCTTTCATAAGGTTGGGCCTGCTCCTCCGAGGATTCTACTCTGAACTCATGAGGTCATTCAAGCTCTGGATCTAGATTCTTGTAAGAATTCGATCAAAGAACAACTGAGTTCTTTTACGGATGTTCACAATAACCAGGAAGATATAATCGAGGGTGGTGGTTGTTGAATATTCACATATGTGGGAATATTACCATCTCTTTGTCACTAAGCAGATAAGGGGGAAGGGTGGATCTCATTTGAATTAGCTGGATTGTTTATTTTTTTTTTTCTTTTGTCCATTTCTCCCCTCCCTTTCTCTCCTGAATGCGTTAACTGCTTGCTGGAGTATGGTCGTATTGTAACAGTCCTTGTCCAAGTGGCCAATACTCATCTATGAGTCTCAACAGTGAGTGTTCGCGGACGAATCAACCAATTACATCCAAGCCCAAACTGCCCTCATTCGGCTTTCATGTACACACACTTCTAGTAAAAGGCTGCCAGATAATGATGATGGGAACCTTGGCTGATTTCACCCTCCCTCCTCCACGGGGACAGTGTGTTGTATATCTATATGAGGGTAGGTTTATTACTGATTTCAGACTAATGAACCCATTGTCACAAGGAATGTCAATAATGTCTAACATGTGGAGAGCTTCGGCTGCTATCTCAGAGGGAAAAGCAGAATGAATGTGAAGTTAAATCAAGGAAAAGAAACATCACAGGGAGATGGCACAGTCCAGAACAACTGTTTTGGTCAAGGTTGAATTACCAGGCAGTATCAGAATGTGTATGAGTTATCGACTCACCAGAGATGTAGTCAGTGAGATTTGCTGCATCCTCGCTCCAGATTCACAAGGGCAGATCTTTGGCTCATTGACACTGGTTGTGCAGATGCAGAATGAATTGTACTTTTTCCCTGAAAAGCACATCTGAATGTGGAAAAGAAGATCCAGGTGTGATGGAGCTCTCAAAGGGGAATAGCTTTCTTTTTGGCTGCAAGATTTACAGTGCCATTTTAGTACTGTGTTGTTTTATTAAAGTTTTTAATATTTCTGATTTTTTTTTATCAGTGTGAATTTGTGGAATTCGCTTTCGAGGGAAATGTTTCATTTACACATCATGGTAAGTTTGGTACAAGATGAAAGAAGGTCTGCTAGGAAGGTAAGGAGATACCTTCGCCACACTGGCCACACCTGCTATTATGAAATCAACCATACCTGTAGGTTTTCACACACCTGCCTGGCAGTGACAGAGGATAACTGCCTCTGCAGGCTTCAGGTCAGCTGGGAGCCAATTGAGCTTTGACATTTGCTCTCAGGACACCTGCAGCTAACCTGCAACATGGACATGGCACAGCCAGTGGCTGTGAACATCAATTCAACCCTTATTTTTATGCCTCAGGCTTATTGCGGGCATATTGCAGTACTGCTCTAAAGGGACTGTACCAAGGAATGCCAAAGAGAGTAGCTCTTCTCATACTCACCTCATGCTGTAGATCATGCACTATGCCAGCCATGAAACAGGAGGTCAGTGCCGTGTCACTGTCATTTGTCCAGAATTTGTATCATGCCTCCACATTGGGTTTCTTTTCACTTTACTATTTGCCTGTCACTTCTTCCTCCCCTCTTCCTTTCACCCTAGGCAAAGGCTGCCGTGAGGTTGAAATCCTTTATAAACCTTTCTAAAGCTGTGAGAATTTTTGTCCCAGTCAAGAATGGGCAGGACGTGGCAGCAATGGTGACAATCATAAAATTTAATGTCACTTTAACAAAAACGAAATATAAATGAAAAACATGACAGTCTGTCAAACACACTTGTGCATCCCCTTCGTGCTCACAAAACCTTCGCCTTTCTCTTACGACTACTTCTACGTGGTGCATCCCCTGTGTCTGCAGCAGAGGTAGTGGCAGGTTGCTCATGTTCATGCCCTGACCGATTAGACACTTTGGGCCTACGCCCTCTGGGTTTTGGAGCCCGTGAGGGCCCCTCCAAAGACTGCTCCACCTGCACCTGTGCAGGGGCAGACTTGGCCTCCTGGAGAGGTGGCAGCTTTGCAGGTACTGGTTGAGAGGGGGCCAACGGGTGAGATGTGGGAGCGCTTTGAGTGGCGTCCCCACTTCCATGACCCCTTTCGCCATCATTCCTCTCCTGGGCCAGGCACACACCACTCTTACCACCCTGCTAGAAAACCGTTTAGAGGACATGTGTGATGCCTTGCAAGACCAGTACTAGTTTATCCATCTGCCCGTTTAAGGCGGCAGAATGTTGTTCACTGTGAGTCCGAACGGTTGTTGTCAGGGCCTGAATGGACTCATTTGTGAGCCATGCTTGAAGCTTAATGGAGGCTAGCCTTCCCTCCATCGCAGACATTCCCACACTTACCTGTGACACTATCTCAGTGAGTTGCTCACATCCCTGTGACAGTATCTCGGAGATGCCCTTATGTCCCTGGGACACTCTATCAGAGATTCCCTCACATCCCTGTGACAGTATCTCAGAGATTCCCTCCTGTACCTGTACCACCATTCCACTCATGCAGGAGTTGGACTCCTCCATCCTCTGCGCGATTGTGGAGAGTGTGCGTGGCACCTGTTCCAGCACCTCGCAAATGTGCTGCTGTCCCTCGATCATTCTCCTTTTAAAGGATGGCCCCCAGGGTTCAGCATCTGTGTCCAGCTGAGCAGAGCCTGGAGAGGAGTGCTCCCACCGCCACGGACTCTCCACAGCTGCCCCTACCACCAGTGTCTGCTCGTGCTCACATGTATGTGGTAACTCACCATGTGCGACCCCAACTAACTGATGACGGGGACCCACCGAGGTGTGTGGATCTGCGCTGGTGGATGGCTCGCTCAGATGTGACGGGGCCCCCTCAGAGACTGACAGGTCCTCTGAGGAATCACCCTCCACCGTCACAGCGATCACTGAAGGCCTCGTATGAGAACAGAAGGCAATATTAAGCATCATCACAGATGTGTCATGTTGCGATGAGCATACTGAGGTGCTGAAGATGGCAAGGCATGTTAACATCAATTCATATTGTGTGTGATGAATGTTGAAGTTCTGTCACCAGACGTTTGTCAGGTGCCAGTCTCGGCGTCCCCGACAGATAGGCACTCGAGGGTGCGGTTCAGCTCCAGCGCCTCCTGCTCCGCCTCTGTGAGGACGACGATTTGTTGTGGCCCCTCTCCACTCCTCGCCCTCTCTTGTGCATTAGGAGCTCTCTTCTCCTATAAGGGGAGAAAGTACAGACGTGTGAGTGAGTGATGGTGAAGTGGCCAACCAATGAATGCATTGGTTTGGGTGCGGCTGACCGTGAAAGAGATCCATCAGAGGGTGAGTATGAGACAGAGCCATGACATTGGATGAGGATTGGGTCGAATGGTAGTGGTGGAGTGACTAATGGGGAGGTGAGAAAATGCTGAGGAAGTGCAGGTAAGTTGAGGATGAGCCTTAAGTGGGTGTGAGGAGTGATGTGATGGAGTGGTGTTGGCAGTGCAGAATGAGTTGGGGGGTGGGGGCAGTGATGTGGAAGACAGAATGTAGGAGAATGAGTCAGTGTACTCACTTTGGCTGACCTAGTTAGGTCATTGAAGCGCTTCCTGCACTGGATCCAGGTGCGGGAGATGTTGCTGCTGCTGGTGACCCCCTCTGCCACCTCGAGCCAGGCCTTCTTGGTGGAAGAGACAGTCCATTCCCTCTCTAAAATAGATCCCTCCTCCTCCTCACCTCATCCAGTAGCACCTGGAGCGAGGTATCATTGAACCTTGGAGCAGCCTTGCCCCTGTGCTGCTCCATTGTGGTGCTTGGGTGTTTGCTCCAGGAAAAGCCACTGGAGGACTGCCCCTTTAAATAGGGCTCCTCCAGCTGACCGCCTGTGATGCGGGTGCGCAGTCCGCCCACTGCGCAGCTATCGGACGGCAAACCCGGAAGCCATGTTAGGTGGCTCCAATTGAATCGCGTTCGCATGGGGAGCGGACATTTTTTATTGGGTGGGTTACCCACGAGCCCATTCACCCACCCCTCCCCACTGCCATCCCACCTCCCCTCTAATATCAGGGCCCAGGTTTTATAAAACATACATACTAAATAGACACACTTAACATTCATAAATAATATTTAATTGCAACTACATACCATTATGATCTTTTCTATTCAGTGTATTTGATACTTATACCTGACGATATCCTTCTGTTCCTTCACAGTGGGTGAACATTTCTGTGTTTCTATAATATTAGCAATGCAAGTGGTCTAAGAGGGAGGCCCCTGGGTTAAGGGTCAGGATTATTTCTCCCACTTCCAAAATAAATGATGGGAGCAAGAATTCGAAAGATGAAAGGCCAGATTTTCCTGCTTTCCCCCTAATCCTAAGTGCACTGCTCCTGTGCAGGCCCAGGAGTGCCAGGGTTTCCTGCCCCAGGGGCACCGTAGGTGCAGTCTCATCTCCTGGCAGGGCCTAGTGACAATGGAGCATCAGGAAAGTGAGTTCCAGCTGCAGGGCTGTCACGCTTTCAAGATTGGGACCGTCTGGCTGCTGATAGAGATCCCAATTCACTCAAAACTTCTTTGGTGTGAGGGTGGGGGGAGTGGCGGTTAAGCTTTTCAAGAAATTGTTCAGCCTTCAGCCTGCCCCTCCGCAATCAGTGAGAGTTTGGGGACGGGCCATAGCACCATGTTTGCTCTTGCACTCATCCAGCAGGAAAACGAGGTGGGAGGCCAAGAACGCCCTTCGTTTGCGTGGCTCAGACGGACCTGCACCTCCTGCTCCGTGCACCGCCCCCACTTCCAAAAAAAAAAACGTGAAAGGGACAGAGATGCGGAGAAACCCTATTTCCTGACCTTTGCACCCAGGGTAATGGGCGATCGCCCGGGTCAAAGGTGAGATACTGACCCCTAAAATTACTTTCAAACTTTAAAAAATAGAAAAAAGTTTGTATTGAAAAATAGAATGAAATTAAAGTTCAAATAAGAAAAGTAGGATACAGAAAGAATTATGAAATAAGTGTTGTAGTAGTGTTAACACTGTTTGCTTAATAGAATGCGAGCACTCAGCAGCTCATACAAGGATTACTGGTTTACCACAACTGTATAAATATTGTTAATGGATAAAAAGTGGTACTTTATATTACACCAACACATGGATTACAAAATACCTTATATTATGTATACATCCCGTAAAAATTTGAAATCCTCAGAATCTGATCATCCACTGCTGGAAATATCACTAACTGAATTTTAAAAAAGTTAAACACAATTAAACCTGTCCCTTCTGTCAAAGGAAAGCATCTGATATTGTCAGAAAATCTGAATGCTAATGATTCAGTAATTTCAATACAGATTCCATTCAGAGGTAAGTTATTACAACTGCAAGCTGGCTCAGCAGTAATTTCCCTCCTTTACATAAGCTCTTGTAATTAGTTCTGACGCCAATCTATTTGCTAATGTTACAAGAGATTTTTCAGAGTAAATAGGTGTGGAACATACAGATAGTTGATTTAAAAAATAATTGGAAGCTACCAGTGTTACTTTATCATAGTGCGTATGTCTACATAAATTTTTGGGCTGTTCAATGCTGACAGACGTAACAAAATATGTGTCTTCGCTCCTTTTACACCATGGGCTGATTTTGCAAGGCGCCAATTCTGGCGCTCCATGGCAAGTACAGCAGAGGAGATACGGCTGCAAAATTGTAGCATCGAGTTTACGAGCTGCGCTCATTGTTTGCCATATTATATGCCAGGAGTGGAGTCCCACAATTGTATAAGGAAAAAGTTATTGCATGGATTTCCAACAGGATAATTTGCTGAGTAAATTTAAATATTTTTTGCAAATTATTAAAATTTTATGTGCCGTGTTAGCAATTTGATTGGTTGTTTTGTTTTGTGCACTGGTAGTTTATGATTGGCACTTTTTCCTAACTTGACTATTGGTGAGTGATTGAGCTTAAATATGAATATGTAAGCAAACCTAACAACCAGCATGGTGAACATAACATGTGGTAGTTATTTGGATCAATCAATGCAAGTGTGAAACACACATTGCATGTGTGTTACGTTCAAGTATAACACTTTCAAGTGTGATATGTGATGTACATTTCTCATCCATCATGGAGGAACCCTCGATGCAAGACTTTTAATTATTTAGACAAAATATAACACACCTCATAACCTGCAAGAAGAGCACACAGAGACAAATTCAAGTTTAACTTTTTCAACTTCACAAAACTTATTACTGTGTATATGGAACTCTTAAAGGTATATTTTAATTAATCATTGCACCTTCTGATTGCTTAAACTTATTTGTCAAATGTGGTTTTCAGTGAACAGTACATGTACATATATTGCCTATCAGCTGCAATGCACAAGTGTTGGTGAATGCACTTTTAACTTGCAGTGTGTTTATCATAGTAGGTACAACACAGGAGGAGGCCATTCAGCCCATCATGCCTGTGCTGGCTCTTTGAAAGAGCTATCCAATTAGTTCCATTCCCCTGCTCTTTCCCCATAGCCCTGATTTTTTTTCCCTTCAAGTATTTATCCAATTCCCTTTTGAAAGTTACTATTGAATCTGTTTCCACCGCTCTTTCAGGCAGTGCATTCCAGATCATTACAACTCACTGCATAAAAAAATGTTTCCTCATGTCGCTTCTGGCTTTTTTGCCGATCACTTTAAATCTGTGTCCTCTGGTTAGCGACCCTTTTGCCACTGGAAATAGTTTCTCCTTATTTACTCTGTCAAAGCCATTCATGATTTTGACCACCTCTATCAAATCTCCCCTTAACTTTCACTAAGGAGAACAATCCCAGCTTCTCCAGTCCACATAACTGAAGTCCCTCATCCCTGATACCATTCTAGTAAATCTCTTCTACACCCTCTCTAGGGCCTTGACATCCTTCCTAAAGTGTGGTGCCCAGAATTGAACTCAATACTCCAGCTGCGGCCTAACCAGTGTTTTATAAAGGTTTAGCATAACTTCCTTGCTTTTGTACTCTATATCTCTATTAATAAAGCCCAGGATCCCATATGTTTTTTGAACAGCCTTCTCAACTTGCCCTGCCACCTTCAAAAATTTGTATATCTGCACCCCAGGTCTCTCTGTCCTGTACCCCCTTTAAAATTGTTCCATTTAGTTTAAAACAGTGGATGTCCAAAGGGACTTAGGGGTTCAGGTACATAGATCATTGAAGTGTCATGAACAGGTGCAGAAAATAATCAAGAAGGCTAATGGAATGCTGGCCTTTATATTTAGAGGACTGGAGTACAAGGGGGCAGATGTTATGCTGCAGCTATACAAAACCCTGGTTAGACCGCACCTGGAGTACTGTGAGCAGTTCTGGGCACTGCACCTTCGGAAGGACATATTGGCCTTGGAGGGAGTGCAGCGTAGGTTTACTAGAATGATACCCAGACTTCAAGGGTTAAGTTACGAGGAAAGATTACATAAATTGGGGTTGTATTCTCCAGAGTTTCGAAGGTTAAGGGGTGATCTGATCAAAGTTTATAAGATATTAAGTGGAACAGATAGGGTGGATAGAAAGAAACTATTTCCACTGGTCGGGGATTTTAGGAGTGGGGGCACAGTCTAAAAATTAGAGCCAGACCTTTCAGGAGCGAGATTAGAAAACATTTCTACACACAAAGGGTGGTAGAAGTTTGGAACTCTCTTCCGCAAACGGCAATTGATACTAGCTCAATTGCTAAATTTAAATCTGAGATAGATAGCTTATTGGCAATCAAAGGTATTAAGGGATATGGGCCAAAGGCAGGTACATGGAGTTAGATCACTGATCAGCCATGATCTTATCAAATGGCGGAGCAGGCACGAGGGGCTGAATGGCCTACTCCTGTTCCTATGTTCCTATTGCCTCTCCTCATTCTTCCTACCATAATGTATCACTTCACACTTCTCTGCGTTAAATTTCATCTGCCATGTGTCTACCCATTTCACCAGTCTGTCTGGGCCCGATGTTAGCAGGGCTGCGGGTTCTCGGCGGATGGGCTAGCGGGCGTGTGGGTAACGCACCCGGTGAAATTAGTGGGTTTCCTCCGCGATCGTAGCAGGCAAACCACTAATTGGATCCACTTACCTTCTCCTCCGGGTTCCCCGCTGCTGATCTGCGCGTCGGGCGGGCTGCGCATGCGCAGTAAGATCTGTCAGCTGGAGGCGCTCTATTTAAAGGGGCAGTCCTCCACTGACAGATGCTGCAACCAATAGCAAAGATGACTGCATGGAGCAGTCCAGGGGGAAGGCTGCTCCCAGTTTAATGATGCCTCACCCCAGGTATCACCAGATGGGGTGAGGAGGAGGGGGAGGACAGAGATCTTCCACCCGGCGGGCGGGAGGAAGCGGCCCGCCTCCGCCACCAGGAAGGCCTGGCTCGAGGTGGCAGAGGGGGTCACCTGCGCCTCCAACATATCGCCCACCTGCACACAGTGCAGGAGGCGCTCCAATGACCTCATTAGGTCAGCCACAGTGAGAACACGTAGTCTTTCCCCTACACTCCGTCTGCCACATCACTGCCCCCACCCCACATCTCCTTCGGCACTGCCAACACTACTCTGTCACATCACCCCTCATACCCACTCAAACCCCATCCTCATCTTACCTGCACCTATTCACCTCGCCAGTACTCACCCCGCCACTACCACTCAACCCAATCCTCATACAATCTCATGGCTCTATCCCATACTCACCCTCTCGTGCATCTCTCTCACGGCCAGCCTCACTCAACCTGCCACCACCTGTGCTGCAGCCACAGGGCATGCATCACATATGTGCAGTAGGAAGCGTAAGGCAAACGTGTCGTGAGCATGAAGGGGATGCACAAGGGTGTGTGAGGGTTTGTCATGGTTGTTACTTATATTGAGTTTCAGAACAACTCACATCACACATTATATTGGCTCCACTACTGCCATGTCTTCGCGAATCCTGTCCGGTTTGTGCAATAATGCCCGCTCCTGGGTATCACTATGAGGACCCACCACTGATGCCACCCATTGTGTCACTGCAGAGTGGGTGTAGGTGTATTTGCAGGGCTCTTCTGCGCAGACGACTGAGAGACATCGGCGATGTCCCCGGTTGCACCCTGGAAGGCTGCGGAGGAGAAGTTCGGGAGGGCAGTGGTGACTTTGACAGCGACAGGTAAGAAGATGGTGCACGGGCCAGCCAGGAGCAGCTCGGCATGAAAGAGGCTGCAGATGTCCACGGCTACATGTCGAGTGACTCTGAGCCTCCGTGTGCACTGCTGCTCAGAGAGGTCCAGGAGGCTGAGCCTCGGTCTGTGGAACCTGTGGCGAGGGTAGTGCCCTCTGCGACGCATCTCTCTCTGCGGTAGCCCTCCCTCCTGCTGTACAGGTGGATGTGTCACAGCACTCTGTTGTGGAGCTCCACGTGTCAGAGGTGGACGGCGTGGATGGCGAGGCTGGTGAGGCTGGTGATGCTGTTCGCCCTCCGAGGAGGTCATGACTGCAGCTACGGCGGCCCCCACCCGCAAGATGTACATCTGAGGGGGTCCGCAAGGTAGGTACATGTCTCCGGACCCCGGGGTAAGTGTGCAGGTTGGTGACTTTGACCGTCAGGAGGAGGGTGGTGGAGGCCAAACTTTGTCCCAAGTGACAGAGTGGCCTCCTGCAATGGGTGAGGGTCTCCCCCACTACCTGTCAAATGGACCTTTGCAGCTGCCACAGGCTGACAGCTGCAACATGTCCATTCGAGCTGGGAGTGTTTCCCCCAGTGTGTGAAACAGTCCCATGTTGTTCAAAAATCACACACAGTCCCTTAATCAGGTCAGTTAATGACCTGAAATACCTAACTAAATATTGTCAAGTGGCATCCCGCTGGCTTTAATTGCCTGCGGGATTCCCACCAGCGGGGGCTGCGCGCGCACGCCGGCGCGTCAGCGGGGAACCCGGAAGTGGGCGGGATCGAGGCGGGATCCGGTCCCGCTCCTGGATTTCCCGATTTTTGGGGCCCCCCCCGCCGAGAACGCACCCGATAGCGGGTGGTAAAATCGAGCCCTCTATGTCCTCCTGAAGTCTGTTACTATCCTCCACATTGTTTACTACATTTCTGAGTTTCGTGTCATCTGCAAACTTTGAAATTATACCCTCCATAGCCAAGTCCAGCCCGTTAATATATATCAAAAAGAGCAGTGGTCCTAAGACTGACCCCTGGAGAACACCACTGTATACTTCCCTCCAGTCTGAAAAACAACCATTCACCACTTCTCTCTGCTTTCTGTCTCCTAACCAATTTTATATCCATGCTGCCACTGTCCCTTTAATCCCATGGGCTTTAATTTTGCTAACAAGTCTGTTATGTGGCACTTTATCAAATGTCTTTTGAAAGTCCATATACACATCAATCACACTACCCTCATCAACCCTCTCCGTTACTTCATCAAAGAACTCAATCAAGTTAGTCAAACATGATTTTCCTTTAACAAATCCATGCTGACTTTCATTTATTAGCCCATACTTTTCCATGTGCCAATTAATTTTGCTCCAGATTATTGTCTTTAAAAGTTTCCCCACCACTGACGTTAAGCTGGCTGGCCTGTTATTGCCGGGTTTATCACTCTCCCCTTTTTTGAACAGGGGTGTAACATTTGCAATCCTCCAGACCTCTGGCACTGCCCCCATATCAAAGGAGGATTGAACAATTGTGGCCAGAGTCTCCTCATTTTCCACCCTTACTGGGTGACTTTTCTACTTTGAGAACTGCCAATCTTTTAAGTACCTCCTCTTTATCTATTTTTATCCTATCCAATATTGCTACTCCCTCCTCCTTTGCTGGACTATAACTTGGTGTTGTAAAATTGTTTACTACTGCTACAATGGCAGCATCCTCTTCTCTAGTGAAGAACAGATGTGAAGTATTCATTTAATACCTCAGCCATGCCCTCTGCCTCCACAAGAAGATCTCCTTTTTTGTCCCTAATCAGTCCCACCCTTCCTTTATCGACCCTTTTACTATTTATATGTTTATAAAAGACTTTTGGATTCCCTTTTATGTTAACCGCTAATCTATTCTCCTACTCTCTCTTTGCCCCTCTTACTCCCTTTTGTAGATCTCCTCTATACTTTCTGTATTCAGCCATGTTCTCTGCTGTATGATGAACCTTACATTTGTCAGAAGCCTCCTTTTCCTGTTTCATTTTAATTTCTATATCTTTATTCATTCAGAGAGCTCTCGGTTTGGATGCCCTCCCTTTCCCCCTCGGATGGATACGTCTACTCTGTACCCAAACCAACTGTGCTAAATTGGATAGCTTTGTGGTGAAGGATCGAATACTAGAGCTTGATCTTCAGTTGCTTCGAAGTCTTTATTCACAGAGATCTGCATTACCCACTCGACACCCTAGATAAGCTGTCCTATAAATGGATACAAGAGAGTCCCCAATGTAAATGCACCATTTGAACACAATTAATACTAATTGGTATAAATCATATGGATACAATTAACACAACTCCTCCTTGAAGGCCTTCTATTTTTCAATGATTGTTTTGCCTATCAATTTTTGATTCCAATCCACCTGGGCAAGATCCTCTTTTAACTCATTGAAATTCGCCCTCCTCCAGTTAAGCATTTTCACATATGATTGTTCCTTGTCCTTTTCCATAACTATTCTAAACCTAATTATATTATGATCACTGTTCCCCAAATGTTCCCCCACTAAAACATGCTCCACCTGCCCCACTTCATTCCCCAGAACTAGATCCAGTACTGTTTCCTTCCTGGTTGGGCTGGAAACACACTGTTCCAGAAAATTCTCTTGAACACATTTCAGAAATCCCCCCGCTCTTCTTTGCCCTTTACACTGTTACTGTCCCAGTCTATATTGGGATAATTGAAATCCCCCATTATCACTACTCTATAGTTTTTGCATCTTTGTGTAATTTGCCTGTAAATGTTCTCCTCTATCTCCTTCCCACTATTTGGTGGTCTATAGTTTACACCCAGTAGTGTAATAGCTCCTCTATTGTTCCTCAATTCTGACCAAATAGATTCTGTCTTTGACCCCTCAACTACATCGTCCCTTTCCAGTGCTATAATAGTTTCTTTGATCAATATTGACAACCCCCTCCTTTCTTTCCTTCCCTCTCTTTCCTGAATACCGTGTAGCCAGGAATATTAAGTACCCAATCCTCCCTTTCTTTGAGCCAGGTCTCTGTTATTGCCACTATATCATAGTCCCATGTGGCGGCTTGAGCCTGCAGCTCACCAATCTTATTTACCATGCTACGCAGATGCACTCCAAACTCATCTTAGACTGCCTTGCATTTGCCCCTGTCTGATCCCTCCTATTTCTGAATTATTCGTTGTTCTAGTGCTACTTGTCGTTCCCAGTCCTCTGTGCACCTTGTTTCTCCTCTCTAATGTTTCATCCTGGTGCCCATCCCACTGCCAAATTAGTTTAAACCCTCCCCCACAGCACTAGTGAACCTCCCCGCAAGGACATTGGGCCCAACTCTGTTGAGGTGCAACCCGTCCATCTTGAACAGTTTCCCTCCTGCTCCAGAACTGGTCCCAATACCCCAGGAATCTGAAGTCCTCCCTCCTGCACCATTTCTCCAGCCACGGATTAATCCGTCTTATCCTACTAGTCCTATACTCACTAGAGTGTGGCACTGGGAGTAATCCAGAGATTACTACCTTTGAGATCCTGCTTTTAAACTTCTTCCCTAGCTCCTAAAATTCTGACTGCAGGATCTCAACACTTTTCCTTTCTATGTCATTGGTTCCCACATGGACCATGACTTTTGGCTGTTATCCTTCCCCCCTCAAAATGTTCTGCACCCTCCCAGTGATGTCCTTTATCCTGGCACCAGGGAGGCAACACACCATGTGGGACTCACGTCGACAGTTGCAGAAATGCCTGTCTACCCCCCGACTATCGAACCCATTATAACAACTGCATTTCTTTTGCCCCCCTGTGCAGCCGAGTCTCCCACGGTGTGGTCGATTTGCTCCTGACTGCACCCCCCGAGTTGTCAACACCCTCACTGGTATTCAACACTGAATTGTTAGTGAGTGCCACATTCCCAGAGGACTCCAGCACTGACTGCTTGTTTCTCCTAGTCTGTCTGGCGGTCACCCACTCCCTTTCCGCCTGAACTCTCCGTAGCTGCGGGGTGACCACCTCCTGAAACGTGCTATCCACGAAACTCTCCGCTTCCCGTATACACTGTAGTGAAGCCAGCCACCCCTCAAAGCTCAGAAACCCTGAGCTCGAGCTCAAGCAGTTGGCGGCACTTCCTGCACATGTGGTTTTCCAGGATGTCCAAAGATGTGCATGCGGCGGGTCCCAGCTGTCCTGCTATGTTGGCTACAGTTATTTAAACTGTCTGTATAGCTTTAAGGCATTTTGCTGTTTATCTGACACTTAAACACTAACCAACCTCTAAAAATCACTCACCAATTAACTAAATATTTACTGACTTACCCTCAGCGCTCCTCCTTGCCTTGTTTTGATTCCTCGTGTGGCTCCCGTTATGCTCCGCTCAGTCTAGTCTATCGTTCCTTGGTTTAAATCACTTAAATCACTCCTTCCCCCTCTGCACCTAATTCCCACACTCACCAAATTCCCAGTTGAAAGTCTTCGCACTGTTAGCACTTCACTCTGTTAGAGGTTCACTCTCTGTCTTTCCCAACCTCTGTGCTCAAGCTTATTGTGTGCCCTTTGCTATAGTTGTGTGAAATATTAATAATATTTTTTGTTAGAAACTATTTAATTATTTACCTTAATTGCAGAATGTTCTCATATGAATTTAAGTTCACTGTTCTCATTCATGAGGTTACTGAAACTGATCTTCATGATGCCACAAAACGCCCTACCACATTATCTGTAACCAGCAGTTCTAAATTATTAAATACAATAAGAAAATACAGTTTAAATGCAATATCCATAAGTGTGGAGATATCTCCCTTTTTAATATTTATGGATTCTTAAGCAATTTGCTAGAATATACTTCCCTTTAGGAATGTCCTAGAAGTTTCTAGGTTAAAGTGGGAAAATTCCAATTGTTCATCTACTTGATTGTTTTAGTGTCTTATGTACTGTAAGGTTGTTCCACATGTGTACAATCTTATGTCTTAATACATTAAGTGACACTTATGTGGATATGTAATTAAATACCATGCTTTATATCAAGCCAATCATGTTCAGCCCAGCAGAGTAACTTATCCATCTTTTGGATATTTTGAGGTTGTAGCTACTGTGCTTTTAAACTGGTGGTTATAAAGTCACAAAGTGACAATTGATGGTACAGCTCTGGTTCCTTATTTGAAGACCTGTCAGTCAAACCCATAAAATGGAAACATTCTCAGGTTCAATGTTACATTCTTTTTTACCTATTTCTTCAGCTAGAGCAGCCAGAGCAGCACAAATGGAATAGGATTGACAACAAAAGATGACAAAATGGATTGAATTTTAAGGGTTCAGCTTGGCTGCAGTTGAAGTAATCAAAAACCATGGAACACAAAAAAAAAATCAAAACTTTTTAGTATGCCCTCCCCCAACCCTATGGATTATGACTGCTGCCTAAAATAGAGACAGGATACTAATATCCCTCACACAACATTTTAAGGTAACTAATTCTACCCTAACAACCAGCTCTCCACTCACAGTAATCACCAAGTTGTCCCATCCGAGGCTAAGCAAATGATCTATTCCACATCCAAGGGTTCCCCCAAAGATGGCTTCCTGCTGTAGATCTGTAGATTCTTTGGATAATGAATTTCTTTTCACACAACAGCTTCTTTCAGCTCCAGGTTTCTTGTTTTATTGATTCACATCCCCAAAGAATTCATCAAGCTCCACAGAACAATGGGCCAATTTTTTCCTGGTCCTAATCAAGACTTCAGCTTATAGATACGCTCTGGTATTGCTGAAATGACTTCAGCTTTTCACATACTGTTGCTTCTTAGCAGAATTGCTTTAGTGCTGTCATCACATAATTGATGTGATCTTATGAGATCAGTAGAACTGCGTAGACTTGAATAAACACTTTCTTCATTCAAGGTGTCAAAGATTAACTAGCCTGCATGGTTAAAAAAAAAGTGATTCTGCAAACACTGAGGAAGCATCTGAAGGCAGCAAATCATAAGCCACCCATGGAGGTTCCATGTTCTTTTTGTTGGGTCTGTTTATTAACATTCACATAATATTCAAAATCTACATCTTGCATATTAAAATAACAGAGTTGATTGGTCAGAAGCAAACAACAATTCCTGCAATCAAAGTATGATTGGGCACCAGCAAGAAATAGCACAAGGATAACAGCAAGCAACAATTCTTTGATACTTTAACAGCTTTGGCACATCTGAAAAATATCATAAAATATGATAAAATGTAAAAGGGGAGGGAAAATTTTGCAAATTATAAAGAAAACCACATTTGAAATACAGCTGTACTTTAATTAGAAGCATAGACTTCTGAAAGATTATTTGCTGTTACACCAGGACTTGAATTTATTATTAGTAGGTTTTTAATCAACCCAACGTTCCAGCATTGTTAATCCAGTTTTATTTTGTCATCTTGGTCATTATTCTCTCATTCACTTTGGTTCTTTATGCAACTCACTTAACTAACTTGCAGGCTTTCTAGTATTGTTGGAAAAAGATAAAAGCTTGAGCCATGAATATAGTAGTAAATTTGTTTGTAATCAATCATTCAGAGTTCATTGAGTCAGAGGCACACTTATGTTACTTTGTTTTCACTGAATTATAACTATCGTCTGTACAGCTGTATCAAGAAAGTGCGGTTGCATAATTTCTTGCTTTGAAACGGGCCAACAAATACGATAGGCCCTGATTTTAATTTTACAATGTCATATTTTTGCATCTTGCTGAATGTAATGTTTATGGTTGATGTAACTTAGATACATTCAAACAAGAAAGAACATGCATTTACAAAGCACCATAAGGGTCATTGCCAATATGCTTTAAACCGAAGGTTTACTTTTGATGATTTTGTTACATAGGTAAACGCAGCAGTCAAATTAAACACATGTCCTGCAAACAGCAAGTGAACAAATGACCAGATAATCTGTTCTTGGTGGTGTTGTTGGGGAAAGAATGTCGTCCAGGACACAACGGCCCAGAATTTGCTGGAAAAATAATGGCGAGTTCACGGCGCAAGCCGTTATTAGTGCGTAAAAAAAGCGTGAATTTGTGGCGAGGAAGAGATACACTGTGAGTTGCGAATTGCCACCAATTGCTGGACGATTTGCGCCACTCCACTGACAGCGTCGCAAAAACGAGAGCTCGTCATCAACTTCCCCATGAGTGTCAAGAAATTGCTGGATTTGCGCCGTGAATATTAATTAAACTCACCACAAAAAGTTAGGGCTGCTTGTTCACAGCGTAAGGGCCCTGTTGATGGGGTGATTTATGGTTCTGACATGTCACTCAACCTCGGAGGTACAGATAGGGAACAATTGAAACTGTGGAATCTCACTTCAACTGGTAGTAAATTGTTCCAAGAGGTTTTTTAAATTTTACATTTTTAAATGTTTTTTTTACTTTTCCTTTCTGTTCCTTTTTTCTCTCGCTTAATCCGATCTTTCTTTCCTCTCTTTATTTCTCTTTCTGTGTCTAATGTGACTCTGATTCACCTTATAATTCTTCATTGTTCGCTCTGTTTCTTTCTGTATCCTTAAATTTAATTGGTTAAAGAGATAGTCTGCTCATTGACCTCGCTGCGCTGTTATCAATTCACACTTCCAGCAATTTGTGACACAAAATTAATTGGAGCTGAAGGGTGAGGAAAAATATCCAACCCTCGGCACTCACCATGAGATGCTCAGCTCCAGCTAATTCTGGGACATTGAGTCCTCCATCCTTTTCTTTGAATAGTCGGATGGGTTCTTTTATATTCACCTGAGCAGACAAGAACAACAATAACTTGCATCTATATAGTATGTTTACATAGAAATACGTCCCAAGGGGCTTCACACATGCATAATCAGACATAAATGGACACCAAGCCAAAGAAGGAAATATTAGGAGCTGTGACCAAAAGCTTGGTCAATTAGATGGGTTTGAAGGGGGAACTTAAAGGAGGAGAGGGAGATGGAGAGGCAGAGAGGCTTAGGAAGGGAATTCCAGAACATAAAGACTGGATGGCTGAAAGCATGGGCTGCTAATGGTGGGTCAAAGGGAGGGGGTGATGCATAGACGTCAGAGCCAGAGTTGGAGGAACATAGAGTTCTGGGTGGGTTTTAGGGCCTGATAGGGATAGATACAGAGATAGGGAGGGGCAAGGCCATGAAGGGCTTTAAACACGAGAATAAGAATTTAAAATTGTAGGTGTTGGGGCACCAGGAGCCAAAGTAGCTCATCATAAACGGCAGCAATGGATAAGCGGGACTCGGTGCAGGATAGGATACAGGCAGAATAGTTTTGGATAAGCTGAGGTTTACAGAGGGTGCAGAATCGGAGGCCAATCAGCAGAGCATCGAAATCATTGAGTGTGGAGGTGACAAAGGAATGTATGAGGGACTAAGCAGTAGATGAGCTAAGGCAGGGGAGGAGGTGAGTGGTGTTACGGACCTGGAACTAGACGGTCTTTGAGATGGAGAGGATGTGGGTCGGAAGCTTGGTTTGGTATCAAGTAGGACGCTAAGGTTCCATGCAGTCTGGTTCAACCTTGGCATTGGCCAGGGAGGGGGACAGAATCTTTGTGAGGATACGGGGTTGTGGAGAAGGTCAAAGGCAATGACTTCAGTCTTCCCGATGTTTAACTGGAAGAAATTGCAGCTCATCGGACAAGCAGGAGACAACACATTTAGTGAAGGGATCGAGCCAAGTGGTGGAGATGTAGAGTTGCGTGTCATCAGTGTCTATGTGGAAGCTGACCTTTGGATAATGTTGACAAGGGGCAGCATAAAGATGAGGAATAGGAGGGGGCTAAGGATAGCTTCCTTAGGTAAAAAACGGGATGAGGTCCTACAAGCTGAATTTAGAGAGTTAGGAGTTAAACTAAAAAGTAGGACCTCAAAGGTAGTAATTTCAGGATTGCTACCAGTGCCACGGGCTAGTCAGAGTAGGAATGACAGGATAGCTAGGATGAATACGTGGCTTGAGAGATGGTGCAAGAGGGAGGGATTCAAATTCCTGGGCTATTGGAACCGGTTCTGGGGGAGGTGGGACCAGTACAAATTGGACGGTCTGCATCTGGGCAGGACTGGAACCAATGTCCTAGGGGGAGTGTTTGCTAGTGCTGTTGGGGAGGGTTTAAACTAATATGGCAGGGGGATGGGAACCAATGCAGGAAGTCAGTGGGAAGTAAAGTGGTGACAGAAACAAAAGGCAGTAAGGGAGTGTGTACAAAACATGACCGGACAGATGGTCTGAGAAAGCAGGGCAAAGACCAAGGGAAGTCTAGATTAAACTGCATTTATTTCAATGCAAGAAGTCTGATGGGCAAGGCAGATGAACTCAGGGCATGGATGGGTACATGGGACTGGGATGTTATAGCTATTACTGAAACATAGCTAAGGGAGGGGCCGGACTGGCAGCTCAATGTTCCAGGGTACAGATGCTATAGGAAAGATAGAGCAGGAGGTAAGAGAGGAGGGGGAGTTGTGTTCTTGATTAGGGAGAACATCACGGCAGTAGTGAGAGGGGATATATCCGAGGGTTCGCCCACTGAGTCTATATGGGTAGAACTGAAAAATAAGAAGGGAGAGATCACTTTGATAGGATTGTACTACAGACCCCCAAATAGTCAACGGGAAATTGAGGAGCAAATATGTAAGGAGATTACAGACAGCTGCAAGAAAAATAGGGTGGTAATAGTAGGGGACTTTAACTTTCCCAACATTGACTGGGACAGCCATAGCATTAGGGGCTTGGATGGAGAGAAATTTGTTGAGTGTATTCAGGAGGAATTTCTCATTCAGTATGTGGATGGCCCGACTAGAGAGGGGGCAAAACTTGACCTCCTCTTGGGAAATAAGGAAGGGCAGGTGACAGAAGTGTTAGTGAGGGATCACTTTGGGACCAGTGATCATAATTCCATTAGTTTTAAGATAGCTATGGAGAAGGATAGGTCTGGCCCAAAAGTTAAAATTCTAAATTGGGGAAAGGTCAATTTTGATGGTGTTAGACAGGAACTTTCAGAAGTTGATTGGGAGAGTCTGTTGGCAGGCAAAGGGACGTCTGGTAAGTGGGAGGCTTTCAAAAGTGTGTTAACCAGGGTTCAGGGTAAGCACATTCCTTATAAAGTGAAGGGCAAGGCTGGTAGAAGTAGGGAACCTTGGATGACTCGGGAGATTGTGGCCCTAGTCAAAAGGAAGAAGGAGGCATATGACATGCATAGGCAGCTGGGATCAAGTGGATCCCTTGAAGAGTATAGAGATTGCCGAAGTAGAGTTAAGAGAGAAATCAGGAGGGCAAAAAGGGGACATGAGATTGCTTTGGCAGATAAGGCAAAGGAGAATCCAAAGAGCTTCTACAAATACATAAAGGGCAAAAGAGTAACTAGGGAGAGAGTAGGGCCTCTTAAGGATCAACAAGGTTATCTATGTGCGGAACCACAAGAGATGGGTGAGATCCTAAATGAATATTTCACATCGGTATTTACGGTTGAGAAAGGCATGGATGTTAGGGAACTTGGGGAAATAAATAGTGATGTCTTGAGGAGTGTACATATTACAGAGAGGGAGGTGCTGGAAGTCTTAACGCGCATCAAGGTAGATAAATCTCCGGGACCTGATGAAATGTATCCCAGGACGTTATGGGAGGTTAGGGAGGAAATTGCGGGTCCCCTAGCTGAGATATTTGAATCATCCACCGCTACAGGTGAGGTGCCTGAAGATTGGAGCGTAGCAAATGTTGTGCCTTTGTTTAAGAAGGGCGGCAGGGAAAAGCTTGGGAACTACAGACCGGTGAGCCTGACATCTGTAGTGGGTAAGTTGTTAGAGGGTATTCTGAGAGACAGGATCTACAGGCATTTGGAGAGGCAGGGACTGATTCGAAACAGTCAGCATGGTTTTGTGAGAGGAAAATCATGTCTCACGAATTTGATTGTGTTTTTTGAAGGGGTAACCAAGAAGATAGATGAGGGCTGTGCAGTAGACGTGGTCTACATGGACTTTAGCAAAGCCTTTGACAAAGTACCGCATGGTAGGTTGTTACATAAGTTTAAATCTCACGGGATCCAAGGTGAGGGTGGAGGTGCAGGGGAGACAGGTTGGGGCCTTGGTTTAATTTCTGAACCATAAAACGCACCTCCAACAATGCAGCAGTCCTAAATACACTGAGAGTTTTACCTAGCTGGTCTGGAAAGAGTTTTGGTTTAATTATATTACAAATTAGTTGGAATACCAGATGGAAATATATTACCATTCCTTCATCGTCGCTGGGTCAAAATCCTGGAACTCCCTTCCTAACAGCACTGTGGGAGAACCTTCACCACACGGACTGCAGCGGTTCAAGAAGGCGGCTCGCCACCACCTTCTCAAGGGCAATTAGGGATGGGCTATAAATGCCGGCCTCGCCAGCGACGCCCACATCCCGTGAACGAATAAAAAAAAAATCAGCCATCTCAGAATTGTGTATTTTCAAATGCCATATCAGTTTGAGATAATGGGGAGTCATCCAACACATTCTCGAGATGTTGACAACCTTAATTGTTAGAATGGTTTTCGTTCAAGTTCCTTAGCAGGGAGTGAAGCTAAACAGACTGGATAGTTGTCATAGGTCACAATCCAAGGTGGTGGCTTCTCATTCAGCTCAAAGAGCTGAGACAGGTGTCAGTGGTCAGCCCTTATCTTTCTCTGATGCTGAACCCAAGGGAATATCTGGTATAGACCTCAAATTTGTAACAGTCAATTAGAGCAGGTGCTCAAGTCCACTGTGGGGCTTAAGCCCTCAACCTCCTAGTACAGAGGCATGGGGCTACCAACTAAGCCAAGCTGACACAAATTGGACTGGTTTATCAGCACAACCTATGTTACCTTTCTTTCCTGATTTTTTTCCCTTATATCTGAATGCTGGTAACTTGCATTCAACCCTCTTGGAGAGAAAGGGCTTAAGAAGGTTTTCTGTTTCATTCCATTCTTACCGTTTGAAAAAAAAATACAATGGGAACAAGCTACAGTGCATATGAAATATGGGGGTAAATTTTCGTCTGCACTGTCTGGGCAATAACCGAGCAGAGCAGAATGCCCGCCTGTTATAGAAACCTTCCAATTTTCATTCCAATGAAATCAATGCAATGAAAATCGGGTGAGTCCTATAATGGGTGGGCAATCCACTCTGCCCAATTTCCGCCCATGGTGTGAAGATGAAAATTTACGTCATGAGAGATTAAGTGTGTCCTAGTAAAGCGGTAAATACTGTGATATAGCGCATAGTGATATATAAGTGTACTGAGACAGAGAACATACGATAGAGAACATACGATAGAGAGCGTACGGCGACAGAGAGCGTACGGAAACAGAGAGCGTACGGTAATAGAGAGCGTACAGTGATAGAGAGCGTATGGAGATAGATAGCATACGGAGATAGAGAGCGTACGGTAATAGACAGCGTACCGCGATAGAGAGCGTACGGAGATAGAGAGCGTACGGTAATAGAGAGCGTCCAGTGATCGAGAGCGTATGCCAATTGAGACCGTACGGCGATAGAGAGCGTACGGCGATAGAGAGCGCACGGCAATAGAGAGTGTACAGTGATAGAGAGCGTACACCAATAGAGACCGTACGGCAATAGAGAGCGTATGGTAATAGAGAGCGTACAGTGATAGAGAGCGTATGCCAATAGAGACCGTACGGCAATAGAGAGCGTATGGTAATAGAGAGTGTACGCCAATAGAGACCGTACGGCAATAGAGAGTGTACGGCAATGGAGACCGTACGGCAATAGAGAGTGAACGGCAATAGAGACCGTACGGCAATAGAGAGCGTATGGTAATAGAGACCGTACGGCGATAGAGAGCGTATGGTAATAGAGAGCGTACAGTGATAGAGAGCGTATGGTAATAGAGAGCGTACAGTGATAGAGAGCGTACGGCAATAGAGAGCGTACGACAATAGAGAGCGTACAGTGATAGAGAGTGTACGGCAATAGAGAGCGTACGGTAATAGAGAGCGTATGGTAATAGAGAGTGTACGGCAATAGAGAGCGTACGGCAATAGAGAGCGTATGGTAATAGAGAGCGTACAGTCATAGAGAGCGTACAGTGATAGAGAGCGTACAGTGATAGAGAGCGTACGCCAATAGAGAGCGTACGGCAATAGAGAGCGTACGGTAATAGAGAGCGTACGGTAATAGAGAGCGTACGACAATAGAGAGCGTACGGCAATAGAGAGCGTATGGTAATAGAGAGTGTACGGCAATAGAGAGTGTACGACAATAGAGAGCGTACGGCAATAGAGAGCGTATGGTAATAGAGAGTGTACGGCAATAGAGAGCGTACGGCAATAGAGAGCGTACGACAATAGAGAGCGTACAGTGATAGAGAGTGTACGGCAATGGAGACCGTACGGCAATAGAGAGTGTACGGCAATAGAGAGCGTTCGACAATAGAGAGCATACGGTGATAGAGAACGTACAGTGATAGAGACCATATGGTGATAGAGAGCGTACGGCAATAGAGAGCGTACAGTGATAGATAGCGTAGGGCGTTATAAAATATGTCTGAATGTCATGTGTTTTTTTTTTCAAATTGTGCCCAGGTAGATCGAAAAACCAGACCTCCACTGGTATGTTGGGATGGATACCAAATTGAATTTGCTTTGATCTGAATTAAGTTGTTTTAGATTACTTTGACAAGCACCCAAATTTGCTTCAATTATCTGTGGAGTACAGCAGGCTAGGACTAAATAGGATAGGTATGTTAATGGCTGAATATTCTGATGCTTTTCTGGGTAAACTTTGGAGATCACAGATTAAACGGGGGATTAGAATTGATGATCGAGTAGTTTGTACAGCCTGTGGAAGGAATGGGCTTAATGAGCCTCAAAGTCTGTTCTCCTTCTTGTTTTCCCACGTTCTAACCATGGATCTCACAATTATATTAATTTCATGGGTTATTTTAAATACGATGGTGGATTTTTCAAGTCCTTATCCACAGTAAAGGACCCAGCCTGTTGCAAGTTCAGGTTTCCAATTCTGCTTGCAGCAGGCCAAATCACCTCATCAAAAATGTGGGCTCAGGAAATCTACCCTATTCTGTGCTGCTACATTACAACAGTGACTACATTTCAAAAGCAGCTGTAAAGTGCTTTGGGACGTCCTGAGGTTGTGAAAGGTGCTATATAAATGCAAGACTTATTTTTCTGATCTGTAAGGCTTAGCATAGGACAGTGGCTGTACCCATGGAGCCAGCAAGGGGAGCTGCAAGGTCTTGGCACATATTGAACATTACTACTTTTTCTGTTGCCATGAGAGTTTCCTCATGACACTATAAAACAGCTTTGCTGTTTCCTCAGTTTATGTTGTTATTACCGTCATTGTATTTTACAGTTTTCAAGACTGGCACTGATTCTCAGAAATCCCATTCTACTGAATCAGGGAGATGAAGACAAATGTTGGTTTGGATGTTTGAGGAATAGAGGTGAGATCTCTAGTGAAGATAACAATCCTCTGTGCTTCCAAAGTTTGCAGTGTAAGAGACAGGCTTTAATAAGGCATGCAGAAAGGACGATAGGCTACAAGCAAAATAAGCAGAGTGGGAGGAACAGGACAGTCGGATGTTAAGACTTGGAGGAAGTAAGTTATTTCTGCTAGCTTAATCCTTCCGTAAGCTCCAATCACTGCATGTAGCTCAAACTGAAAGGGTAGGTCACCTTAGTCTATGGCATGTTTGTTTTCACTGCACTATATTTTTAAAGGACACATTTAGGAGATACCTGTATTTCTGATAAGACAATGATACTATTTTCAAAAGGGAATTAGATAAATACTTGAAAGGAAAAAAATTACAGGGCTATGGGGAAAGAGCAAGGGAATGGGACTAATTGGATAGCTCTTTCAAAGATCCGGGACAGGCACGATGGACGAATGGCCTCCTCCTGTACTGTACCTACTATGATACTATGATACAAAGAAAAGCACAAGGATGAGTCCCAAAGAGGTTCATAATTTTTTTTTACCTTGTGCTGTAAAATACATTTGCTGCTACAGTCATATATGAAGGGATTCGCAAGATTTCACATGTTCCCCCCACCCCGAAGATTTATTGGAGTTATTAAAGAAACCCTGGTGTGACTGTTTTAAAAACCCAGGATCTTTCAAAATGGCTGCGGTCAGACTCATGGCCTAAAAAGCCTGCAGCATTCTCTAACAACTTGGCAGGCTTCGTGTCTCAGACAGGTTTCCTTGCACAATGCAGTTGCATTCAAGCCCTGAGGCAAGCCATCAACATGGCCGGCCTACACATCAAAATTCGAGCAGGAAGTGATTGCAGGACAAAAGGTGAACCATCAAGGTACATTCGGAACAATGGTAAAGCAGTTATGGAACAGATCGATACAGGAACCGGCCATTATGTAAATGGACCAGAGATGGGGTCCTTTGTCTTACGTGAAGCAAGCTGATGAGGTATGAAAAAAACCTGTTACCAAGAGGGTATAACTGGGCTGCCCAGTATCTCTCTCTCTCTTCTCTCTTCGCCTCTTGGCCCGGTGGTCCTGCTGCTTGCTAGCAACTAAGAAGGAAGGCCATCCAAAAACCTCGCAACCACATGTCGACGGCAGCAGCAGGGAACAGGGGCCAGGCCTTTTCATCTGTTTTCACCGGTGAGCATTAATTTTCTGGCCGCCACAAGACAACCTATCTAGGTATAAGGGTGGGGGTTAAAGGGATATTGCTAAAATTGTGATTTTAGAATTTTCCCTCGATGTGTCTGTTTCTTCCACCCCGATAAGTGTAAGACTGTATTACATCCATAGCGATTTCTTTCTTTTATCTTCTGTATTATACTGTTTACCTTGTAGTTTTAGTTTTCTTATTAATAAACATTGGTTTTCCTTGTACCAATCCACTGGTCTGTTTGTCTGTCTTTGTTACCACTCGATAAGTCCTCAGCTCAGAATCAGGAAGGGGTAAGCGATTCGCAACCGCACTGCGGGCAGGGCAGCTCAGGAAAACATAACTGGCTGACCTATACTAAGCCCGAGAAACAGTAATAAAACCCCTTACATATACATTCCTAATTTGTAATGTTGGGTTGGAATTTCTTTGGGGGCATAATCAGGAATTTTCACCCGAAATTACACCCGTTCATGTGCCGATTTTGCCGATGTCTATTTACACCCAAATTGCCAATCTCATTAACAAATGCCGGAACATAAAAACTGGACTTAAACAAAGTGGAGATCAGAGTAAACAATCAGGGCCATAGGAAAGTGCCAAAGTCACACTAGATATTACTTTTTTAAGTATGAAAATTAAAATTTGAAGTCATCTAACCAATCATGCATGTACATTAGGAATATGCATTCATGGAAGCTTTTCAATTTTTAACGTGACTTATATTGATGCCATAAAACATAATTTAAAAAAATAGAAAATACAGGTTTCAGAATAATTTTTGAAAAAATTACTCAAATAATAGCACGAAAACACTAGAAAAATAATTTTGCTTCCTGCTGCGCCTAAAATTCTTGGTTTAATTTTACATCCATTTTGAACCAGCGTAATTGCAAGAAATTCGTGTGTATGGTTCTTTAGCCTGGGGAGAGAGACAAAGGCCAGACTCAGAGAAAAGGATTTTTGATTCCTTGTTTTCATTGCACATTCAATTTTTTTGGCATGGAAGTATAATTATTTTCATACCCATAATAATTTTATATACTTCAGAGACACCTCCTTTCTAGGTTGACAAGCCGAAGTCTATCCAGTCTTACCTGTTAACTAAGACCACTTATATAGGGGGATGAGGGGGGTAATTTTAACCGAACTCGTTTGGTGGGAATGGGACAAATTCGGGTCAGATGCTCATTTTTACACCTCGCGTGAGTTTACACTCCTTTGACTTAAATGGCGTGAAAAGTCGTGTGGGATTTAAAACGGGTATCTGACCCGAACCTGCCCCATTGCCGCCAAGCGGGTTAAGTTATAATTATCTCCGAGGGATCAGCCTGGCAGTTCTTCTCTGGACTGTCTCTAGTAATCGAATACCTCTTTTGTTTCTTGGTGACCAGAAATGGACGCAATACTCAAGGGGAGGTCTAACCAGAGCACTATACATAAGAACATAAGAACTAGGAGCAGGAGTAGGCCATACGGCCCCTCAAGCCTGCTCTGCCATTCAATCAGATCATGGCTGATCTTCGACCTCAACTCCATTTTGCCGCCCCATCCCCAAATCCCTTGATTCCCTTAGTGTCCAAAAATCTATTGATCTCAATCTTGAATATAATCAACGACTGAGCATCCACAGACCTCTGGGGTAAAGAATTCAAAATTTCTGAGTGAAGAAATTTTTTCTCATCTTGGTCCTAAATGGCCAACCTCTTATCTTGTGACTATGACTCCAAGTTCTACATTCTCCAACCAGGGGAAAACAGCCTCTCAGCATCTACCCTGTCAAGACCTCTAAGAATTTTATACTTTTCAATGAGATCACATCTTATTCTTCTAAATTCCAGAGAATATAGGTACATTCAAAATGGGCAAGGAAACCTCCTGCTGATTACCACCTACCGCCCTCCCTCAGCTGATGAATCAGTCCTCCGCCATGTTGAGAAACACTTGGAGAAAGCACTGAGGGTAGCAAGGGCACAGAATGTACTCTGGGTGGGGGACTTCAATGTCCATCGCCAAGAGTGGCTCGGTAGCACCACTACTGACTGAGCTGGCCGAGTCCTGAAGGACATAGCTGCCAAATTGGGCCTGCGGCAGGTGGTGACTGAACCAACATGAGGGAAAAACCTACTTGACCTCGTCCTCACCAAACTACCTGTCGCAGATGCATCTGTCCATGACAGTATTGGTAGGAGTGACCACCGCACAGTCCTTGTGGAGACAAAGTCCCGTCTTCACACCGAGGACACCATCCAACGTGTTGTGTGGCACTACCACCGTGCTAAATGGGATAGATTCAGAACACATCTAGCAGCTCAAAAATGGGCATCCATGAGGCGCTGTGGGCCATCAGCAGCAGCAGAATTGTATTCCAGCACAATCTATAACCTCATGGCCCGGCATATTCCTCACTCTACCATTACCAACAAGCCAGGGGACCAACCCTGGATCAATGAGGAGTGTAGAAGAGCATGCAAGGAGCAGCACCAGGCATACCTAAAAATGAGGTGCCAACCTGGTGAAGCTACAACACAGGATTACATGCATGCTAAACAGTGCAAGCAACATGCTATAGACAGAGCTAAGTGATTCCAAAACCAATGGATCAGATCAAAGCGCTGCAGTCCTGCCACATCCAGTCATGAATGGTGGTGGACAATTAAACAACTAATGGGAGGAGGAGGCTCTGTGAACATCCCCATCCTCAATGATAGCAGAGTCCAGCACGTGAGTGCAAAAGACAAGGCTGAAGCGTTTGCAACCATCTTCAGCCAGAAGTGCCGAGTGGATGATCCATCTCGGGCTCCTCCCGATACCCCCACCATCACGGAAGCCAGATTTCAGCCAATTCGATTCACTCCACGTGATATCAAGAAACGGCTGAGTGCACTGGATACAGCAAAGGCTATTAGCCCCAACAACATCCAGCTGTAGTGCTGAAGACTTGTGCTCCAGAACTAGCCGCGCCTCTAGCCCAACTGTTCCAGTACAGCTACAACACTGGCATCTACCCGACAATGTGGAAAATTGCCCAGGTATGTCCTGTCCACAAAAAGCAGGACAAATCCAATCCAGCCAATTACCGCCCCATCAGTCTACTCTCAATCATCAGTAAAGTGATGGAAGGTGTCATCGACACTGCTATCAAGCGGCACTTACTCACCAATAACCTGCTCACTGATGCTCAGTTTGGGTTCCGCCAGGACCACTCGGCTCCAGACCTCATTACAGCCTTGGTCGAAACATGGACAAAAGAGCTGAATTCCAGAGGTGAGGTGAGAGTGACTGCCCTTGACATCAATGCAGCATTTGACCAAGTGTGGCACCAAGGAGCCCTAGTAAAATTGAAGTCAATGGGAATCAGGGGGAAAACTCTCCAGTGGTTGGAGTCATACCGAGCACAAAGGAAGATGGTAGTGGTTGTTGGTGGCCAATCATCTCAACCCCAGGACATTGCTGCAGGAGTTCCTCAGTGTCCTAGGCCCAACCATCTTCAGCTGCTTCATCAATGACCTCCCCTTCATCATAAGGTCAGAAACGAGGATGTTCGCTGATGATTGCACAATGTTCAGTTCCATTTGCAACCCCTCAGATAATGAAGCAGTCCGAGCCCACATGCAGTAAGACCTGGACAACGTCCAGGCTTGGGCTGATAAATGGCAAGTAACATTCGCGCCAGACAAGTGCCAGGCAATGACCATCTCCAACAAGAGAGAGTCTAACCACCTCCCCTTGACATTCAACGGCATTACCATCGCCAAATCCCCCACCATCGACATCCTGGCGGCCACCATTGACCAGAAACTTAACTGGACCAGCCACATAAATACTGTGGCTACAAAAGCAAGTCAGAGGCTGGGTATTCTGCGACGAGTGACTCACCTCCTGACTCCCCAAAGTATTTCCACCATCTACAAGGCTCAAGTCAGGAGTGTGATGGAATACTCTCCACTTGCCTGGATGAGTGCAGCTCCAACAACACTCAAGAAGCTCGACACCATCCAGGACAAAGCAGCCCACTTGATTGGCACCCCATCCACCACCTTAAACATTCACTCCCTTCACCACCGGCGCACTGTGGCTGCAGTGTGCACCATCCACAGGATGCACTGCAGCAATTAGCCAAGGCTTCTTCGACAGCACCTCTCAAACCCGCGACTTCTACCACCTAGTAGGACAAGGGCAGCAGGCACATGGGAACAACACCACCTGCACATTCCCCTCCAAGTCACACACCATCCCGACTTGGAAATATATCGCCGTTCCTTCATCGTCGCTGGGTCAAAATCCTGCAATTTCCTACCTAACAGCACTGTGGGAGAACCTTCACCTCACGGACTTCAGCGGTTCAAGAAGATGGCTCACCGTCACCTTCTCAAGGCAATTAGGGATGGGCAATAAATGCTGGCCTTGCCAGCGATGCCCACGTTCCAAGAACAAATATAAAAATAAAATTCTATTCAATCTCTCCTCATAGAACAACCCTCTCATCCCAGGAATCAATCTAGTGAACCTTCATTGCACGTCTCTGCCATTTCCTTATTCCCCATTATAATTTCTCATGTCTCTGCCTCTAATCTCTTCCTTTTTACATACTTGTAGAAGCTCTTATAATCCGTTTTTATATTTCTTACTAGTTTACTCTCACCCTGATTTTCTGAGTTAAGATCCTTTCTCACTGCTGTCTTTATCTCATCTTTTATTATCGGGGCTACGCCCCACCCTCCTTTTCCATTTTGCCTATCTTTTCTAAAAGTACCCTGGAGTGTTTAGTTCCCAACCTTGGTCATCCTGCAACCACGTCTCTGTGATGGCTACCACATCAAACCCATTTATCTCTACTTGTGCCATTAATTTATCTATCTTTTTATGTCTGCTTCGTGCATTCAGATATAGCGCATTTAATTTTAACTTTTTACTTCTTTCCCTGATATGACCTCAGTCACTAATGCCCTAGTACCTTTGTTAAACTCTTTGTCCCTTCTGTTTGTTTTTACCCAAATCACTACTCTACTCGACAGCTTTGACTTTTCTCTTTAGATTTATAAATTTACCCTTACCTGAACCCTTCCCCCCTCTTATTAGTTGAAATCTCTATCTACCACCTTAGTTATTTTATTCGCCTGGACACTGGTCCCAGCCTGGTTTAAGTGGAGCCCGTCCCAACGGAACAGCTCCCTCTTTCCCCAGTACTGGAGCCAGTGCCCCGTGAATTGAAACCCCTTCCTCCCACACCACTCTTTCAGCCATGCATTTAACCATCTAATCTGTTTGACCCGATGCCAATTTGCACCTGGCTCAGGTAGTATTCCTGAGATTATTTCCTTTGAGGTTCTGCTTTTTAATTTGGACCCGAGCTCCTCAAACTCCCTCAGAAGAACGTCATTCCTAGTTCTACCTATGTTGTTGGTTCCTACGTGAACCATGACAACCTGGATCCTCCTCCAAGTTCATCTCCATCCACGAGGAGATGTCCTTGACCCTGGCACTGGGCAGGCAACACAGCCTCATCCACACAGGTAGCAAGTATCTCGAACCTGTTAGACAAGAGCAAAGGCTGGGGCTCCTCTATCTCGGGTCCCCTTACCTGCCTGACTCGCAGTCACATCCTTCTGTCCCTGATCACGAACCAAATCTAAACCTGTACCGAACCTAAGGTTTGTGACTGCCTCCTGGTGTCCAGGTGATGCATCGCAAATGTCTGCACCTCAGACTCCAGCTCAACAACTCTGAGCCGAAGTTCCTCGAGCCGCCGACACTTACTGCAGATGCGGTTGCCTGGGATCATGCTGCTCTCCACAAACTCCCAATTGCTGCAGTTACAGCTCATCACCTGCACTGCCATCTCTATCTAACCTTGTTTCATATATTTAATTAAAGTTTTTATGAAATTAATTCACTTGGTGTATTTTCAGTTTTTTTTTAAACTAATTAATTTATCTCGTGTAAGTTATTAATTTAATAAAGTATTAGCAAATTATCGGTCCCTAGTTTAAACCACTCCCCTCGCTTTGAGAGCAAAAAAAGTATTACTCACCAACCAATCACCGGCCTGCTGTCCTCTGAAGTCACTCTTTCAAACTTCTGCCTGCGCTTGAGTTCCTCTCAGCTTTGTATCCCCACTCCCCCCCCCCATATATCCCCACTCCCCCCCATATATCCCCACTCCCCCCCCCCATATATCCCCACTCCCCCCCATATATCCCCACTCCCCCCCCCCCATATATCCCCACTCCCCCCCATATATCCCCACTCCCCCCCATATATCCCCGCTCCCCCCCCATATATCCCCGCTCCCCCCCATATATCCCCACTCCCCCCCCATATATCCCCACTCCCCCCCCATATATCCCCACTCCCCCCCCCATATATCCCCACTCCCCCCCATATATCCCCACTCCCCCCCCATATATCCCCACTCCCCCCCCCATATATCCCCACTCCCCCCCCATATATCCCCAATCCCCCCCCATATAACCCCACTCCCCCCCATATATCCCCACTCCCCCCCCATATATCCCCACTCCCCCCCCATATATCCCCACTCCCACTCCATATATCCCCACTCCCCCTCCATATATCCCCACTCCCCCCCCCATATATCCCCACTCCCACTCCATATATCCCCACTCCCCCCCCATATATCCCCACACCCCCCTCCATATATCCCCACTCCCCCCCCATATATCCCCACTCCCCCCCATATATCCCCACTCCCCCTCCATATATCCCCACTCCCCCTCCATATATCCCCACTCCCCCCCCATATATCACCACTCCCCCTCCATATATCACCCCTCCCCCCCATATATCCACGCTCCCCCTCCATATATCGCCACTCCCCACTCCATGTATCCCCACTCCCCCCCCCATATATCCACGCTCCCCCTCCATATATCCCCACTCCCCACTCCATGTATCCCCACTCCCCCCCCATATATCCCCGCTCCCCCTCCATATATCCCCACTCCCCCTCCATATATCCCCGCTCCCCCTCCATATATCCCTGCTCCCCCCCATATATCACCACTCCCCCCCCATATATCACCACTCCCCCCCATATATCCACGCTCCCCCTCCATATATCCCCACTCCCCCTCCATATATCCCCACTCCCCCCTCCATATATCCACGCTCCCCCTCCATATATCCCCACTCCCCCCTCCATGTATCCCCACTCCCCCCTCCATGTATCCCCACTCCCCCCCCATATATCACCACTCCCCCTCCATATATCACCCCTCCCCCCCATATATCCCCGCTCCCCCTCCATATATCCCCGCTCGCCTTCCATATATCCCCGCTCCCCCTCCATATATCCCCGCTCCCCCTCCATATATCACCGCTCCCCCTCCGTATATTCCTGCTCCCCCTCCATATATCCCCGCTCCCCCTCCATATATCCCCACTCCCCCGCCATATATCCCCACTCCCCCTCCATATATCCCCGCTCCCCCCCATATATCCCCACTCCCCCGCCATATATCCCCACTCCCCCTCCATATATCCCCACTCCCCCGCCATATATCCCCACTCCCCCTCCATATATCCCCGCTCCCCCCCATATATCCCCACTCCCCCCCATATATCCCCACTCCCCCGCCATATATCCCCGCTCCCCCTCCATATATCCCCACTCCCCTCCCATATATCCCCACTCCCCCCCCATATATCCCCACTCCCCCCCATATATCCCCACTCCCCCTCCATATATCCCCACTCCCCCCCCATATATCCCCACTCCCCCTCCATATATCCCCACTCCCCCCCATATATCCCCACTCCCCGCCCATATATCCCCGCTCCCCCTCCATGTATCCCCGCTCCCCCTCCATGTATCCCCGCTCCCCCTCCATGTACCCCCGCTCCCCCTCCATATATCCCCGCTCCCCCTCCATATATCACCGCTCCCCCTCCATATATCCCCGCTCCCCCTCCATATATCCCCGCTCCCCCTCCATATATCCCCGCTCCGCCTCCATATATCACCGCTCCCCCCATATATCCCCGCTCCCCCTCCATATATCCCCGCTCCCCCTCCTTATATCCCCGCTCCCCCTCCATATATCCCCGCTCCCCCTCCATATATCCCCGCTCCCCCCATATATCCCCGCTCCCCCTCCATATATCCCCGCTCCCCCTCCATATATCCCCGCTCCCCCTTCATATATCCCCGCCCCCCTCCATATATCACCGCTCCCCCTCCGTATATCCCCGCTCCCCCTCCGTATATTCCTGCTCCCCCTCCATATATCCCCGCTCCCCCGCCATATATCCCCACTCCCCCGCCATATATCCCCACTCCCCCGCCATATATCACCTCTCCCCCTCCTTTTATCCCTGCTCCTCTCTCAGTCCCCACTCCCCCTCCTTTTATCCCCACGCTGCTCTCAGTCCCCACTCCCACTCCTTTTATCTCCGCTCTCCTCTCGATCCCTGGTCCCCCTCCTTTTATCCCCACTCTGCTCTCAGTCCCCACTCCCCCTCCTTTTATCCCCGCTCCGCTCTCAGTTCCCACTCCCCCTCCTTTTCTCCCTGCTCCGCTCTCAGTCCCCACTCCCTCTCGTTTTATCCCCGCTCTGCTCTCAGTCCCTACTCCCCCTCTTTTTATCCCCACTCTGCTCTCGGTCACTGCTCCTTTTATCACAGTTCTACTCTCAGTCACTGCTCTCGCTTCTTTTATGCCGGCTTCTCTCTCGGACCTCCCGCTCTGCTCTTGGATCTCCTGGTCCCGCTCCATTTATCCCTACACTACCCTTGGTTGCTGGTCCCACTCCTTCAATTCCTGCTCTGATCTCAGTCCCTGGTCCGACTCCTACTGATCTCAGTCCCTGGTCCCACTCCTGCTGATCTCAGTCCCTGGTCCCACTCCTGCTGATCTCAGTCCCTGGTCCCACTCCGACTGCTCTCAGTCCCTGGTCCCACTCCTACTGATCTCAGTCCCTGGTCCCACTCCGACTGATCTCAGTCCCTGGTCCGACTCCTACTGATCTCAGTCCCTGGTCCCACTCCGACTGCTCTCAGTCCCTGGTCCCACTCCGACTGATCTCAGTCCCTGGTCCCACTCCGACTGCTCTCAGTCCCTGGTCCCACTCCTACTGATCTCAGTCCCTGGTCCCACTCCGACTGATCTCAGTCTCTGGTCCCACTCCGACTGCTCTCAGTCCCTGGTCCCACTCCTACTGATCTCAGTCCCTGGTCCCACTCCGACTGCTCTCAGTCCCTGGTCCCACTCCTACTGATCTCAGTCCCTGGTCCCACTCCTACTAATCTCAGTCCCTGGTCCCACTCCGACTGATCTCAGTCCCTGGTCCCACTCCGACTGATCTCAGTCCCTGGTCCCACTCCTACTGATCTCAGTCCCTGGTCCCACTCCGACTGATCTCAGTCCCTGGTCCCACTCCGACTGATCTCAGTCCCTGGTCCCACTCCTACTGATCTCAGTCCCTGGTCCCACTCCGACTGCTCTCAGTCCCTGGTCCCACTCCTACTGATCTCAGTCCCTGGTCCCACTCCGACTGCTCTCAGTCCCTGGTCCGACTCCGACTGATCTCAGTCCCTGGTCCCACTCGGACAGATCTCAGTCCCTGGTCCCACTCCGACTGATCTCAGTCCCTGGTCCCACTCCGACTGATCTCAGTCCCTGGTCCCACTCCGACTGCTCTCAGTCCCTGGTCCCACTCCTACTGATCTCAGTCCCTGGTCCGACTCCTACTGATCTCAGTCCCTGGTCCCACTCCGACTGATCTCAGTCCCTGGTCCCACTCCTACTGATCTCAGTCCCTGGTCCCACTCCTGCTGATCTCAGTCCCTGGTCCCACTCCTACTGATCTCAGTCCCTGGTCCCACTCCTACTGATCTCAGTCCCTGGTCCCACTCCGACTGATCTCAGTCCCTGGTCCCACTCCTACTTATCTCAGTCCCTGGTCCCACTCCGACTGATCTCAGTCCCTGGTCCCACTCCTTCAATTCCTGCTCTGATCTCAGTCCCTGGTCCCACTCCTGCTGATCTCAGTCCCTGGTCCCACTCCTACTGCTCTCAGTCCCTGGTCCCACTCCTACTGATCTCAGTCCCTGGTCCCACTCCTGCTGATCTCAGTCCCTGGTCCCACTCCGACTGATCTCAGTCCCTGGTCCCACTCCTGCTGATCTCAGTCCCTGGTCCCACTCCTGCTGATCTCAGTCCCTGGTCCCACTCCGACTGATCTCAGTCCCTGGTCCCACTCCGACTGATCTCAGTCCCTGGTCCCACTCCTTCAATTCCTGCTCTGATCTCAGTCCCTGGTCCCACTCCTGATGATCTCAGTCCCTGGTCCCACTCCTACTGATCTCAGTCCCTGGTCCCACTCCGACTGATCTCAGTCCCTGGTCCCACTCCTGCTGATCTCAGTCCCTGGTCCCACTCCGACTGATCTCAGTCCCTGGTCCCACTCCTGCTGATCTCAGTCCCTGGTCCCACTCCTGCTGATCTCAGTCCCTGGTCCCACTCCTGCTGATCTCAGTCCCTGGTCCCACTCCGACTGATCTCAGTCCCTGGTCCCACTCCGACTGATCTCAGTCCCTGGTCCCACTCCTTCAATTCCTGCTCTGATCTCAGTCCCTGGTCCCACTCCTACTGATCTCAGTCCCTGGTCCCACTCCTGCTGATCTCAGTCCCTGGTCCCACTCCGACTGATCTCAGTCCCTGGTCCCACTCCTGCTGATCTCAGTCCCTGGTCCCACTCCGACTGATCTCAGTCCCTGGTCCCACTCCTGCTGATCTCAGTCCCTGGTCCCACTCCGACTGATCTCAGTCCCTGGTCCCTCTCCGACTGCTCTCAGTCCCTGGTCCCACTCCAACTGATCTCAGTCCCTGGTCCCTCTCCGACTGCTCTCAGTCCCTGGTCCCACTCCGACTGCTCTCAGTCCCTGGTCCCACTCCGACTGATCTCAGTCCCTGGTCCCACTCCGACTGTTCTCAGTCCCTGGTCCCACTCCTACTGCTCTCAGTCCCTGGTCCCACTCCGACTGCTCTCAGTCCCTGGTCCCACTCCTACTGATCTCAGTCCCTGGTCCCACTCCTACTGCTCTCAGTCCCTGGTCCCACTCCTACTGCTCGCAGTCCCTGGTCCCACTCCGACTGATCTCAGTCCCTGGTCCCGCTCCTACTGATCTCAGTCCCTGGTCCCACTCCTACTGATCTCAGTCCCTGGTCCCGCTCCTACTGATCTCAGTCCCTGGTCCCGCTCCTACTGATCTCAGTCCCTGGTCCCGCTCCTACTGATCTCAGTCCCTGGTCCCACTCCGACTGATCTCAGTCCCTGGTCCCACTCCGACTGCTCTCAGTCCCTGGTCCCACTCCGACTGATCTCAGTCCCTGGTCCCGCTCCTACTGATCTCAGTCCCTGGTCCCACTCCGACTGCTCTCAGTCCCTGGTCCCACTCCTGCTGCTCTCCGTCCTCCGCTCTTTTGCTCCTGCTCCTTCTATCCCCGCTCTGCTCTCAGATCTCCTGGTCCCGCTCCTTTTATTCCCGCTTTCCTCTCGGTCGCTGTTCCTGCTCCTTTCAGCCTCGCTCTGCTCTCCATCCCTGGTCCTGGTCCTTCTACTCTCAGTCCTCCGATGTGGCTCCTTTTTTCCCCATTCTGCTCTCAGTCCCTGGTCCCACTTCTACTGCCCTTGGTCACTGGTCCCATTCCTTTTATTCCCGCTTTCCTCTCGGTCACTGGCCCTGGTCCTTTTATCCACGCCCTGCTCTCAGTCACTGGCCCTTTTATTGCAATTCTCCTCTCGGTCGCTGGTCCCCCTCCTTTTATCCCCGCTCTCCTCTCGGTCCCTGGTCCCACTCCTTTTATCCCCGCTCTCCTCTCGGTTGCTGGTCTCGCTCCTTCTGCTCTCGGTTGCTGGTCTCGCTCCTTCTTCTCTCAGTTGCTGGTCTCGCTCCTTCTGCTCTCGGTTGCTGGTCTCGCTCCTTCTTCTCTCGGTTGCTGCTCTCGCTCCTTCTTCTCTCGGTTGCTGGTCTCGCTCCTTCTGCTCTCAGTTGCTGGTCTCGCTCCTTCTGCTCTCGGTTGCTGGTCTCGCTCCTTCTGCTCTCGGTTGCTGGTCTCGTTCCTTCTGCTCTCGGGCCTCCACTCCCGTTCCTTTTAACCCTGCTTGGTCGCTGCTCCTGCTCCTTCTCAATTTTATAATTACCATCTCTGATTTATTTTCCACTGCTTTGTCGATATAGTACAACATCTCATTTGCTGGAATTGAGTATACTAAGATTCCTATGACTCTTTCAGTTATTGGTGAGACCGCATCTGGAGTATTGTGTGCAGTTTTGGTCTCCTTATCTGAGAAAGGATGTCCTTACCATGGAGGGAATGCAACAAAGGTTTACCAGACTGATTCCTGAGATGGCAGGACTGACGTATGAGGAGAGATTGGGTCGACTAGGCCTATATTCATTAGAGTTTAGAAGAATGAGAGGTGATCTCATTGAAACATATAAAATTCTAACAGGACTAGACAGACTAGATGCAGGGAGAATGTTCCTGATGGCTGGGGAGTCCAGAACCAGGGGTCACAGTCTCAGGATACAGGGTATGCCATTTAGAACCGAAATGAGGGGAAATTTCTTCACTCAGAGGGTGGTGAACCTGTGAAATTCTCTTATGAGTTCAGAATCCTGCCTTGGTAGCTGGGGAACTTAAATTCAATTAATTAAATAAAATCCGGAGTTAAAAAAACTAGTATCAGTAATGGTGGCCATGAAACTACTGGATTGTTATAAAAACCCATCTGGTTCACTAATGTCCTTTTGGGAAGGAAACCTGCCATCCTTACCCGGTCTGGACTATATGTGACTCCAGACCCACAGCCATGTGGTTGATTCTGAAATGGCCCAGTAAGCCACTCAGTTGTAAAATCTATTAAAGATTTTTGAGAGGGAAACAAGCAGGGTAGATAAGGGGGAACCAGTGGATGTAGTATATTTAGATTTTCAAAAGGCATTCGATAACGTGCTACACAAGAGGTTGTTACACAAGATAAGGGCTCATGGGATTGGGGGTAATATATTATAATGATGGATTGAGGATTGGTTAACGGACAGAAAACAGAGAGTAGGAATAAACCGGTCATTTTCAGGTTGGCAGGCTGTAACAAGTGGGGTGCCACAAGGATTAGTGCTCGGGCCTCAGCTATTTACAATATATATCAATGACTTAGATGAAGGGACCGAGTGTAATGTATCCAAGTTTGCTGACGATACAAAGCTAGGTGGGAAAGTAAGTTGTGAAGAGGATGCAAAGAGGCTGAAAAGGGATAGAGACAGATTAAATGAGTGGGTGAGACGGAGGCAGATGGTGTATAATGTGGGGAAATGTGAAATTATCCATTTTGGTAGGAAAAACAGAAAAACAGAATATTTTTTAAAAGGTGAGAGACTAAGAAACGTTGGCAGTCAAAGGAATTTGAGTGTCCTTGTTCACGAATCACAGAAAACTAACATGCAGGTACAGCAAGCAATTAGGAAGGCAAATGGTATGATTAGCCTTTATTGCTTGGGCGCTGGAGTATAAGAGTAAGGAGGTCTTGCTGCAATTATATAGGGCTCTGGTGAGTCCAACACCTAGAGTACTATGTATAGTTTTGGTCTCCTTACCTAAGGAAGGATATTCTTGCCTTAGAGCGGGTGCAACAATGGTTCACTAGATTGATTACTGGGATGAGAAGGTTGTCCTACAAAGAGAGATTGAGTAGAATGAGCCTATAGTCTCTGGGGTTTAGATGGATGAGAGGAGATTCCATTGAAATGTATAAAATTCTTAGGGAGCTTGACAGGGTAAACACTGAGAGGCTATTTCCCCTGGTTAGGGAGTCGAGAACTGGGGGTCAAGATAAGGAGGCTGCCATTTAGGACTGAGATGAGGAAAAATTTCTTCACTTAGAGGGTTGTGAATGTTTGGAATTCTCCACCCCTGGGGGCTGTGGATGCTCAGTTGTTGATTATATTCAAGACTGAGAACAATAGATATTTGGAATCAAAGGCAATCAAGGGATATGGGGGTCGGGCAGGAGAGTGGAGTTGAGGTAAAAGATCAGCCATGATCTTGTTGAATGATGGAGCAGGCAGGAGGGGCCGAATTTTTTTATTAGTTCATGGGGATGTGGGCGTCGCTGGCAAGGCCAGCATTTATTGCCCGTCCCTAATTGCCCTGGAGAAGGTGGTGGTGAGCCGCCTTCTTGAACCGCTGCAGTCCGTGTGGTGAAGGTTCTCCCACACTCCTGTTAAGAAGGGAGTTCCAGGATATTGACCCAGCGACGATGAAGGAACGACGATATATTTCCAAGTCGGGATGGTGTGTGACTTAGAGGGGAACGTGCAGATGGTGTTGTTCCCATGTACCTCCTGCCCTTGTCCTTCTAGTTGGTAGAGGTCGCAGGTTTGGGAGGTCCTGTCGAAGAAGCCTTGGTGAGTTGCTGCAGTGCATCCTGTGGATGGTACACACTGCAGCGACGTAGCCGGTGGTGAAGGGAGTGAATGTTTAGGGTGGTGGATGGGGTGCCAATCAAGCGGGCTGCTTTGTCCTGGATGGTGTCGAGCTTCTTGAGTGTCGTTGGAGCTGGACTCATCCAGGCAAGTGGAGAGTATTCCATCACACTCCTGACTTGTGCCTTGTAGTTGGTGGAAAGGCTTTGGGGAGCCAGGAGGTGAGTCACTCGTCGCAGAATACCAAGCCTCTGACCTGCACAGTAACCACAGTATTCATATGGCTGGTCCAGTTAAGTTTCTGGTCAATGATGACCGCCAGGATGTTGATGGTGGGGGATTCGGCGATGGTAATGCTGTTGAATGTCAAGGGGAGGTGGTTAGATTCTCTCTTCTTGGAGATGGTCATTGCCTGGCACTTGTCTGGCGCGAATATTACTTGCCACTTATGAGCCCAAGCCTCGATGTTGTCCCGGTCTTGCTGCATGCGGGCTCAGACGGCTTCATTATCTGAGGGGTTGCGAATGGAACTGAACACTGCAATCATCAGCGAACATCCCCATTTCTGACCTTATGATGGAGGGAAGGTCATTGTTGAAGCAGCTGAAGATGGTTAGGCCTAGGACACTGCCCTGAGGAACTCCTGCAGCAATGTCCTGGGCTGAGATGATTGGCCTCCAACAAACACCACCATCTTCTTTTGTGCTAGGTATGACTCCAGCCACTGGAGAGTTTTCCCCCGATTCCCATTGACTTCAATTTTACTCGGGCTCCTTGATGCCACACTCGGTCAAATGCTGCCTTGATGTCAAGGGCAGTCACTCTCACCTCACCTCTGGAATTCAGCTCTTTCATCCATGTTTGGACCAAGGTTGTAATGACGTTTGGAGCCGTGTGGTCCTGGCAGAACCCAAACTGAGCATAGGTGAGCAGATTATTGGTGAGTAAGTGCCGCTTGATAGCACTGTCAATGACACCTTCCATCACTTTGCTGACGATTGAGAGTAGACTGATGGGGCAGTAATTGGCCGGATTGGATTTGTCCTGCTTTTTGTGGACAGGACATACCTGGACAATTTTCCACTTTGTCAGGTAGATGCCAGTGTTGTGGCTGTACTGGAACAGTTTGGCTAGAGGTGCGGCTCGTTCTGAAGCATAAGTCTTCAGCACTACAGCCAGGATGTTGTCGGGGCCCATAGACTTTGTTATATCCAGTGCACTCAGCCGTTTCTTGATATCACGTGGAGTGAATCGAATTGGCCAAAGACTGGCTTCTGTGATGGTGGGGATATCGGAAGGAGGCCGAGATGGATCATCCACTCGGCACTTCTGGCTGAAGAAGGTTGCAAACGCCTTGTCTTTTGCACTTACATGCTGGACTCCACCATCATTGAGGATGGGGATGTTTACAGAGCCTCCTCCTCCCGTTAGTTGTTTAATTGTCCACCACCATTTATGACTGGATGTGACAGGACTGCAGAGCTTTGCTCTGATCCGTTGATCGTGGAATCGCTTAGCTCTGTCTATAGCATGTTGTTTCCACTGTTTAGCATGCATGTAGTCCTGTGTTCCAGCTTCACCTGGTTGGCACCTCAGTTTTAGGTACGCCTGGTGCTGCTCCTGGCATGCTCTTCTACACTTCTCATTGAACCAGTGTTGATTCCCTGGCTTGTTGGTAATGGTAGAGTGAGGAATATGCCGGGCCATGAGGGTACAGATTGTGCTGGAATACAATTCTGCTGCTGCTGATGGCCCACAGCGCCTCATGGATGCCCAGTTTTGAGCTGCTGGATCTGTTCTGAATCTATCCCATTTAGGACGGTGATAGTGCCACACAACACGTTGGATGGTGTCCTCAGTGTGAAGATGGGACTTCATCTCCACAGGATTGTGTGGTGGTCATTCCTACCAATACTGTCATGGACAGATGCATCTGCGACAGGTAGATTGGTGAGGACGAGTTCAAGTAGGTTTATCCCTCATGTTGGTTCGCTCACCACCTGCTGCAGGCCCAATCTAGCAGCTACGTCCTTAAGGACTTGGCCAGCTTGGTCAGTAGTGGTGCTAGGGAGCCACTCTTAGTGATGGACATTGAAGTCCCCCACCCAGAGTACATTCTGTGCCCTTGCTACCCTCAGTGCTTCCTCCAAGTTTTGCTCTACATGGAGGAGGATTGATTCATCAGCTGAGGGAGGGCGGTAGGTGGTAATCAGCAGGAGGTTTCCTTGCCCATGTTTGACCTGATGCCATGAGATTTCATTGGGTCCAGAGTCAATGTTGAGGACTCCCAGGGCCACTCCCTCCTGACTGTATATCACTGTACCGCCACCTCTGGTAGGTCTGTCCTGCCGGTGGGACAGGACATACCCAGGGATGGTGATGGATGAGTCTGGGACGTTGGCTGAAAGATATGATTCTGTGAGTATGGCTATGTCAGGCTGTTGCTTGACTAGTCTGTGGGACAGCTCTCCCAATTTTGGCACAAGTCCCCAGGGTCGACTGGGCTTGGTTTGCCTTTGTCGTGTCCAGTGCCCAGTGGTCCGATGCCGGGTGGTCCGTCTGGTTTTATTCTTATTATGACTTTTCGTAGCGAGATTGCACAACTGAATGGCTTGCTCGGCCAACTCAGTTGTAACTCTTGCTCCTCGTTCTTATGTTCTTATATTCCTACCTAAACTTGCATTGATTTTCACTTGTGGTGCAACAGAAGGAATGCATCTAAAGAAAGAACTTGCATTTATATAGCTCATCCAAGGCTTTGCTGCCCATATCCTAACTCACACTAAGTCCCATTCATCCATCACCCCTGTGCTCGCCGACCTACATTGGCTCCCGGTCCGGCAAAGCCTCAAATTTAAAATTCTCATCTTAGTGTTCAAATCGCTCCATGGCTTCGCCCCTCCCTATCTCTATAACCTCCTCCAGCCCTACAACCCTCCTAGATCTAAGAGTCCCTCGAATTCTGGCCTTTGGTGCATTCCCGATTTCAATCGCCCCACCAGTGACGGCCATGCCTTCAGCTGCCGAGGCCCTTATCTCTGGAATTCCTTCCCCAAACCTCTCCACTGCTCTACCTCTCTCTCCTCCTTTAAGACGCTCCTTAAAACCTACCTCTTTGACCAAGCTTTTGGTCACCTCTCTTAATATCTCCTTATGTGACTTGGTGTCAAATTTTATCTGATAACAATCCTGTGAAGTGCCTTTGGACATTTCACCACATTAAAGGATTAAAGGTGCTATATAACTGCAAGATGTTGTTATACAGTACTTTTCACACTTTCAAAACATTCTAAATACAATATAGCCAATGAAGTACTTTTTTGAAGTTTAGTTGCTGTTGTAACTGAAGTAAACACAGCTGCCAAGTGTGCACAGAGCAAGGTTTTGACCTTTTAAAGATAATGGGGGGCAGGGGAGCTGTAATTTTAACCTATCCCAACTGGTGAGATCGCATCAGTTTCCCACCGGGCGGACTAGGTTAAAATTAGCTCCTCTAGAGTCTTGTATTTTCAGACAACAGATAATCAAATGCACAAAAATTTAGTTTAATAGCTTTTTAAAAATTTCTTCATTCTTGGGATGTTAGTGAACAGCACTGCATAATACAGAAAGTGTAGATAGCTTTACCTCAATTCTGGCTAATCACAAAACCATCTGAGTATATTCCCCTGTGTTACTCTACATACAAAGATTATCTGGTTATACATCCTCTTTCTACATAACTGAAATGGGTATGAGTGCGAACATTAGTAACTATCAAATACTCACATCAACATTGCAGCTTTAAAAATGCTAATATTTCACTTTAATAACACTAACAGTTGTCCTAGTAAAGTTGACTCAGTATACTAGGAAAAATGAATAGCAGTGCCACAACATATTGGCCAGCTTAACAGTATCTCACTGTTCAACAGTAATTTTCCATAATAGAAAAATGTTAGTATGGCAAGACTGGAAGAACTGATAATGATAGACAGCAGTACAAGCTTTGTATTATATACATTCATTTATGGTCATATCGGTCTGACTAGTGACAGGGCCTACGCTACATAAGTCTCACAAATAGCAATGAGAGGAATGACCAGATAATCTGTTTTTGATGTTGACCAGGGAAACTCACCTGTTCCTCTTCAAATAGTGCCATGGGATCCTTTACAACCACATTAGGGCCTCAGTTTAACATTTCAGCCTAAAGACAACACTTTCCACAGTGCAGCACTCCTACAATGAAGTGTCAGCCTCGATTATGTGTTCAAGTTCTGGAGTGGACTTGTGCCAACTTTCTTCTGATTCAGAGATGAGAGAGTGCTACCACTGAGTCAAGGCTGACACACAAATCTACGCTCACACTCTATTTAATAGCCTTATGCTGGAGCAGCATTAATGGAGCCTAAGAGAATATTGATACGTACTGGTGATAATATATTGTTTGGAGAATGTCCAGGTGAGGAGAAAATTGAATGCATCACCTCTTTGCATTTTTAGTGATTTTTTTTCCTCCCTGTGCATCAGGCATCAGTCCCTGCCCAAAGGGAAGAATAATATACAATAGATATCTGATTTCAATCATCCCTATGTTTTAATTACATGATAAAGCAGAACTTTCCTCGTAATTGTACACCATCTAAAACATATAAATTCAACAGTGTCCGTACATACGTATGTGTGTGTGTTTGACTGTAACAGGAATCCATTCTCAGGTGCCAATGCATCTCTACTCCAATGCAGTGTATCAACCTTCTTAACACCCACTTATTTGAATGGAGTAGTAAGCAAGAAACAAAACAAAAGCAGACATGAAAAATATAGGGGCAATGAAATTGCCCAGAGCCAATTACGTCAGAGTTGTGGCCCTGAGCCAGGGCAAACGCCAACAATGCTCTGCAGTGCTAACCCTGTCATAATTAGGGGGAGCTGCTCATTTAGATAACCAATGGCAGTTCTGTGACTCACATCCTGTGTAAAATGGGAATACAGGGCTGGGGGTGTTTAGAAATTATTGCAGGTTTTAAAATGTCAGGTCTGGCTGAAGAGTCAGGCTGGGGCAGCAGCAGGAAAGCAGTAAAATTCTCGGCTCAATGAGTTGACAGACAGGTAACTGGACTGGATGGCTCACTTGTGATTTTGTCCCACTTTTACATATCATCCACTGGAGGATCTGCCGCAGACAGCCAAATTAGGAACAAGAGCATTGCATGAAGGCACAAAAGAAAACCTCACAATTTCAGTAACACTGACCTCCAAACCCTCCTGGATGAGATTGAGCAAAGCAGAGCGAGAGACTGCTAGGTCTCCACGGGAGAAAGCTTCAGAAAATTGTGTCTTGTGCCATATGGAAAGATGTGGAACTGGCACTGAGTGCTAACTCTTTCATTCCCAAAACTGCTCTCTATTGTGGGAAAAAGTTCAATGGCCTGACCACAGCAGGCAAGGTAACACATTAACCATTCTCCCTTTTCTTCCTTGGGCAGCGTGGGCACCAGCAGTCTCTTCACCATCTAAAATTAAGGGCTGTACAACTAACCCTTCACACTGTAATTTGGTTAAGGGTAACATTAACTAAAGGTCTTAAAGATCTCACCCCCTAGGAGAAGCAGTCCATGGAACTGCTGGGGAGGCACTCTGTTCTAGCCATGAGAGATGGCAAGGTCAGTGGCACGGTGCCAGCACCAGGTTAGCTGGTGCATTCCAATACGGTTGCCGCAGCACCCTTGTGAAGCAACACGCATGAGCTTCCGAGGCCTTCCCTGTCTCCGTAATCTTAAGACAGTAACGATCATCCATTATTAGTTTGTACCCTTCTTTGACTATATCAGTGAAAGCAATGTGGAGGGCATAAGATGATGATGGATCAGAAGGAGCAGGAGTGAAGGAAAATCGTCCTTGTGGATTATGATAATGACGCTAAGGAGAAGGATGATGATGATGATGATGAGGGATAAGATACTGACCAAGATCCGGGCCCCATTTCCCTTTACCACAATCTCAATCTCAGCCTCTACACCACTCACTTCTTCACTCCCATGCATCACATCACTCAATGGGGGGGGAGGGGGGGGTTAATTAAATAGTGTCAGTGAGGATGTGGCACCGAGTGATTCACAGAGCACGATGGAACTGGAGGAATGGAGAGTGGGTGAAGATGTGCCACCTTCTCAGTAGAGGTCAAGGAGAAGGTTGCCCATGACGTTGGAGTTAAGGGACTGAGAACTCATGGATACTGACCTGAAAAGAAAGATGTTGAGGAAGGTCACACCGACAAGCAAGGCTTTGAAGTCAGTGTCCTAGTATATGTGGCAGCTGACAGCTATGACTCTGGCATCTACAGATATCATTTGCAACAACATCGGGGAAGCTTTTCCTTTGTTCAGGCATCAGTAGAGCATGTGATAGCTGCCCCTTGCCTAAGAGGTGGCCAGCAACCAGTCTGTCCCTTCCCTTCCTTGAAATCACAGGCTGCAGCTCTGGTGGCAGCAGGGAATAGATTAGACAGCATCCCGCGTAATAACTTTCAGACTCTGATAGTCTGAGATGCAGGCTGCCATCTCTCAGAGCTTTCAAAATTTGATAGTTGCCACTATACCAGCCAGCCTACTGATCAAGAGGGACGCAGATACTGCACCTCGGAGAAGCACTGGAATAGATGAAAGAAAAGCACATCGAGACACTCTGGAGTTAGGAAAGAAGTTGGCTTCCGTTCACTTTGGCATTTGTTACATTAAAGGAGAATGTGCATTTACGTCATGTTTTGTTATTTATGGAGATTAGAGGAAAGGGCGCACTTATTTTGTGCTGCCTTATTCCATCAGATGATAAAGGTTTGCATGATCATGTAGGGCTGAAGAGATCTGATGGGCAGTAGATTGAAGGATTAGTCCCTTTTTTGAAGGGAAGTTGCAAATTGACTATCAACTATTCTATCATGACACATTCTCTGAACACTTCACAAGAATCTCTCTTCTTTCTTGTAGAAGAAGATCGCATACAACTCAATACAGCAGAATGGCACCGGAGGAGGAAGAGCCCACCTGAATACTCTCTCGCCCCAGAATAAAGATTGCTGACTATCCTGGGCTGGGGTAGAGCCGAGGCCGTGGCGACTGGCAACGCTGGAGGAGACCTCAAAACAACAACTTGCATTAATAGAGTGCTTTTAATGTCGTGAAACATCCCAAGATGCTTCACAGGAGTGATTATCAAACAAAATTTGACACCAAGCCACATTAGGAGATATTAGGACAGGTGCTTGGTCAAAGAGATAGGTTTTAAGGAGCGTCTTAAAGGAGGAGAGAGAGGTAGAGAGATGGAGAGGTTTAGGGAGAGAATTCCAGAGCTTAAAGATGGGTGAACAGGAAATCACACAATGTTTCTTCATGACTAATCTTCTTTGTCCCTTCTGACTCCTATCTCAACATACACACTCTGCATGACAAGCTGCAGATTTCAAGTTGAAACAGAATTATTAACTTATGCAAATTGAGATCTAATGATGTAAAAAGACCCCAATGTAATTTTAATGCTAGTAAGCACAGCACGCTGTGTAAGCCCCCGCACCGCCCCCCTCAAATGGAACACAATGTAAATCAGCTAAAACAACGGTCCTTAAAGCGACCATTGGAGACTGCTCCAAAAGTGCTCCAAGGAAGTTCTTTTTAACAATTAGTTAAATTCCTCCATCCCTACAAATATCCTCCTGCCAACTGCCCGGCCCTCAGCAACCACCCCTCCCCTCCCCACCCACACGTGATCATCGAGCCCTTGTCTTTAAGAAAAACCTGCTGGCTCAACTCTGCGGAGGAGCCAGTACATTTTCCGCCCCCTGCCTGTCGGCACACCAAACACGCTGGCAGATTATATTTTAATGAGGCCTGACCGTGAACATGTTTCGGACCTCCGGCAAAGTTCATCAGGCAGACGGTGGGCTCGCTCAGCCCACCGATCGTCTGATGAATGGGGTTCACTCAAAAATCAACCCCATTATCTCAACAATAAACATGGGGAATGTGAAGGTCAATTTCCTCCATGTGTCCGTTTATAAAGCATGTGTTGATAATTTTGTTACATGTGGCAGCCAATAATGCAATCCTGACTATGCGTTGTCAGCATTGCCACTCTAAAGGTGTTGCCTGCTCATGCGTCTGTGGCTGAATGAGCTGGCCTCAGCCTAGAATGCAAGGTCAGATGATTTAGATAAAGTGGCGGCACCCTCAGTATGTAGCACAAGACATACTGGGAGTGTACTTGGTTCGCGGGCCGAAGAGTTGGGCCAATGGAAAGGCTTCTGCTGGCTGCCCATTTATTGTTGCCATTTTTTTCTGGCTCCAGCCACTAGTGGTGCAAGCCTCCTTGCAGGATTTGGCCAGTGAAGACTAAAAAAACATGGGGCCACAACTAAGGGCCGATGTCAAGTAAAGGGCAACCCAGAATCACAAGTTTTTAAAATGTTCATTGGGCTGCCCTGAGATGCCCATTCTAAATGGCTGCTCAACAACTGGAACACTGCACAGGTGAGGATCCCTCAATTAAATAAAATTGCAGGCCATGGGGATGGTGCCGGAGGACTGGAGGATTGCAAATGTGGGGAAACGTTTAGAGACAATAATCCGGGACAAAATTAACTGGCACTTGGAAAAGCGTGGGCTAATAAATGAAAGTCAGCATGGATTTGTTAAAGGAAAATCATGTTTGACGAACATGATTGAGTTCTTTGATGAAGTAACGGAGAGAGTTGATGAGGGTAATAAGGTTGATGTTGTGTATATGGACTTTCAAAAGGCATTTGATAAAGTGCCACATAATAGGCTTGTTAGCAAAATTAAAGCCCATGGGATTAAAGGGACAGTGACAGCATGGATACAAAATTGGCTAAGGGACAGAAAGCAGAGAGTAGTGGTGAATGGTTGTTTTTTTTCAGACTGGAGCGAAATATACAGTGGTGTTTCCCAGGGGACCACTGGTCTTTTTGATATATATTAATGACCTGGACTTGGGTATAGAGGGTATAATTTCAAAGTTTGCAGATGACACGAAACTCGGAAATGTAGTAAACAATGTGGAGGATAGTAACAGACTTCAGGAGGACATAGACAGACTGGTGAAATGGGCAGACACATGGCAGATGAAATTTAACTCAGAGAAGTGTGAAGTGATAGATTTTGGTAGGAAGAATGAGGAGAGGCAATATAAACTAAACGATACAATTTTAAAGGGGGTGCAGGAACAGTGAGACCTGGGAAGGTATGTAAACAAATCTTTGGAGGTGGCAGGTCAAGTTGAGAAGGCTGTTCAAAAAGCATATGGGATCCTGGGCTTTATTAATAAAGACACAGAGTACAAAATCAAAGCAGTTTTGCTAAACCTTATAAAACACTGGTTAGGCCTCAGCTGGAGCATTGTGTTCAATTCTGGGCACCACACTTTGGGAAGGATGTCAAGGCCTTAGAGTGGTTGCAGAAGAGATTTACTAGAATGGTGCCAGGGATGAGGGACTTCAGTTATGTGGAGAGACTGGAGAAGCCGGGGTTGTTCTCCTTAGAACAGAGAAGGTTAAGGCGAGATTTAATAGAGGTGTTCAAAATCATGAACAGATTTGTGTAAGGAGTCTTACAACACCAGGTTTTGGTCCAATAGCTTTATTTGAAATCACAAGCTTTCGGAGGCTTCCTCCTTCGTCACCTGACGAAGGAGAAAGCCTCCGAAAGCTTGTGATTTCAAATAAAGCTGTTGGACTATAACCTGGTGTTGTAAGACTCCTTACATTTGTCCACCCCAGTCCATCACCGGCATCTCCACATCATGAACGGATTTGATAGAGTAAATAAGGAAAAACTGTTTCCAGTGGCATAAGGGTTGATAAACAGAGGACACAGATTTAAGGTGATCGGCGAAAGAGCCAGAGGCGACATGAAGAAACTTTTTTTTAACGCAGCAAGTCATAATGATCTGGAATGCACTGTCTGAAAGGGTGGTGGAAGCAGATTCAGTCGTAACTTTCAAAACGGAATTAGATAAATACTTGAAGGGAAAAACATTACAGGGCTATGGGGAAAGAGCAGAAAAATGGGACTAATTGGATAACTCTTTCAAAGAGCCGGCACAGGCACGATGGGCCGAATGGCCTCCTCCTGTGCTGTCCCTACTATGATACTATGATAGTGAGCCTTGAGGGCAGTCTGTGCACAGGATGCAACCGCATTCCTGTCATACTATTTAGCGCTTTGTGTATTGAGCACATGCTATGCTTCAGGTCTCTGCAGCAGATGGGGTGCTGGGGCACATGCGCACTGGCACTGGTCTCAGTACTATCAACTCTGTAGTGCACAGGGAAGTCTTCCCCTAACCAAGCCTCTTTCAAAAGTCTGTACTCCACACATTTAAACAAGGAAATTTCAACCCAATTTGAAAGAGTGTAAATTCAGCAAAATCCAATTTTCTATGTGCTGAAAAATATGCAGAGATTTTCATAAAACCTGAAAGAAAATCCCCATAAAGACAAGGACTGAGATAGACGATTGCTTTTTGTTCTATTGCAAGGCCTCTTGTCATTATTCAGTTGATTTTCCTCTTGATGGGACTATTTCTTCCTGAATGACAAAAAAATGAAAATGCGATTATAAGGTGTGACCCAGAAGGCATACAAAACAACAGCCTGTCAACTAAATGACATACACTAGAAAGTGAACTTCCAACATAGAGAACAGACTGTTGGGAGGTGGGTGAGAAAGATGATTCACCAGCATATGTAACATTAAATAGTTCATCAGTTCAAAAACTCGTGCTATACCATCGGTTGGCTTGTCCTGTTTGTCGTAGTTTTTTAGCACTTTAGCAGCAAGTGCAAAATTCTTATTTTGGTGTTAAGACTACTTTTACAGTTATTACTGGTAAGTTTCATTTAGCACTGCTAGCTAATTGAAGATGTAGCACATTGGTGCACAAGCACTGGATCACTAATTTAACTACTAACACTACATTATTTCAACAGTGACTCCACTTCAAAAGTACTTCATTGACTGTAAATGCTTTGAGACTTCCTGAGGTCCTGAAAGGTGTTTTATAAATGCAAGTTCTGTCATTCCATTTATCAGGAGCCAGAATGGACAAAATCTAACTCTGCCAAAAATTTTAGACCTCAAATACCAGTCATACACTTGTTTATAATTAAAGTAGGATGGCACTTTTCCACACCACATAACTTACTAGCCACATTATAGATCCAGAGCAATGCACTGTGTTAATGGAATCTTTGTTTTGGCCTAGATATTCTTGGAACAGAAGAGGGTTAGCAGAAGGAACAATGCAGGAGAGAGTTCAATCCTTAAAAGAATGTTAGCCATCTTCTGCACATTCTTTAAGGGTACGAACTATCCGATCAGAAAGTCTATGGGGTGGATTTTCATCTTTACTGCCTGGGCATTAAGCATCGCCTGGGTGGAGTACAGAAAGGAAAATCTAGCGGAGAGGTCACACACATCTTACAAAACCTGCTGGATTTTCCTTCCATCAATTTGAATGGAAGGACAAGCAGGAGAAGCTGACTACTTTTCGTATTGATAATTTTGCTCAATAAGATAAGTAGCTAAAGAAGCTGAATCTGGAAGTGGAAGCACTAGTCTCCATAAGAGAATAATGGCGATACTAACTCAATAGTAATGAACACTAGGATGCGAATGACAAGAGGTACACTGTGCATGTCCCACCTGCTTAATATATCTGAATGCAACCCATTCTGCACAGTGTTTGGCAAAATAAACTAGAAAACAACAAGTGATCATAATCGGACAAGACTATAACATTTTTCAAACATTTGTTTCACATTAAGTTCTTTGCTTGAGACCTTGCTTTTATTCTTCTTTATGTGCTTTCTAAAATTCTGTTTCTACTTTTACAATCACATTTTCTCCCCTCCTATTTTAAAGGCACTGACTCATGCTGGAATACAGTTTCACAGATGTTAGCTGCCCTCCTGTACTATGCCTAAAAGCGAGAGACATTTTATATGACTAATGGAATAGGATGCTCATTTGTCATCAAAGTTTAAAGTTCTGCAGACTTTCTCACTCACCTGCTGTTAAAATAATTGGGTCCTGAGTTTCCTCCCACTGCGTACAGAGCCTGCGGAATGCTCAGTTCCTAGGCACAAAGGAGATGAAACAAAGACAGAGATCCCATGTCACCGGGTCCCTGCCCCCTTTATGCTGCCCAGGGATTTCTAGATTTTCCTCTGGAAAGGGTTGGAGCATAGCAGGCACAAACAAAGACAGGCACGCTAATGAGGCGGGGTGAGGTGTAATCACTTCCTTGGGCTCATTTTCCTCTCCCAGTGACAGAAGGGTGCCCATTTTGAGAGAAGAAGTGATCCTTAAGCCCTGCGCCCAGCTCCTCTCTGGTCAGAGGATAGGAATGGAGCTGGTGGCCATTCCTGCTGTCATTTCCATCAAGGAATATTGGGCCCTTTATACATTCTTAGTTACTACTACGAGTATAATGGCAGCAAACAAAATACGTTTTAATAGCGCAGGCTGTAAAAGGGGCACTGATTTCAGGACGAGTGATACGGTACTTTCAGCATCAATATGATACAGTTTTCACATCACATCAATTTACAAATCACAGAATAGTGGTGGTTCACAGTTTAAAAAGATCCAACCATTGCTTTGACATTTCTATCGTGAGACAGTCAGATCTTCACTATCATTAAGAATTTCACTTGCACTCTGATGCCAATGAGCAAAGCTCTGTGCATGCATTTAAGCACAGAAGCATAGAGTTCCACCTTTGCCTGAGTACAGAGCAGTGCACAGCCTGGACTATAACTCAGTGCTGTTGGCTCACACCACTCTAATGGAGGTACTAGTGATAAACTGAATCCCAAGTGTAGGGCCCCAGTTGCTGTCTTGGCTGAAATCAGCTAAATTGGTGAACACCAGGAATCAAACCTGGAATCTTCTACTCTGTATGGATTAATGCTACAGCAGATGATGCCCCTACCCACCAGGCCATGGGGTAGCTATGTATGTCACAGTTAAAAGTAAATGCAGCTCTATTGTTTGAATGAATTGGGAACATGGGTCTTGCTAACCCATCCCAAATGTCCCATTTCCTTAATGTTGGCAGATCTGTCAACAAGAAGTTACTTTATGATAACACCTGGAGCTTAGATAGTGGCCCAGGTGACGACTAACATCATGACCTCGTGTCACCATGGTACTCAAAAAATCTGAGTTTACTATTTACCAATCCTCTCATTCTAACAGATTCACATCCACAAATAGGTAGAAGGGTGGGCGGCAGCCCACTGGGTTCCATACACTGAGCACTGTGGTTTCTTCAAACAGGTAGGTCGCAAACAGGTAGGTCGCAAACAGGTAGGTCGCAAACAGGTAGGTCGCAAACATGTGACTCCCCTAACTTGAAAAGAATCTGGCATGCTCTCATGCCATTACCCTGAAGTGGCTTCAGTATAACAACAGCATTGCAGAATGTCAACAATAATATACTTTATCTCGCTCACACGTAAAAACATACTCCAAACCATAGAGGTAAGCGCATTCCACTACCACAGGGACTTGCTACTAAGAAGTAAACTCTTTGGAACAAAGGAGGCTGAGGGGAGATTTAATTGAAATGTATAAAATTATGATGGGACTAGATAGAGTGGACCTATTTCCCTTAGCAGAAGAGTCAGTGACCAGGGGGCAAAGATTTAAAGTAATTGGTAGAAGGATTAGAGGGGAGCTGAGGAGAATTTTTTTCACCCAGAGGATGGTGGGGGTCTGGAACTCACTGCCTGAAAGGGTGGTGGAGGCAGAAACCCTCAACTCATTTGAAAAGTACCTGGATGTGCACATGAAGTGCCGTGACCTACAGGGCTACTGACCAAGTCCTGGAAGGTGGGATTAAACTGGATAGCTCTTTTTCGACCGGCATGGGCATGATGGGCTGAATGGCCTCCTTCTGTGCCGTAACTTTCTATGATTCTATGATTCAATGATTCTTCATACTACACAATACACGTAAATCAAAACCTGCTTATTAATAGTCCAGTCACATCTAGAACTTTTATCACAGGTACCTGATATGCTTTTATGTTTTTTTACAATGACTTTTTCTGTGAAATTATTCTCCTACTTTCCCTTTTTCTCTCATCCGTTCCTCCTTTAACTGGAACAGGGAAAATATTTCAATGTCTTACTTTCAATGTCATTTATGCCATGTTAACAAGAGGCACATCAATATGGGATGAGATTGTTTGTGTCAGGTTTTCCTCCTGAAAATTAGCACGTTGCTTATGTGAGGTCTCCTACCTGGTGGCCTGGCCAACAGTAGACAAAATTATCATGTCTATGGATGGTGGTTTTAAGTATCTTCTTGTGTTGCAGTTTCAACCTACAAACATTGCGTATAAAGCAAATGCTTAAGCTTCTTCTCAACACACCCCTAAACTACCCGTTACAACAAACTATTTTTTTTGAAAAGCCATCAATGTTTTGGTAAATTGTCTGACCCAGAGAAATGTCACAGAATGCCAGCACCCTCTCCCCATTGCCAGAATGAATATTATAGTCCGACAGCAGGACTATCAACAGCAGGACAAAACCTATCTGTGAGATTTTAGGACTGTTAGTTTTATAGACGGCTTTCACTGCTGCTATAAATGGCGAGACAGCCCAGCTTCCATTGTGTTATTTTGCTTTTTCTCGCTCTCCAGCATGATAAAGCAAGAAAAGTGCTGGGAATTATCAGCACGTCTGATACGTATGTGAGATCATGACCCTGAGGTAGGAGGGCATGAGATTGTGATCTCAGTTGCAAGATTTCCACTGAATATGGGAGATTTGGTAGGCGTGCTATGACAGTTCAGGGAAATCTGATTGTTGCCACTGCCAGAGCCCCAGCACCTTCAGGATCAAAGATGCCACCATCTCCTTTCATTCTTCCTCCCCCAATCTTCTGTACATCCCCATTTATGTGGTAATGAAATCAAATCAATTTGCAGTTATTCCTGAAGGGATCTGATGTGCTACAAATCATGACTGGCAAATGCAATGAGGAGACAGGGCTGCTTCTCTGATTGTGCCTGTTCCTATGTTTCTTCTTTTAATGAGTCAAAGTAATAAATCACTTTCCATCTCGCGTTCCTGCGGCAGTGCAATAATTAATCATCTTGTCTGATGGCGTTTAAGCACCATCCACTGACCAGTAATACGTGAGCTTTCAATAAACCCTGATACCCTTTAAATTTAATTTAGCTGGATAAATAATGCTGCATTCAAACAGTCTAAAAATTAATTGCACTGCAGAGGGTCAGTTTTATTGTTTTCTTTTTAAAAAAATTGCTATTTACGTTGCTGTTTCTGTGAATGTAGTGGAAGGTGGAATAAAAATAGTTCTTTTATCAGGTCATCATTTTTAGCTCAACACAGCTTTTGTGCCGTCAATAAGCTTGGCATATTAACAGGTAAATCTATTCTTTTGTGAACATAGGAACATAGGAACAGGAGAAGGCCATTCAGCCCCTCGAGCCTGCTCCGCCATTTAATAAGATCATGGCTGATCTGTGATCTAACTCCATATACCTGCCTTTGGCCCATATCCCTTAATACCTTTGGTTGCCAAAAAGCTATCTATCTCAGATTTAAAATTAGCAATTGAGCTAGTATCAATTGCCGTTTGCGGAAGAGAGTTCCAAACTTCTACCACCCTTTGTGTGTGGAAGTGTTTTCTAATCTCACTCCTGAAAGGTCTGGCTCTAATTTTTAGACTGTGCCCCCTACTCCTAGAATCCCCAACCAGTGGAAATAGTTTCTCTCTATCCACCCTCTCCGTTCCCCTTAATATCTTATAAACTTCGATCAGATCACCCCTTAACCTTCGAAACTCAAGAGAATACAACCCCAATTTGGGTAATCTCTCCTCATAACTTAACCCCTGAAGTCCGGGTATCATTCTAGTAAACCTACGCTGCACTCCAATATGTCCTTCCGAAGGTACGGTGCCCAGAACTGCTCACAGTACTCCAGGTTCAGTCTAACCAGGGTTTTGTATAGCTGCAGCATAACTTCTGCCCCCTTGTACTCCAGTCCTCTAGAGTAATTCCATTAGCCTTATTGATTATTTTCTGCAACTCTTCATGACACTTCAATGATCTATGTACCTGAACCCTTATGTCCCTTTGGAAATCCACTGTTTTTAACTTTTTATCATTTAGAAAGTACCCTGTTCTATCCCTTTTTGGTCCAAAGTGGATGACCTCACATTTGTCCACATTGAATTCCATTTGCCACAGTTTTGCCCATTCACCTAATCCATCAATATCCCTTTGAAATTTTGGGCCCGATGTTAGCAGGGCTGCAGGTTCTCGGCCGGGGGGCTATCGGGCGCGTGGGTAACGCGCCCGGTGAAATCATTGGGATTCGCGTACAATTGTGGCCTAATTGGAGCCACTTACCTCCGGCTCCGGGTTTGCCGCTGCTCAGCTGCGTGCCCGCGGCCTGCGCATGCGCAGTGACGTCTGAGAGCTGGTGGAGCTCTGTTTAAAGGGAGACTCCACCAATGCTCCTCCTGCTGCAATCAACGACGTGGAGAACATGGAGCACCCCAGGGGGAAGCCCGCCCCAAGGTTTTCAGACTCCTCACTCCAGCTGCTGCTGGATGGGGTGAGGAGGAGGAGGAGGGAGACGTTGTTCCCATCGGATGGCAGGAAGTGCCCTCCCTCCACCACCAGGAAGGCATGGTCGGAGGTGGCAGCAGCGGCAACATCACCAGGACCTGGATCCAGTGCCTCAAGAGGTTTAATGACCTAACTAGGTCTGGCAAAGTGAGTACACTTACGCAGTCTCCCACACTCCGTCTTCCACATCACCTCCACCACCACACAACCCCGTCTGCACTGCCACCACAACGCTCTCGCATCACCCCTCACATCCACTCAACTATCATCCTCACCGTGCCTGCACGTACTCACCGCCCCTGTCCCCATTCGAACAGTACCACACACGCCAATCCCCATACAATGGCATGGCCATGTGGCACACGCACCCTCCCATCTATCTCCCCACGCTCAACCCACCCACACCAATGCTTGCAGTGTCGCACCATGCAAGCAGCACTCAATCACGCCTCTGCGTTTTGCCTTGACAGGAGAAGAGATGCAAGAACGCCCGGGAGATGGCCCGGACCGGAGGGGGCCCGCCACACCAGGTGCTGCTCATGGACGCGGAGCAGGAGGCTTTAGAGCTCAGCCACACGCTGGAGTGCCTGTCTGTGGCGGATGGAAAGGCTGGGGTTGTAGAAACGGCCGGTGACAGAAAGCTGACACTCACCACTCATGATAGCGAATGATCTTAGCATCACTTGGCATCTGCCACACCGCAACATCTGTCCAGATGCCTAACATTACCTTCTGTTCTCTTGCAGGGCCGTCTGCGAGCATCGTGACCCTGGAGGGCGATTCCTCAGAGGACCTCTGAGGGTCCATCGTCACATCTGAGCCATGCATCCACCAGCGCAGATACACACACCTCGGTGGGTCCCCGTCCCCCCTTAGTTAGTCTTGCACATGGTGAGTCACCACGCACACGTGAGCATGAGCAGACCCTGGTGGCAGGAGCAGCCGCGGAGGGTCCGCGTCGGTGGGAGCACTCTTCTCCAGGCTCTGCTCAGCCGGACCCAGATGCGGAACCCTGGGGGCCAGCCGTGAAAAGGAGAGTCATCGAGGGGCACGAGCACATTGCTGAGGTGCTGGAACAGGTGCCACGCGCACTCTCCACAATCGCACAGGTGATGGAGGAGTCCAACTCCTGCATGAGGGCAATGGTGGCACAAGTACAGGAGGGTATCCGCGAGATAGTGTCGCGGGTAGGTGCGGGGTTGTCTGCGGTGGAGGAAAGGCTGGCCTCCCTCGAGCGTTCCGCACAGCTCAACATTGAGTGCATCCAGGCCCTGACAACGGCCGTTCGGATTCAGGGTGAGCAACATTCTGCCGCCTTAGACAGGCTGACAGATACACTACAGGTGGCCTTCCAAGGCCTCACACACGTCATCCAAACTGCCGTCCAGCAGGGTGGAAGGAGTGATGTGGGCCTGGGCTACGAGAGGGATGATGGTGAACGGGGACATGGAAGTGGGGACGCTACTCAAAGTGCCCCCACGTCTCACCCGTTGCCCCCCTCTCAACCAGTACCCGCAATGCTGCCTCCTCTCCAGGTGGCCGAGTCTGCCCCTGCACGGTGCAGGAGGAGCAGTCTGTGGAGGGGCCCTCACGGGCACCAAAACCCAGAGGGCGTCGGCCCAAAGCATCTACCCGGTCAGGGCATCAACAGGAGCAACCTGCCACTACCTCTGCTGGAGCCACAGGGATAGCACCACGTAGGGGTTCCCGGAAGCGTAAGGCGAAGGTGTTGTGAGCACAAAGGGAATGCACGAGGGTGTATGACTATCTGTGATGTTTTAATTTATAATTGTTTAGTGCACATACCCAATAAACCCCACAGTTCTCACCACTACTGCCACATCTTGTCCATTCTTGACCGGCTTGTGCAATAGGTCACTTTCGTGGGGCTCAGCATGCAGACGAACGCCTGGCCCCACCCATTGGGTCACACTACGGTGGGTGCAGGAGTAATTGCACCACTGTTCCGTGCAGGGGGCAGGGGAGGGGGCTGGTATGGCCGCCCCTCTGTCCACATTGGGAGGTCTGGATGCTGCGGGCAGTCTGCTGTCAGGAGAACCGTTGACATATCAGTGCCTCCCTGGCCCGACGAGCAGCCAGGTGAGCCGGTGTTCGCTCCATGGCCCGTTCCTCCTCCTCCTCCTCCTCCTCCTCCTCCTCCTCCTCCTCGGCCCCCTCCTCCTCCTCATCCTCATCGTCGTCAATATGGGTGGTGGGTGTGGACGGGGCCTCCTCCAGCGGCACCCCCCTCTGTTGCGCCATGTTGTGCAGGGCACAACAGACAACCATAATCCGTCCCACTCTGCGTGGCGCGTATTGGAGCGCTCCCCCGGAACGATCAAGGCACCTGAAGCGCATCTTGAGCAGCCCTATAGCCTGCTCAATTGTAGACCTGGTAGCAATGTGGCTGTCATTATATCGACGCTGTGGCTCGGTGATGGGGTTCCTCAGAGGTGTCATAAGCCACGTGTGCAGGGGATACCCCTTGTCGCCGAGGAGCCAGCCGTTGCCGATGTTGGGTGCGTGGAAGAGGGGTGGGACGGTGGACTCCCTGAGGACGAAGGCATCGTGGCAGCTGCCAGGGTATCTGGCGCACATGTGTAGGAATCTCTTGCGGTGGTCACAGATGAGCTGGGCGTTCATGGAGTGATACCCCTTGCGGTTGATGAACAGCCCTGGCTCGTGTGGAGGTGCCCGTATTGCTATGTGGGTGCAGTCGATTACACCCTGCCCCCGTGGGAAGCCGGCCATGGCATGGAATCCAACCGCCCTCTCCATCTGGCTGCGCTCATCCATGGCGAAGTTGATGTAGTGCGAGGCCCTACGGAACAACCCATCGGTGACCTGCCTTATGCACTTGTGTGCAGACGACTGACAGACCCCGGTGATGTCCCCGGTGGCACCCTGGAAGGATCCGGAGGTGAAGAAGTTGAGGGCGGTGGTGACTTTGACGGTAACGGGTAAGAAGATGCTGCTTGGTCCATCCGGGAGCAGCTCGTCATTAAGGAGGCTGCAGATGTCCGCGACTACCTGGCGACTGACTCTGAGCCTCCGTATGCACTGCTCCTCAGAGAGGTCCATGAAGCTGAGCCTCGGTCTGTAGACCCTGTGGCGAGGGTAGTGCCTCCTGCGACGCATCTCTCTCTGCGGTTGCCCTCCCTCCTGCTGTGCGGGTGGATGTGCCACAGCACAGTGTTGTGGAGCTCCACATGGCAGGGGCGGGCGGCGTGGCCGGCGAGGCTGGTGAGGCTGTCTGTCCTCCGAGGAGGTCATGACTGCGACTACGGCGGCCCCCATCTGGGAGACGTAGGTCTGAGGGGGTCCGCAAGGTGGGTAGATGTGTCCCCACACCAGGGTTGCGGTTCCAGGTCGGTGAGTTTTCTTGTTAGGAGGAGGGTGGTGGAGGCCAACCTCTGTCCAATGTGACGGAGTGGCCACCTGCGATGGTGAAGGGTCTCCCCCACCTGTCGAATGCACCTTTGCAGCTTCCACAGGCTGCTGGCTGCAACACCTCCGTTTGGATTGGGAGTGTTTCACCCAGTGTGGGAAACAGTCTCTGTTCACCGTAAAATCCCACCCCTCCTAATAAAACAGCTCAATCAGGTCTGTAAACGACCTGAATGAGCAGAATAAATAGGTTCAAGTGGCATCCCGCTGGCTTTAATTGCCTGCGGGATTCCCACCAGCGGGGGCTGCGCGCGCACGCCGGCGCGTCAGCGGGGAACCCGGAAGTGCGCGGGTTCGCGGCGGGCTCTGGTCCCGCTACCGGATTTCCGGATTTTCGGGGCCCACCCGCCAGGAATGCACACGCTGGCGGGTGCTAAAATAGAGCCCTTTATGTTTTCATCTACACTGCTTACAATGCCACCAATCTTTGTGTCATCGGCAAACTTAGATATGAGACTTTCTATGCCTTCATCTAAGTCGTTAATAAATATTGTGAATAATTGAGGCCCCAAGACAGATCCCTGTGGGACTCCACTAGTCACATCCTGCCAATGTGAGTACCTACCCATTATCCCTACTCTCTGTTGCCTTTCGCTCAGCCAACTTCCTAACCAAGTCCATACTTTTCCCTCAATTCCATGGGCTTCTATCTTAGCTAACAGTCTCTTATGTGGGACTTTATCAAATGCCTTCTGGAAGTCCGTAAAAATAACATCCATTGACATTCCCCTGTCCACTACTTTAGTCACCTCTTCAAAAAATTCAATCAGGTTTGACAGGCACGACCTACCTTTCACAAATCCATGCTGGCTCCCTCTGATTAACTGAAAATTTTCAAGGTGTTCAGTCACCCCATCCTTAATTATAGACTCCAGCATTTTCCCCACAACGGATGTTAGGCTAATTGGTCTATAATTCCCTGGTTTCCCTCTCTCTCCTTTCTTAAAAAGCGGAGTGACATGTGCAATTTTCCAATCTGGAAGGACAGTTCCTGAATCTAGAGAACTTTGAAAGATTATAGTTAGGGCATCTGCAATGTGCTCACCTACTTCCTTTAAAACCCTGGGATGGAAACCATCTGGTCCTGGGGATTTGTCACTCTTTAGTGCTATTATTTTCTTCATTACTGTTGTTTACTTATGTCAATTTTATTGAGTCTCTGTCCCCGATTCAATATTAGTTTTCTTGGGATTTCTACTGTAAATACTGACGCAAAGTAATTATTCAACATGTCCGCCATTTCCCCATTGTCAATGACAATATCCCCACTTTCAATTTTTAAGGGGCCAACAGTGCTCCTGACCACCCTCTTTTTCCTAATATAACTATAAAAGTTCTTTGTATTGGTTTTGATATCCCCTGCAAGTTTCTTTTCATACTCTCTTTTTGTAGCTCTTACTATCTGTTTTGTGACCCTTTGTTGATCTTTCTATCCTTCCCATTCGCCAGGATTTGTGCCATTTTTTTGCCTATTTGTATGCCCTTTCCTTATGTCTTATACTGTCCCTGACCTCTTTAGTTGTCCACGGTTGTGAAATATTTCATCTAATGTCTTGTACTTAATGGCAGGGAAACAAGAAAGGTGATCCTTTTTGGATGAGAAAGATAGAGCCTTAAAGTGAGATTCATGAACACGGAGCTGATTGGCCTTACGGTAATGATGACCTTCATTGTCATTTACCCCCGCTGGTGAACTGAAATACTATATTGAGTCTCTCAAAGAAACTGTTAGAAATAGTTACCCTTCGTTGAGTGGAATTTGCAGAGCTGTTTGAGTTTATTAGGTAAGGAATGACAGTGCTGAATAATGATTCATACCGTTTTGTTTTACAATAGTATTACCCAGCAGACCTAGAGATATGCTTCTGAGTTATAGGGCCAATCGTTACTGACTGATATCCAAAAAAGCAATTCAGTAAATGAAGCAACATGTCCTTTGTTTAGTGGATTATGATTGAAAATGGTGTCCTGAATTGGAAGTGCATAATTTTTAATCCATTTATCATTAAGTGCCACTGAGATTTCAAACAGGTACTAAAAATATGGATGCTGAGCATATATGAACAGGAGCTACAGTCATAGATCGTGGCAACATCATCACCACAAAGACTGCAGTGGTTCAAGGCAAAGGCCCACCATCACCATTTCAGGGCAACTAGGGATGGGCAATAAATGCAGCCTTACCAACAACAAATTAAAAAGATATGTGACTCAGATGTGATTTAATTGTGATGTAAACAGAGGCAAGATGACAAAGAAATGGAAGAAAGGTAAAAATAATGTCAATAAAATTGAAGCCCACGGAATAAAAGGGGCAGTGGCAACAAGGGCTTGAAATTGGCTAAGTAAAAGGAAACAGAGAGTAATGGTGAACGGCTGTTTTTCAGACTGGAGGGAGGTGTGCAGTGGTGCTCCCCAGGGGTCGGTACTGGGACCACTGCTTTTCTTGATATATATTAATGACTTGGACTTGGGTGTACAGGGCACAATTTCAAAATTTGCTGATGACACAAAACTTGGAAGTGTAGTGAACAGTGAGGAGGATAGCAGTAGACTTTAAGAGGACGTAGACATAGGTGGAATGGGCGGACACGTGGCAGATGAAATTTAACGCTGAGGTGTGTGAGGTGATACATTTTGATTGGAAGAATGAGGAAAGGCAGTGTAAACTAAAGGGTACAACTCTAAAGGAGGTGCAGGAACAGAGAGACCTGAGGGTATATGTAAACAGGTCATTGAAGATGACAGAACAGGTTGAGAAAGCAGTTAAGAAAGCATACAGGATCCTAGGCTTTATAAATAGAAGCATAGAGTACAAAAGTGAGGCTGTTATGTTGAACCTTTACAAAACACTGGTTCGACCACAATTGTAGTATTGTGTCCAATTCTGGGCACAGCATTTAGGAAGGATGTGAAGGCCTTAAAGAGGGTGCAGAAAAGATTTACTAGAATGGTTCCAGACACGAGGGACCTCTGTTACGTGGATAGACTGGAGAAACTGGGATTGGTCTTGTTAGAGCTGAGAAGGTTGAGAGGAGATTTGATAGAGGTGTTCAAAATCATGAGGGGTCTAGAGAGAGTAGATAGAGAGAAACTGTTCCCATTGGCGGACGGGTCAAGAGCCAGAGGACACAGATTTAAGGTGATTGGCAAAAGAACAAAAGGCGACATGAGGAAAAACGTTTTCACGCAGCGACTGGTTAGGATCTGGAATGCGTTGCCTGAAAGGATGGGTGGAAGCAGTGGCAATTGTGGCTTTCAAAAAAGAATTAGATAGGTACCAAGGCTTCTTTGACAGCACCTCCCAACCCGCGACCTCTACCACCTAGAAGCACTGTGGGAGAACCTTCACCACACGGACTTCAGCGGTTCAATAAGGCGGCTCACCACCACCTTCTCAAGGGCAATTAGGGATGGGCAATAAATGTTAGCCTCGCCAGCGACGCCCACATCCCATGAACAAATTAAAAAAAACCTGAAGGAGAAAAATTTGCAGGGCCACAGCGAAAGAGCGAGGACGTAGGAGTAGCTGGATTGCTCTTACAGAGAGCCAGTGTAGGCTCAATGGGCCGAATGGCCTCCTTCTGTGCTGTAACCATTCTATCATTCTATGATAAAGCTTTCCATGCCATGTACACCATTAACCCAGCAAAGAAACTGAATTTTACGTCACCTCCAAATGAGATCGTTAAATAAGAAGCAGTGCTGGTTCCCCTCATTTAAACATTATAAAAACATGCTTGTGTGTGGCTTCTCAAACCCAGTAATAAGGTAAGGAGGATTCAAAAGCACCTCCTGCAAATCATGCAATGTTCAGGACTCCCCTTTAAATAATTTGATTGAATTTTTTGAGGGGGTGACTAGGCGTGTGGATGAGGGTAACGCAGTGGATGTGGTATACATGGATTTCAGTAAGGCCTTCGATAAAGTCCCCCACAGGAGACTGGTCAAGAAGGTACGAGCCCATGGAATCCAGGGTGCCTTGGCACTTTGGATACAAAACTGGCTTAGTGGCAGAAGGCAGAGGGTGATGGTCGAAGGTTGTTTTTGTGACTGGAAGCCTGTGGCCAGTGGGGTACCACAGGGATCGGTGCTGGGTCCCTTGCTGTTTGTGGTCTACATTAATGACTTGGATATGAATGTAAAAGGTATGATCAGTAAGTTCGCTGATGATACAAAAATTGGTAGGGTGGTAAATAGCGAGGAGGATAGCCTCAGTCTGCAGGACGATATAGATGGGTTGGTCAGATGGGCGGAACAGTGGCAAATGGAATTTAACCCGGAAAAGTGCGAGGTGATGCACATTGGAGGGACTAACAAGGCAAGGGAATACACAATGAATGGGAGGACCCTAGGCAAGACAGAGGGTCAGAGGGATCTTGGTCTGCAAGTTCACAGATCCCTGAAGGTGGCGGAACAGGTAGATAAGGTAGTAAAGAAGGCATATGGGATACTTGCCTTTATTAGCCGAGGCATAGAATATAAGAGCAAGGAGGTTATGATGGAGCTGTATAAAACACTGGTTAGGCCACAGCTGGAGTACTGTGTGCAGTTCTGGTCGCCACACTACAGGAAGGATGTTATCGCTTTGGAGAGGGTGCAGAGGAGATTCACCAGGATGTTACCAGGGCTGGAGCGCTTCAGCTATGAAGAGAGACTGGGAAGATTGGGTTTGTTTTCCTTGGAGCAGAGGAGGCTGAGGGGGGACATGATTGAGGTGTAAAAAATTATGAGGGGCACAGATAGGATGGATACTAAGGAGCTTTTTCCCTTCGTTGAGGGTTCTATAACAAGGGGACATAGATTCAAGGTAAAAGGCGGGAGGTTTAGAGGGGATTTGAGAAAGAACTTTTTCACCCAGAGGGTGGTTGGAGTCTGGAACTCACTGCCTGAAAGGGTTGTGGAGGCAGGAACCCTCACAACATTCAAGAAGCATTTGGATGAGCACTTGAAATGCCATAGCATACAAGGCTACGGACCAAATGCTGGAATATGGGATTAGAGTAGACAGGGCTGATGGCCGGCGCGGACACGATGGGCCGAAGGGCCTCTATCCGTGCTGTATAACTCTATGACTCTATGACTCTATGACTCTATTAGCTCACTTGCTTCGTTAGTCTCTAACATATCCTTCAGGACCCCAACAGGCCACATAATTATTGAAGAGAAGCTGACCAAATTTAGGGACCTGACAGTACCATTCTGAATAAAGATAATAAGGGTGGACAGGGTTATGTCATCTACAAAACCACATGATCTCCAAGGACCCACACCCTTTTAATTAAATGCGGTCTGTACTCCATGACTTTGTTCCAGTAAGTGTTAGGAGCTGTGATAAGAGCAAAGACAAAGGCCTGAGTTGTAGCTAGGACCAAACAAGGAGACACAGGCATGCCCATAAATAACCAGGCAATGGAGGCGTTATGAGTTATTGTATGAGAAAAGAAATGAATAATCTAGTTCATTCTCATGACTGCATCAATCACCCTGTCGGGATCTGTGGACTGGTTCTACACCTCAAAACAAATAACTAATATTTTACTTGCCTTATGTTCTGTTTGGCAGAATTACCCAGGTGCTAGTTCCTATGCACTTTATCCACCTCTACTTTTTATAGAATAGTAGCAGGATCACCTAGTCAGATGTTCATCCACACCTCAGGTAACCCGAGATATTTTTATAATTGCTAATCATTGCTGGCTGATCAATAGGCATTGACCACAACACATTTTGGAATACAGTTTGATAAAGCATGCAGTGTGCTTGTGTTCAACTGATGGACACAAACAACAATGAGTTAATCCAGAAATGTGGATCCTTTATTAATTCCTGTAACGTGAATATCCATGGGATCGAAACACTAGTCACCTAATCAAGGTGAAAGGTCCCATAAACGGATAAAAAATTAATAACCCCAGATTAATGCTACCTCATGGCTAGGTGGATAAAGTAACCACCCAGTGTAATACTAACCCATAGAGACAGGAAGGTCCCAGGGGTGACTTCTTTGTCCACTTCTGGTTCCTGCCCTTCCCCACAACGATTCTTTGAAGGAGAGCTCCCGAAGAACCAATCAATGTTGTGCCTCTGTGGTTCCAACATTTATCTCTGTTAGGGAGTAGGTGGCCAGTCCCTTTACTCTGCTGCAGTGAAAGGAATGATGTAGCAGCACATTATTTCCCTCCCCCACGGTGGTAGACTCCAAAAGTAGAGCAGAGATAGCGCTGGGAGCCCATCCCGCATATATAATTAATCCTGACCCAGGAAAATGCAACAAGATCTCAGCAGGGTCAGTTCTGCGGGCAGAAGCACCACACCCGTACAGTTCCAGCAGGAATCCTGCTGGTGAGGGAAGTTTTGCCTTCAATGTCTGGACGCACACACACATGAAGACTGGTTGCTTCGGTGAGATACTGCAGGACAACTTGCACTCACAGAGCCTTCAGGAGAAAATGGGAGAAAATTAGAAAAAAATAGCTGGAGTTATAACATGGCCCAGTCAAAGTCTCTTTGTGCCAAGAGAAATGGTCCCTTTATCTTATGCAGCAAACATATTTGATCATAAGCTGTAAATGCCCAAGGATACGTTTCATTACTGTATCATTAACGGGACAGTTACAATGTGAAATTACAGAAAAGTATAAAGTTGTCCGTTGAATTTCTTAGGGATAGATCAACTGTATGGCAATAGCCCAAGGTTATGCAAAACCCACTCAAGTAATCATTGTAATTCATTTGTTTAAAGTACTGACATCTGCTAATCCAGCAATGAATCAGTTTCAGTGCTGCCTAAGAATCATGCATATTAACCAGCAACCCTAATCTAAAGTGTTCCTATAAGCTAGGTGTTTTTCAATTTGGATGTGTAAGGAATGAATCCTTGCCTGAACAAATCTTCCCTTTAATTGAGCTGTCTGAGTTATTGGATGTCCATCAAGTATCTTGTAGTGTATAATGAAGTTACTAAATTAAGATACGTCCTTGTAAATCAAAATGTCCACTTAATCACTGGAGTCTGTAGGACAGGTAGTGACTGTAATAATGCCTATGTAGGTGAGCCTGAATGGTTCAGAATTGATATCTGGATTTCAGTGAAACCAAAAATAACTGATCAGAAGAATATTAAGATAATGGAGGAAATGGGATTAATAAGCAATTGTTACATTACATTGAGTTACATTGGGCGCTAAATTGGGCCGTGTAGCGCCCGTTGTTTTGGCGCAACGCAGCCTCTCGAACATCCAAGATGGTGTCTTGGCTGCGCACACACATCTCCAGCGTGATGTGCGCCGAACGCCATCTTGGTATAGGAGTTAGCGCATGCGCAAATATCGAACGCATGTAAAGTAGGGAGAAAATGTGTGCAACTGGTGTGCAACGCTGATTTAAAGTGATAGACACCATTTTGGACCTTAACGCTCAACTCAACGCACAGTCTTAGCCATGGCCACCTGAACGTGTCTTAGAGTGCCTGGAGAACCCCCACCAGCACTATTTAAAGGGACCATGTAGAATTTACAGGTTAGTTGCTGGATTTTTGCTTCTGGCCTCTGGTGGAATAGGAAGTGATTTTTGAAGCTCCCTTACTGAGAGTTCCTAGACTACATTTGAAAGTGGTTTGGCAGGTTCAGAAAGTTACAACTCAACTGTGGTTGAACAACATTCCTGGCAATCATGGGTGGTATGCTAGACTCCTGCTGGGCATTGAGCATGACTGGGAGCGTGCAGAGAGGCCACACATAGCAGGTCAATCTGCGAGGAGACGGAGGATGAGGAGGCTCAGGCCAATGAGGGCCTTCTGTGACCAATTCTCTTACCACAACATGACCGTGGAGGATTGCATCCGACGCCTGAGGTTCACCAAGGAAGCCGTGACCGAGATCTGTCAACTGGTGCAGCCACAACTGCAGCCTCAGAGCAGGGCAAAGACAACATTGCCTGTGGCTGTGAGGGTCACCGTGGTGCCGAATTTCTACGGTTCAGGATCATTTCAGGCCTCTGCTGGTGACATATTTAACATCTCGCAGTATGCAGTGCACTGCTGCACAAGGGAGGTCACAGATGTACTGTACGAGACAAGGAACAGGTACATCACCTTCCCTCTTATAGAGACAAGCAGAACGAGCGAGCACAGGGGTTCGCTCGCATTGCTGGCTTCCTCACGGTGCAGCCCATGCCGAGATGGTGCAGTCTGAAGCCGGGCCCTCCCGGCCCAGAGGTGATCGAGGTCGTCCTCCAAGGCCATCTGCACGCTCCTCCATTGAAGGCCAGCAGCTTCCCACCACCCATGCTCCAAAATTTCATTTATTTATTGATAAATGAAATTATGGAAACAGAACAGAACTATTCACCCCTGTGCATTGCCATAGTGCCTGTTGATCGTCTGCCTTTACCTATCCTAGTGCTCCTACAAGATGCTTCCACAGTGGCATGGGCTGCAGCAGTCTGGCCTGGCTGGCCAATAGGCAACAATATGGGCACTGGTGGAGTGGCAGGGGTGGGAGCAGGAAGGCTGTCGTCCTGAGAGAGGACAGCAGGTCCGACTGCCATGGCGCCACTGCCACTCTCCCGGGGCGGCGCCTCAGCAATCCTGGTGATCAGCTGGAGATCGGATTGTTGGGGAGCTTTGTTGCCCTGGAAGCCCTATTCAAAATGGTCCTCAGAGCCACGATGGCAGCAGTCTGAGCTTCCATTGCAGCAGTCTGAGCAGCAACCGTAGTTTGCAGACCTTTGATGACATTGGTTTGTGCTGCAATGGAAGCCGCGACATCGACCATCAGACGCTGCATCATGGTGCGCTGATGGAGGTGACCACCCGTTCTATGTTGGAAAGGATGGGCTACAAGCTCTGCGCAAAGCCCCGTGCCAAGTTGGAGCTGGACTCCTCCATGCCCCTTCTCATTGTGCGCAGGCTTTCTGGCAGGCTTTCCAGTGTCCCAAGCATTTGTTGGTGAACACCCATCAGCCGTCTTCAGTAGCCTGCCCCATCAAAGTCCTCATCTGACTCCTCTGCAGCAGAACTAGTGAGTGACCTCACCCTCCGCGAGCTGGCTCCTGTGGTATCCATTCCCTCCGCCCCGGCTCCTGTGCACTTGTGCTCGGTGTCTCACCACGTGCCGATCCCTCCTCTAACCTAACCTCTAAAGAACGCGCAGTGTCAGTCCCCGAGCTGGTGGAAGCAAGTGTCAGATCGAGTGACGGTGTGGCTTCAGTGAGCTACTCCTCCTCCTCGGACGGTGCCGCTACGTGTTCTTGGGTATCTGCAATGACAAAGGGAAACAGGTTGAGTTGTGGAGCGGGAGAGGAGCAAGACAGACGTGCATGCCGACAGCATGTGCAGCACGTGAGTCAGAAAAGATTACGGGAGGCAGGAGATGTGGGAAACGAGAAGAAGCTTTTGATATGCAGAGACCTCCTTCATCGGGACCTCCAGCGCAGCATGTTGTGACGGCTGCAGCAACGGCCCGCCCAATGATCTGAAGCTCTGTCTCCTCTCGGGGTGTGGAGATGTGTAAGTGTCCCCGTCCACCCTCAGGTCCCTCCTGCTGTCAGCTGTTATGGGCCACCTTCTCCTGCAAGACAGAGGACAGTGTGTCAATGCGTATCCTGCAAGTTGTGTAGGTGACGTGCCTGCAAATGTGGTCCTATGTGCGGGTGAGATGCAGCATGCTGAGTGCAGCATTGCGTATGGACGGGCGGTGTTTGTTGGTGGGTGGGTGACGTAGGGTATGATGCGTAGAGCAGTGATGCATTTGGTAGGATGTGTCACTTGACACTTGCATTCACTCACCTTGAACACTCTTGTCAAATCATTGAACTTCTTTCAGCACTGCACCCACGTGCGCGATGCCATGCTCCTGGCATTCACTTCCTGGGCCAATGCCTGCGGAGCTGCAGTCTGGAGGGTCTCCTGCCGCCCTGCAGGTACACGTTGGCCCTCCTTTTGTCCACTCCTTCCACCAGGGCCTCCAGTGCATCAGTCGAGAAGTGTGCGGCCCTCTCTTGCGCCAGTCCTGCCATCCTGGCGGCCATCTTTCCCTCGTCCTAGTGGACTGTGCATGTCCCATTTAAAATGTGCGCCTGCACTTTTAAGAGGTGCAGGCTGCTGACGATGTGGGCTGAGTACGCCCCATTTCGGCTTCCTCATTCTCCGTGCGGCCTCTCAGCAGTGCGGATAGCACTGGCTGCACGGAGATATCATGGAAAGTAAGAGGCAGCTCGAAATTCATGTGCTGCCTGTGTAGGGGCCATCGGACGCGGGGTAGTAGCGGATCACGCTACCAACGCCCGAAAATGGACCCTATTGATCTTTTTCCCCTTCTAGAGCCTGCAGCACAAAAACAGGCCATTCGGCCCAACTGGTCTGTGCTGGCGTTTATGCTCCACACGAGCCTTCTCCCTCCCTACTTCATCTACCCCTATCAGCATACCCTTCTATTCCTTTCTCCTTCGTGTGCTTATCTAGCTTCCCCTTAAATGCATCTGTGCCACTCCTTGTGGCAGTGCATTCCACTTTCTTACCGCTCTTTGGGTAAAGAATTTTCTCCTGAATTTCCTATTCCCTGCAGATATTGGATGAGAAAGGAGTCCTGTACACACTGTAAAAACCCATTCCCCTTTCCCCTTTCCCTACCTCTTCTTGCCAGTTTATTTGGGGGTAGTTGAAATCTCTCATGATTATTATTCAATGTTTTTTACTTATTTCATAGATTTCCCCACATATTTCTTGCTCCACCTCCCTTCCACTATTAGGTGCTCTGTACAATCCGCCTATTAACATGATCGATCCCTTCTTATCCTTTGTCTCAATCCACATGGATTCTGTTTCTATCTTAATATTATTTGTATCCCTTTTTTCTATTGCCATTATGTTGGTTCTAATTAATACAGCTACTCCACCCCTGTCTTTCTCCCCTATCCTTTCTAAATATGTTATATCCTGCAATATTTAACCACCAGTCCCGTTCTTTATTCCAGTTTACTAGAATGATATCCGGACTTCAAGGGTTAAGTTACGAGGAGAGATTACAGAAATTGGGGTTGTATTCTCCAGAGTTTCGAAGGTTAAGGGGTGATCTGATCGAAGTTTATAAGATATTAAGGGGAACAGATAGGGTGGATAGAGAGAAACTATTTCCGCTGGTTGGGGATTCTAGGAGTAGGGGGCACAGTCTGAAAATTAGAGCCAGACCTTTCAGGATCGAGATTAGAAAACACTTCCACACACAAAGGGTGGTAGAAGTTTGGAACTCTCTTCCGCAAATGGCAATTGATACTAGCTCAATTGCTAAATTTAAATCTGAGATAGATAGCTTTTTGGCAACCAAAGGTATTAAGGGATATGGGCCAAAGGCAGGTATATGGAGTTCGATCACAGATCAGCCATGATCTTATCAAATGGCGGAGCAGGCACGAGGGGCTGAATGGCCTACTCCTGTTCCTATGTTTATGTAGCCATGTGATGTAATAGAAGCAAGATGATAAAGAAATGGAAGAAAGGTAAAAAGCTTTTCATGCGATGTTCACCATTAACCCTGCCAAGAAATTACATTTTACATCACCTCCAAATGAGGTCTTTAAATAAGAAGCAGTGCTGGTTCCCCTCACTTAAACAATATAAAAACATGCTTGTTGTACTGAGATTTTCACATTATATTTATTCTTCAAGTAATATAATTGCAGCATGAAAAATCAAATCCAAAGCAGCTCTAACTGTGCCAATTCATGAAAGCTCAAACAAGGTAGTGGTCTCATGTTGGAGTGTGCTAGCTTCAAGTGCTCCTTCCAATTCCTTCCACAAACAGCTCCTATTCTCAGTGAAGGGCTGTCCAGCCACAGGAACCAACACGACTAAGCCTGCCATCAACATTTCCAGTAAGAGTCATTGGACTGTGACTGTGAGCCTGTGAGAACAAAATTAGTGTTTTCTGACTACTGGCCCTGCAGCTCAGATCAGCTAACCCAGCAAAGATTGGGGAAACCAGCCCATACAGCATGGCTCAGTGCTACATCACATGATATATTTACCCATTGAGCCACTTGGACTGGTGATATCTGAATGGTTGAAGCTTTTTGACTTCACTTCACTTTGTGTTTTGGTGTCTCCCAGTTTGTTGGAAGAAAGAAATGTTTGCTCTGGTGATTCTTCAGTAATGGTTACAAAGCCAAGAGCAGACTGATCAGTGATGCCGTAACACTATGATTTACATTGGGACCATATGTACACAACTGCTACAAGGGTCATTAAATGATTCACAAACAGGTAACTACATCTATCTGTATATAATTTGAGTGTCAACTTGGTTGAGTGGTAGCACTCTCCTCGTTGGTTGTATATCCCTACGCTATCAGTGAATGGTTAATGAGTATTAATGTAGATAAGAACATCACTTCCCTGCTTGAAGCAGAGTTATGAAACTTCACAAGTAATTAAACATATTTTAAAGATTTTATAATACTTTTACATTTTAAATTATTTTCCAAAGTGGAGTAACTCAAAGAGAAGGGTAAGTTTAAATTGATGCTGCAGTTTGGCCATTGGAAGATTTAGGGAGGTGGCACATTTTATGCAGGAGGTGGACCAGGCCACCCAGCAACACTCAAGAGCAGGACCAGGCCACCCAGTGGGACTCAGGAGTAGGACCAGGCCACCCAGTGGGACTCAGGAGTAGGACCAGGCCACCCAGTGGGACTCAGGAGTAGGACCAGGCCACCCAGTGGGACTCAGGAGTAGGACCAGGCCACCCAGTGGGACTCAGGAGTAGGACCAGGCCACCCAGTGGGACTCAGGAGTAGGACCAGTCCACCCAGTGGGACTCAGGAGTAGGACCAGTCCACCCAGTGGGACTCAGGAGTAGGACCAGGCCACCCAGTGGGACTCAGGAGTAGGACCAGGCCACCCAGTGGGACTCAGGAGTAGGACCAGGCCACCCAGTGGGACTCAGGAGTAGGACCAGGCCACCCAGTGGGACTCAGGAGTAGGACCAGGCCACCCAGCAACATTCAGGAACAGGACCAGGACCCAAAGGTTAAAGAGATACGTCAGGGGCTTTCATACTCACTGTGGGCACACGGAAATTGTAGATAAAACCTACTGCCCACTGGCTCCCCGATCCCACCCAATTTTCGAACAGGCCTCAAAATGGGCAGCTGGCACTCCCACCCGAAACAGGTGGGGACCTTATTTCAATATTTAAATTGGTGTCCTATGCTGCTTATATGATCCTGATGCAATTTTCAGGTACAAATAGGTGGAGTGTACATCAGGCACAATCCACTCATTGGTACTGGACATGGAGTCGCCTAGCCAGTGGCTCTTAAAGGGTTTGGCCCCATATAAATCTTTTGTTCTGCAGAGGAGATTTACGAGGATGTTGCCAGGACTGGTGAATTTTAGCTGTGAGGAAAGGTTGGATAGGATGGGATTGTTTTCATTGGAACAGAGGAGGCTGAGGGGTGATTTAATTGAGGTGTATAAAATTATGAGGGGCCTAGTTAGAGTGGATAGGGAGGACCTATTTCCCTTAGCAGAGAGGTCAATAACCAGGGGGTATAGATTTAAAGTAATTGGTAGAAGGATTAGAGGGGAGCTGAGGAGAATTTTTTTCACCCAGAGGGTGGTGGGGGTCTGGAACTCACTGCCTAAAAGGGTGGTAGAGGCAGAAACCCTCAACTCATTTAAAAGTACTTGGACGTGCACTTGAAGTGCCGTAACTACAAGGCTACGGACCAAAAGCTGGAAAGTGGGATTAGGCTGGATAGCACTTTTTCGGCCGGCACAGATACAATGAGCTGAATGGCCTCCTTCTGTTCCATAACTTTCTATGATTCTATGATTCTGTGATACAAAGGCATAGTTCCCACTGCAGAGCTCCAAGCCTTCCTGCTCCTATGATGTATGCTTCTAGACAGTTGCAATCCTAATTAAATGTGCTTTAACTCAAAGTTTCTTCTTTGGATGGTATAGATTCAATGGTTAAGGTGCCTTAAATCAATGTAAAAGTTCCCTTGCTTACCAGCCTCCTGGGATCAATATTTAAAGCTTCCTGCAATAACAATCAAGGCCTCCCATGCCAGGTGTAGAAAGACTCCACTATCAAATGATCCTTGCTCATGGATAACAGTTCAATAATTCTACCCATTAGGTCTCCAAATTGATGCTTATCATAACTGCTTTGGATGGTCAAGGCTGGTCTTGGACCAATTCTCAAGACTTTCTACCACACTGCAACGTGATCCAACCATCCAATTACTGCACACCCAATACGTTTTGCTTCACTGGAACTACTTTAGCAATGTCTTTGTCATTATTTCATCAATATAATTCATTAAAAGAGCCGAATTTTATAGTTGTGTATGTGTTAGCAACAATAACAGCTTGCATTTGTATATGTTGGCACTAGAACAACCTGCATTGATATAGCACCTCTAGCTTGGGGAAGTGTTTGAAGTTTTTTGACAAGGTGGATTGCAGGAGGGAAGAGTGGAAGGACTCGGAACTGGAGGTGGAGTAAGGTTTAGAGAAGGGGACTGAAGAGATCGGCTTTAAGGAGGGTTTTGAAGATGGGGAGAGATGTAGCAAGGCAGAGGAGTTTGAAAAGAGTACAGTGGCATGATGGATGGCTGAAGACTGTTGGTAGAGCAAAGCAAGGTAGCACACAGAAGACCAAAGATGGAAAAGCAAAGGATGCTACCTGTGATGTAGGTATGGGGTAAGTTCCAGAGGTTGGGTCAACTGAGTGCAATTGGAAAGAAAATTATTTATTGTATTTCTCTAATGCCCTATCACATCTCTGAGGAACATCTCAAAGTGCTTCATGTACAATGAATTACTTTAAAGTGCAATGAGTCCAATGCAGCAAGGTCCAGGAAAGAGCAGTGAGATGACTAACTAGTTAATTTGTTTTTGATGGTACCGGTGAAAATGGAATATAGTCAAGGACCACAGGAAAACCCCTGCTCTTCTTTGGATAATGTCATAGCAGCCACCTAAACCAACGGAACATGGCCATTGTTTAATATCTCATCACACTGTCAATGATTTCTTCAAGCACTGGAATGCCAGCCTAGATTATGTGCTCAGATCCTGAACTGTGGTTTGAACCCAAAATCATGTGACTTGGAGGTGAGAGCACTACCAACTCAGCCAAACTGACACTGATGACACAAAGTCCTCACTGGAAAACTACAATCAAAGCTTACTGCTAAGATTTTGACATCCCATCTTGGTCTCCACAAGCAAATTAAAACCATTAGCTAGTTATCAAGAGGGCCTTTCCTTGTAGCGTTTGCTTAAAAGATAGGTTTGGATGTCACTTCTAAAGAAAAAATAGCACATGGGGTAAGCAATCACTTGATGCACTATAAATATAAATTAAATGCTTTATGGTTAAAAATAAAACAGGAAAGAAAAAAAATCTCATAGATTGTAAAGCATTTTGTGAATTGAAATTGATACTTATGCCATTCCTCTATTGGTTCAGCTAGTTTATCAAATGAATAAAGAAGCCATACAAACTAGGAAGGTCCTAGGTTTGAACCCTGGTGTGTGCTGAGTTTGCTGATCTCAGCCTGGGTGACAATAGGGGCACTCCAATTCCTGTACCTGACCAGTATCCGGCAACCTCTGCTGGAAAGTGCACTGTGTTGACATTGGATGATGACAAGATTGGGCTCAACTGTGATGTCCCACTTGGTGAAATAACTTGCTGTCCTTTAATGGCTATTTTGGGGAGGCACCAGAATGCAATTGGGGCCTATATCCCAATAAGGAGTCAGTGCCTTCAGGAGGGGAGGGGAAGAGAGAAAACTGACAAGAAAAGTTTTTTAAAAACCTACTTTCATTGAGTGGGAATCTCATCTGTTAAACAACTTGTACAGTCTATTCTCTTGATTCTTTTGCTGGCTAATTAAAAAAAGTGTTCTACCATTTTAAAACACATTTAACTAGGAAGCAGCACAATTGCACTTGATGTAATTCTCTTCTCATTAATGCCAGCAACCAAAAATATGTTCTTAATAACACCACTGACAAGTCCCAATTAGTGCTTGCAAACTGATATATGAAATTGACTGTGTGTGCTACTATGGGTCATTTACATATGTGCATGTGGTCAGTATTATGAATAGCAATGCAATGAAAGGGATTTATAATGTGGTACAAAACAAATGATCATTCAATGTAAACTTAATGGCACATCACTTAATAACAATAACATTACTATGTTGTACAAAAGATGCAATTATACCAATTGAACTATCATTTTGTGAGATAGGAATAGTATTTTCACGGGTGTGAATTTATTTCTGAAACCTTAATTCTAATTGTGAACTGAATTTATAGCCAGGTCTGTCTAGTTAATTGAATTCTAACATAGTCTCAGAAATAATTGGTGCATTTCTTTCAACTACATGCAAACTGGCATTAGAGCAAATGTACGAGTGTTAACTTCATGATTCAGACATCACAGATTTGAGTAGGAATTCGTGGTACTTAAAACATTCTCGATGTAGATGAGCTCACTGAGTATTGTGACTGTGCTCTGGGAAAGAACAGCTTGTTCTCCACCAGTAGCAGTACACACAACATCTACTGTTGCATGACACTTTTTTTTTTGCATTATAGGTGCCAAAACAACAGGGTGCAGCTAGAGACAAGTATAACAGGAACAGATGTCTCACAAATTTAATCCTGGTGGTTTCTGGCAGCAGAAATAAACTTGGAGAAGTTGTACTGTGCAACAGATTTCTCGTAGCTGAAAGCTTCTCCAGCAACCTTGATCCATCCAGCAAGTGATAGTTAACTCTGTGTTTAAACTCTTGTGTACATGGGGCAGGCCTTTAGGTGACATTAATGTCTGGGAGAGAGTTTTACAGAGGCAACAGCAGGGTTTGAAGCTTCGCTTCTGGTATTCCGCAGGGAACTTTTTGGATCAACACAGAATGTCAAGGGGTGGCTGTAAGAAGTTTTGTGATCCTGATGTCAACATTAATAACCCTTGTGGTAACATTTCAGTTTTAATTTTGATGTGGATTGGCACTCATTCTGCATTTTTTTTTTGGTGCTGGAGAGACGGGACTGCAGCATTAAACAAGACATCCTCAAGAGGTCCGCAAGTCTGCATAAGTTTCAGTGACTGAGTCGTGGACCAAGTGATATTTTTTTTGTGATCTCACAAATAATGCTACAACCTTTTATCACTGGCTAATCTATGCTTGATGGCAACAGAACTGAATTCTCTTGCAGGTTCTCACTCTTCGACCAGCCTTTTCAACCACATTTGTTGGTTCTATAGTAGATCAGATGCTAAGCCAAGCGCTGAACATTTATAAGTTATGGGAGTTTGCAATCCTTATAGATTAGAGGTGGATGGCCATCAACACAATCAATCTCCCAAACAGTTATTGACCTAGGCTTCTAAGCTGGCAGGGAGAGGGAGTGAAAGGGGAGAAGGGGATGGAGTTTTTACAGTGTGTATAAGACTCCTTTTTGACCCAATATGCAAGAAGCCCAATTTAGTATTGTGTTCAATTTGGCCACAGCGTTCAATTCTGGGCACCAGACTTTAGGAAGGATGTCAAGGCCTTGGAGAGGGTGCAGAAGAGATTGATCAGAATGGTTCCAGGGATGAGGGACTTCAGTTTTGTGGAGTGTCTGGAGAAGCTGGGGTTGTTCTCCTTAGAACAGAGAAGGTTAAGGGGAGCTTTGATAGAGGTGTTCAAAATCATGAACGGATTTGATAGAGTAAATAAGGAGAACCTGCTTCCAGTTGCAGAAAGGTCAGTAACCAGAGGACACTGATTTAAAGTGGTCGGCAAATGAACCCAGAGGTGACATGAGGAAACATAATTTTACACAATGAGTTGTAATGATCTGGAATGCACTGCCTGAAAGGGTGGTGGAAGCAGATTCAATGGTAACTTTCAAAATGGAATTGGATGAATACTTGAAGGGAAAAAAATTACAGGGCTATGGGGAAAAAGCAGTGGAATGGGACTAATTGGATAGCTCTTTCAAAGAGCTGGCACAGGCACAATGGGCCGAATGGCCTCCTTCTGTGCTGTACATACTATGAAATCACTGTGGGCAGATATAGGCAGAGCTGTGCAGGGAGCAGATAAATAGTTTGTTACATTCAGGGCTGAGAATTATTTTTTAATCTTTTTTTGTACTCTGTTGGTCTCATCCCTTTTCCTTATCTTTAGGTTACTCTTACTTCCACCGAACCTCCCCCATCCCTTACAAGTTTAAAGTCCTATTCATCCTTTCTTCGGACGTTGGTCCCAGCCCAGTTGAGGAGCAGCCCGTCCCTGTGGTACAGCTCACTTCTGTCCCGGTGCTGGTACCAGTGTCCCATGAAATGGAACCCCTCCTTGTCACACCAGTCTTTCAGCCATGCATTCACTTTCCTGATCTGTTAATCCCTATGTCAATTAGCACGTAGCTCGGGTAATAATCCAAAGGTTACCACTCTGACGGTCCTGCTTTTTAGTTTAGCGCCTAGCTCCTAACACTCCCTCAGCAGGACCGCCTCCTTGTTCTTTCCTATGGCATAGGTTCCGACATGGATCACAACAACTGGTTCTTCCCCTTCCCTTTCCAGGTCCCTTTCCAGCTGCTTCGAGCTATCCTTTACCCTGGCAACACACCCTCCTGAACCCTCGATTGCGACTGCAGAGGATACCCTCTATGCCCCTAATTATTGAATCCCCTATAACTGCAACCTTTCTATTCTTCTGTTCCCCCCTCAGACTGCCTCCTGCTGCACAGTGCCTTAGCTCCATATGGGTACAGTTGTAGCTTCTGCAGTGCCCAAATGAAACTTAAACATGCTCTCCCAATTGTCGAATAAACACTGTCTTGGAGCTGTAGCTTGGGACTTACATCAACGACTGCATGCTCCTCCCCAGGTCATTTATTTGACCCATTTCAGTATTGATGACTTGCCTGATGCATCAGTATGGACCAAGAAAACTTGAAAAAAAGTCAGGTCAACCCAGTACATGTTCTGCACACAGAGACATTTTTTTTTAAAGCCTTTCAAAATCATTTTCTGCCTTGACTGATCAGATCACTAGATTGGACTTCCTTTTCTAGGTTAAGCCAGTTGATAATGTAGCTGTGCGACTATAATTGGCAACTAATTTGCGATAATAGCTGGCCAACCAAGAAATGGCCATACTCGCTTCTTGGTCGTGGGACGGACTCAGTGTGCGATGAAGTCCACCTTCACCTGGCCGGGTGCTGAGTAGACAAGGCTTTCGCAGCACTGGTGCCATGCCTTTTCATTAGAAATCGCATTGGTGTCCTATGTGTGTCAAAGGCCTCTAATTTACACATGTTAATGATGCTCCCGCCTGTTTCCAGCGGGAGCCCCGGACGTCTATTTCCCAGCCCACTCCAAGATTGCAGCAGGTGGGATAACTGCATGAATGGAGCAGTAAGTTCATCATGATGATTTTGATCTCACTATTATTCCATTCCCACCGAAAAATCCCGTTCTTGGATACAGTGCAGGAAGTGGTTTAATGACCTAACCAGGTCAGGAAAAGTGAATACAGTTGCTCATTCACCTATGTCCTATGGTGTACAACACCCCCCATCTCACTCTGTTTCGCCAAGCCTACTCCTTTCTATGCACTCCCTCACCTCCCCATTTATCCACCATTGCCACTCACCCCAATCCTTATGTAATGTGAGGCATCAGTCTCATGGTCACTCTCATTGAATGCACTGTATTCATCATGTGAATATGTGACCTACAGCCACTCACAGGTCTGTTCTTTCGCCCCTTGTAGGAGAAGAGAGAGCAAAATGCAAGGAAGAGTGAGAGGGCTGGAGGTGGCCCGCCACAAATTGTGCTGCTGACAGATGTTGAGGAGGAGGCCATGGAGTTAAATGGCACATTTGCGTCCCTGTCAATCAGAGATGGAGAGACTGGAAAATCCCAGATGCCTGGTGACAGAATTAAAAATATCTTTAACACATATCTTGACTTTATTTCATAAATGACGGAACTATTAGAAGGCAGAGTATGATGATTGGCAAAATTGTTACTTTGCCAGGACTAATTAATTTCAGTTTCTTCTGTCTTGCAGGATCTTCACACGTAGAGCAACAGTCTGTGGACATGCCTGACAATGATTCCCCAGAGGAGCTCATTGCTTCTAGGGGCACACCGTCACAGGGCATAGAGCTATGCACCAGAGCAAATGTTTGCACTTCAGTGGGTCCAGTTAGACAGTTAGTGGAGTTGTCACCTGGTGATTCACATTTCACAAGTGAGCACGAGCGGACTCTGGTGGCAGGGACAGCTGTGGAGAGTCCACGTCGGGGGGTGCACGCCTCTCTAAGCTCTGCTCAGCTGGATACTGATGCTGTACCCCGGGGGCAATCATTGAAAATGAGAATGAAAGAGGGGCAGCAGCAAATTTGTGAGGTACTGGCAGATATGCCACACACACTCCCTACATTAGCAGAGAGGATGGAGGAGTCCAGCTCCAACAGTAGTTGATCGGTGTCGCAGGTAATTGCGAGAATGTCTGCCATGGAGAGAGTGGCCGCCTCTGTGGAGCTTCAAGCACAGCTCTCAAATGAGACGATACAGGCCATGACCACAGCAGTGCAGGAGATGTCTGCTGTCTTAAACAGGGTGACAGATCATTTATCCGTGGCCTTACAACGCATCACTGATCCGCACCAAGCTGCTCCCAAGCAAAGTGGTGGGAGTGATGTGGCACTGGCTCAGTAGAGGGATGATGGCGAAAGGGGGCAAGGAAGCGGGAACTCCACTCAAATCCCACTTCCACCCGTTGTCCCTCCCCCCCACCAACTCAATACCCAACATGCTGCCTCCTTTTCCGATGGCCAATTCTACCCTGACACAGATACAGGTGGAGCAGTCCTTGGGGTTGTAAAATCCCCCCATCGATGCCAACCTTAGGTCGCAAGTTTCTATTTCAGACTGATCCATTTACAATAAACCAAAGTCAGACGTGTGGAGCCTGCAAGCTGTGATTTAAGGTTGGAGAATATTGCAAAGCTCTGAAAGACCATAGAAAGATTTGAAGAGAAGGATTTTGAAGTTGATGCACTAGGGGATGAGGAGCTAGTGGAGGTCAGTGAATATAGAGTTCTGGACTATCTGTGTAGAGTAGAGCTTGGGAAACTAGCAAAGGAATTTGGAAAAATCTAATTGGGAGATGACGTAGATGAAGGATTTTGTTACTGTTTTGTACCCTCAACAGTATCCAATTTCCTAACTGCCTCAGAATTAGTATCTCAGATCATCAAGAAGATGAGGCCATGGGCAAAAGTTTGCACCAATTCTGTTGAATCTTTTAGAAAAACATTCACTGACTACAGGCTAGAAACTCCTAAAGGTGCACTATTTAATAAAAGGTGCAGAAAAATACTGTCTATACACGTGAGGTTTAAGGGTGGGTAGTCTGATCTTAATCATGATTCTTTTTCAGTCAAAACAAACTTTTCATGGATCACCTGAAGGTTGCAGCAAAGGCTGATCTTGGGAATAACTTTCGGAGTATCCCAATTTCGCGTTTTCTTTAAAAAGTTCTTCAGGTGCCTATTGCAGGATCAGTGATATAATTTTCCCAGGGAAAAATAAAAGCATAAGAAATGAATTAGTCAATTTATATTATGCAATAAGGTCGATAATCCAAGCGCATAACTCCCCTGCAACTTTTATGAGCAACTTTTTGGCTTATCCTCATTGATTACATATAATGGCATTACAAGATATTTTTATATATTAATACAGTGGGATAGAGAATGGAACATGAAATGCACTATGATGAACAGGATAGGGATCAAAAAAATGCAACATGCGACAAACGATTAATAGGAGTCAAGGTGACTTTTGCGTGACTATCTGGAGTTAGTCTTGGTGCTTACTAAATATTGGATAAGATATTGTTTCACGTTATGCCTCATTATGGAACAAACTGAGCAGCCCTCATAACATAAATATACTGTACCCCATTAACATTGCAGCTTTGCACCAGTGCTGCAGTGACTGTGCAGCCAACATTCCAATGTTAATAGAACATTGGAATCAACTGCATCTGGTGATAATTTTATTCACATTTTAAATATCCCTCTGAAAGCTCCCAGTAGATTTCGATTACAATTCTGTATCGGGGGGATTACATAGAGCTATGCTCCATCTGTGAAAATTCTAGAGGAGGACTGCCATTAAATTAAAACCATGTGCGCAACAGAACAATTTTAATTTCCGTTGTAATATTGATAAATGTTTTCTCTTCCACTTTATTGTATGCAGAGGCCTCTGCATCTGCCCATGTTTCTGCTCTAGTTGAAAGAAAACAAATGACTGAAATTATCTAAGGTAATCCTATGGGCCCTCTTGTACTATTTATAAACAATCGTAGCTCACTGGATTTTTCCTTTACGAATCCCATCCCAGCAACATGGAATTCTAATGTATAAATCTGTAGCACTGCCACTGCCAGTTTGGGTCAGTGTCATGATGTGTAATTGGAGCAGTATTCTTTGATAACTAAACTGTTCTATGTCCCTTTATGACAAAGCATTTGGTATTTAATTCCTTTATTCATATCTTCCATAAACTAGAACAGTTGTTTGGGTGTGATATTTTACAGCTTCCAATTTATGTTATGTTATCAAAGATTTGCAAGGCCATGAACGGACACCTTGTATAAATCATAAGAAAGCAGAAATTTTACACTCAAGCTTGATTTTATTTGTCTCTGCATGTTTTCTTCCTTCAGTTTCACTGTTCCCTAATGGAGGTAACACGAAAAACACCAGAAAGTCAAGGGAAAAGGCTGCAGAATTTAACTAAAGAAAGGAGATGGTGAAATCAACTGAGAAAGATAAAAACAGTGGAAGAGGAAAAAAAGGGAAGAATTTCCAAAATGTCACTAGGCTTTTCCATAGTCAGCATAAGACCTACAATATTATAGTGGAGAGGGGACAATAAATGTGAAGTGAAGTGAGAGCAATCAGTGGGCTTTCATTCACAGAGATGGAAGAGCCTGTTCACAGATACACACAACTAATCAACTTCTGACACTGACTGATATTCAAACCCACATCCAAATCTATCATATTGACCAAACAATGTTTACCGTTTACTCAGTAGATGGATAAAGTGGAGGTAATGTACAGCACCAAGGCAAACAGATCATTAATTCTCCTTAATATGCTACCTGAAGTGTAAATCTTCTCTCTGCAAATAGATTTATTTTCCCTTTAAATTCTGCTGTGGATTGGTCGAATAGGTGTTGATTTCTTTTCCTTGTAAGTGACAAAGTTGTTGTGCTGGATTTGATTTCCATATTCACCACTGAGCTGTCACGTACAATTAAATTCCATCTCAGCATTTATTAACATGTTAATTAAAATGGTTAAGAAAGATAAGATGCGATCTCTAAATATGGGCAGCGGGATGCTTTAATATTCCTTTAGCATGCAAAAGATGGTGCCTGCTTTATCATTTCTTGCTTTACAAGACACAATTTTAAAATCTGGATGTGGAGTTAATTGCATACCATTAATGCACTGCTTTCTTTTATTAACTACTTGCTGCACCATCAAATGGTTCCTTAATGGCTCATAAATTCTCCATTCCACACCAATCAGCATCATTGTGAGTTCCTGTTGGCACAAAGGTTTGTCAAGTGATTATTTGACATTTAATTAAGGGCAGTCCCAAGGTTTGCACAGGTATACATTTTAATTGCCAAAGAGTAAGCAAGGAATTTATGAGCCACAGCATGAATATAACTGCTTGGCTGCAGCTCAGTCACTTTGAAAAGTTCAAAAACAAAATCAAGAAGGTAAGTAGTAAACTGATTCAAGTTGACATTGGAAACAACTCAAACCAAATGGACCTTTATCAAAGGTATTATCATGACATTATAAATCCAGTCTTATTAACCTAAGCATGTATAAAGTATCAAATGGTCAACAAAAAGTAAGTTGATCTATTAAATGTTAAAAAAGCCATAATCTTCAAAAGGGCTAAATAATTGGATGTGACTATAGGCAATATAAAAATTAAACTAGATACAATATAATCCTTTCAATACCAAAGTTCTCATATATCTTAGTGAATACAATTGATTTTCATGTCATGGTGTACAAAAAGATCAGGCATATAATTATATTGCTGAATATTTTCAAGGAGAACATATATTTTAAAATACATTTTATTGATTAAAAAAGAGCTAAAAAAAGTCTGGCATTGTCATACTGTGAAAAATTATTGCATCACTCATGGATCGTACAGCGGTCAAGTATGGATAAATTACCACGGGGGGATCAGCATAAACATAACAGTGAGTAAAATTGGTGACCCAATATTCCTGATATATTGGAAGAAGCAAGAGCACAGCAGCAATATCAGAAATAAACCCAAATTACTCCATCTGCCTTATTGGACTGTACTTTTAAAAACTGCCAACTTGTCAAGTACATGCAACTACCAATAGGAAAGCAAGGGACAGAATGTTAATAACTTGTTATATGCATTCAAGAACATAGGAACCCTCTGAGATCTCTGCGCTCCTCCAATTCAGGCCTCTTGCGCATCCCCGATTTTTAATCGCTCCACCATTGGCGGCTGTGCCCTCAGCTGCCTCGGCCCTAAGCTCAGCAATTCCTTCCCTAAACCTCTCCTCCTCTCTACCTCTCTCTCCTCCTTTAAGATGCTCCTTAAATCCTACTTCTTTGGCCAAGCTTTTGATTACCTGTCCTAATATCTCCTATCTGGCTTGGTGTCAAATTTTAATTGATAACGTTCCTGTGAAGCACCTTGGGATGTTTTACTACATGAAAGGTACTATTTAAAGGCAAGCCAAAAGCAAAATACTACAGATGCTGGAAATCTGAAATAAAAACAGAAAATGCTGGAAATACACAGCAAGTCAGGCAGCATCTGTGGCGAAAGAAACAGAGTTAACGTTTCAGGTCGATGACCCTTCATCAGAATGTTCATTAACTCTGTTTCTTTCTCCACAGATGCTGCCTGACTTGCTGAGTATTCCCAGCATTTTCTATTTTTATATAAATGCAAGCTATTGTTGTTGAACATTAGGAACAGGAGGAGGCCATTCAGTCTCTCGGGACTGCTCCGACATTCAATTAGATCATAGCTGATCTGCACCTCAACTCTATTTTCCTGCCCTAGTTCCACATCCCTTCATCCCCTTACCTAACAAAAATCTATCTGTCTCAATCTTGAAAGCTCCAATTTTCCAAGCATCCATGGTGCTTTGGGAGTGAGTTCCAAATTTCTACAACCCTTTATGTGGAAAAAGTGCTTCCTGATTTCGCTCCTGAATGGCTTACCTCTAATTTTAAGATTATGTCCCATTGTTCTTGATTCTCCCACCAGAGGAAATAGTTTCTATCTACCCAAGCAAATCCTTATAGCATTTAAAACACCTTGATCAGATCACCCCTCAATCTCGTCAATCAATCAATAAGAATGAATGGACTAACAGGCTGGACCTGATTGGTCAACAGATTACGGAACAGAAATAGGCCATGATAGCAACCAAGATTAGTAACTGACCTCTGGTTGAACTTGAAAATTGGTGATTGATTGATAGAAAAATGAAGCAGTTGTGGAAAGAACTCAGTAAATGGGGTTGGCTTAGTCAAGACTAGGTTCAGTACTGATATAAGTTAGGAACTTTCTCAGTAATGCTGGGACTCAAGGACAAGCCATGGATAGGAGCTCCTGAAGTAGAGCAGTTTGCAGCACTGAGATATCAGCAAAGAATTAGAGATGAGGATTAGAAGAAATCACAAACAAAATCAGAATTGTAACTAATGAGCAGATGTGTGAAAACCATAACAGCAATGAGCTACTGACCAGATGAAGCCGACAAAGGGAATTTGGCTAGGATATAAAATCAAGTCTAAATAACTTTAGATCAGACCATAATGATGTTACTGCCTGTTCGCAGAAAACAAGCTTAGCATGAATAAATGGTGAAAGATAATACAACAGAACACTCTGCGATGGGAGTTTTCTTTGCCACAATATACATTGGCTTTCCCTGCTGAATAATTGAGCCACAGCAGGTAGATGAGTGTTGCATTGTAGCAAACTTCTTTGGCTCAGAAAACCAATCCAGTACTGTTCCTGCCTGGAATTAGGGCTGACCAGATCCCAGGACTCTACTCTGGGACTGGAAGATACATCGTAGTGACCAATATTTGCTAGAGCATAGGACAATACCATTCTTCAGATAGCTACATTCACAAAGGCTCCACATTACATTGCTAGCACCTGGCCACGAGTGGGCTGGCCGCTGACCTGGAGATCCATGCTTTGGGAAGGTCACATCTATATGCTAGGCTCCTCCTCCATTAGGAATAAAATGACAATCAAGGGTCTTTGGCAAGCAGAAGGACACTGTCGCCAACAGCATGAACAGGAAAAGTTGTGCTGCTTTCAGTTCTATGCCAATTCATAGAGGACTGGAAATCATATCATGGATGTTGGAAGGGTACAATGTAGATCTTTGCTGAAGCATTCCAAGCAATGGGGCCATCGTCTGCTCAAACAACAGGGTGCCGAGATATGGGTAACATTTTTAAAAACCAAGGAGATACAACAGTCTTTCTTTGCTCACCTGGCATAACTAGTCTTCAGCAGAAAGTATCCCAAGGAACCAGAACAAAGCTACCTAGGCTGAATGTTAAACAAGGCATAGGCAGAGTTGGGAAGGCTACAGACCATGGGCGATGCAGCAGATTGAAATCATGATAGAACTTTTTTTTTTGCCAATGAGGTGCCAGCAGTGCAGGTTGGGAGTCAGGCATGAAGGAGATGTAGGCTGCCCATGTGGTGGCTGAGCTGAGAGTACAGATTGTTTGGTGGAGTTGAGCAGCAGTACAGTGGGATGTGTTTGCATCCTTGATTACATACATTATCTGCAGGGTAGTTTCAATAAAGAGCTCTTATATTTTTGCCATTTGTGTCAACATCTGTAGTTTGCACCACAGTTTAATCTGACCAGCTCTGTCTGGAATTTTTTAAAATTTATTCCTGGGATGTGGGCTTCACTGCCCATCCCTAATTGCCCTTGAGAAGGTGGTGGTGAGACGCCTTCTTGAACCACTGCAGTCCGTGTGGTGAAGGTTCTCCAACAGTGCTGTTAGGAAGGGAGTTCCAGGATTTTGACCCAGCGACGATGAAGGAACGGTGATATATTTCCAAGTCGGGATGGTGTGTGATTTGGAGGGGAACGTGCAGGTGGTGTTGTTCCCATGCGCCTGCTGCCCTTGTCCTTCTAGACGGTCGAGGTCGCTGGTTTGGAATAAAAATGCTCAAAACACTCAGCAGATCAGGCAGCATCTGTGGAGAGAGGAAGGTGTGGTTACATTTTAGATCGATGACCTTTCATCAGAACCCTGTCAGGCAACACTTGGAGGATAGTTTGTGGCTTTCAACATGTTGAGACCATTACTCATTATTTTATTTTTCAAGATTTCAAATGTGCACCAACACAGATACTTAGTGCGATGGTGCGAAAAGTTTGCCAAATAACTCCATTATACCACATATTTGCTGTCAGTGCAATACAATCTTTTGAACCACATCACAGAATTCAAGAGTTCAGCATCAGTAGTGAGTTTAAACCACTAGCATTGAATATTGGTTTCATAGAACTGGAAATTGTTGCATCAGGAACACTGATATCAATTGTAGTTCTTCCAACACCACCCAAGCTGAGATCAATGAATCAAATCTGGGTTCTTCCTAGTCTGTACGGCCAAGAGTCACACCATGCAAAGCATTTACCCACTGGGGCACCAGGTGAGTTAGTTTATTCTATCTATTTCTTATCATTATGGTCATAACTTTATTTTTAATAGAGTTCCAGCTCTGGGGAGTACATCTAATTCTTTTCTACATTGCTGATAACTATTAAATAGTATGGCATGCAGGAAATTATTTGCACAATTGCAGTAGTTGTTATTGTTGAGCAGCGTGACATGGAGGAAACTATCTAATATAAATGTTGGTGGGAGAAATTACAATACAGAAATGTTTCAATGCTGAACAGCATTTGCACTGCAGTCTTGCATTATTTGTGTGTAGCACTGACATCACAGCAGTGCGCTGTAACCCTCCTCTTTGCAAGCAGCCAGCTGGGAAAAGGATCAAGTAGTCCAGTTTGATTTTCTCTTTAGAAGAGTTGACTTGGTGATGCTTTCCTGTAGTTACAGCTAATCATTATTTTTATATGCTCTACTCACAGCTTCAATGTGCAGGTAAGGGTTGCCTTTGTGGCATTTTAATTTGCTTAGATGACTGAAGAGAAGCACTTTCCCACAACACAAAATATGCAAGCATGTACTCAGGAACATGCACTGTTACAAGATATACCAGTCCCTATAATGCAGTTTAAAGATTAGACTGAAGAAGCAGCAGGACCTGCCACATTATTAAATTTGATCGTTTAATCATCCATAGAGTAAGAACTACTATTCTCGGTAATAATATTCGATCAGTCTTTTCTAAATTTCTCTTCAAGAAGGAAGATTATTAAGCTATCTACCTATTATGTTAATTTACTCATTCCAGTTATTTACTACTGTTAGCCTAAGGTTGCAGACAATCATAATGTTTTCATGATCTTTTTTATTTGTACACAGACAACAACTTGCAGGCCAGGTTTTCGGTGCATATTGCTGACTAAAACCTGTCCAAATCCCTGCCTCTTTTATCTTAATTATTAGAGTATGAGCCTGAAAATTCCTATCAGTGTAAACCCTTATGCGACTGGACCCCATGAAATCTCATGGCATCAACCCAAACATAGGCAAGGAAACCTCCTGCTAATTACCACCGACCGCCTCCCTCAGCTGATGAATCAGTCCTCTTCCATGTTGAGCAACACTTGGAGGAAGTACCGAGGGTAGCAAGCTTACAGAATGTACCCTGGGTGGGGGACTTTAATGTCCATCACCAAGAGTGGCTCGGTAGCACCACTACTGACCGAGCTGGCCGAGTCCTGAAGGACATAACTGCCAGACTGGGCCTGCGACAGGTGGTGAGCGAACCAAAATGAGGGGAAAACCTACTCGACCTCATCATCACCAATCTACCTGTCGCAGATGGATCTGTCCAGAACAGTATTGGTAAGAGTGAGCACCACACAGCCCTTGTGGAGACGAAGTCCCATCTTCATACTGAGGACACCATCCAACGCGTTGTATGGCGTTACCACCGTGTTAAATGGGATAGATTCAGAACGGACCCAGCAGCTCAAAACTGGGCATCCATGAGGCACTGTGGGCCATCAGCAGCAGCAGAATTGTATTCCACCACAATCTGTAGCTTCATGGCCCGGCAAATTCCTCACTCCACCATTACCAACAAGCCAGGGGATCAACCCTGGTTCAATGAGGCGTGTAGAAGAGCATGCCAGGAGCAGCACCAGGCGTACCTAAAAATGAGGTACCAGCCTGGTGA